>NC_073702.1:68271951-68579326 GCF_023634085.1 Falco cherrug | reverse complement strand
CTTGGTTTTGCATAAATTAACTTTACCCAGTTCCCAAGGTTCCATGCTTTTAAGCACTAGTAGTTGCTGGCCACTAGTGAATTTGTCTAAGGTCTCTGTGCCTTGGGTATCAACTATCACATCCTCTACTACCATCCCCTCTCCGTACTCCTGTCTGCTACATTTTTGTTCTAGGGTCATAGATAGTTCATTCTGTACAGAGTAATGACTTAATTTTGGTGTATGTTAATCACACAATCATAGAATGGCTGAGGTTGGAAGGGACCTCCGGAGAGCATCTGATCCAACCTTCATGCTCAAGCAGGGTCATCTGCAGCAGGTTACAACACACCTATAGCAGATTAATCACACCCTCAAAAGATAAGTCCATTTTAACAACAGGCCACACAACTGCACAAAGCTAAAGCTGAAACCAGTTTATACTGCTGTGTTATATCTGTATTGCTCTTGGTAGATGCGCTTGAGTTAGGGTTGGTATTCCTCAAGGCAAACTGTGTGAGCCAGTTATAGCCATGCTGTAGGCCTTTGCCCTGGGTCACAAAAGTTGTGTGCATAACCATCTTTCAGAGAAGAATGCTGACTTTCTTCAGTTTTCTCTCATAGAATTATACAAACATAGAAATTTAATTTAAGGAAGACAACTTCCAGTTCTCTGTACCAGTAACTGTCTTGTGTCTTCAACAACAGCACACAACTTTCTCATTCTGCTATTTATGAGATTGGCATCGCTTCTGAGGCCACACCATCCTTCCTACAAATGAACTGTCATTTACAGACTGAAAACTACAGTGTTGGCTGATCAAAACACTAATGTGAAAAGTGATTAATCACTAATTGTATACTCTGTCTGCAAATAGAAGGTATCAGAGGCATTGGCAGAGTCTACATACACGTCATCTGAACAGCACTCTGGGTGGAGCTGAAAGGCTGTCTATATCTCTATTAAAATGTTTTTCCTAGGAGTCTGTGTGTGCACAGAAAGAACTGCTACAGTGGTATAATACAGGCCTCTAGGGTTAGCAGGTCACTTCACAGAGGCTGAGGCTGGCTGCAACACACATAATTCTTCAGTCTTGGGCTGGACCACTGCCAGTTAGGAATATCAATGACAAGTACACACCAATCTGCATCATAATCTATGCCACACATAGGGGGTTTATATTCCTGGCCAGACAATACAGACCATCACTGGCTCCTCAGTGTAGCTATAAGCTCTTGGAGGTTCTCAGTATAAAAACTCCCATAGTTTAAATGCTTAACCTCAAGATGGCAAACTCCCAAGGCTCACTAAGATACCTGCATACAGACCTGTGTGCTTTATCATGGTGTTCAGACTATGAACGAGACCAAAAAGCATCATCATCTAGGCTGGATCTAGGCACTGGCTCATCTTTTCCCTACGTAATTCAAAACAACACAGACAGTAAACCCACTTCTCTTAAGAAAGGACAATCAATGAGGCAGTGTACATGCATGTTTTATGACAGCACACCACAGCAACTGCATAGACAAACATGTGGGTCTGCAATATGGACAAATACTGGTCATTTGTAATCTCCTCAAGCATCTTCTACATTTCTTATGGTAAACATCTTCTCCTCACTCTTTCCTTCCTCTGCCCCATGAACCTGTTTCTTCTTTACCTATTTCTAAATGACTCTGTGCAAATAAAAACTTCAGTCTCTCTCCCCTACAGTGGACGGCTTTTGCAGATGTCACACACAGAAAACACTAACTTCTAACATTATAGCTTGCATAGAACATCAGTGTGTCCTAATGGTGACTTTAGAAAAAAGTTGAGTGCATGTTTTTACTCACTTAAAGTTTTTACTTTGCCCAAAGTATTTTTTTCTTCACAAAAGAAGAAAATGGTTGTTATATAAGTAACAAAACACATTTCTATTAACAGGTGCAGGGACAGGGGGTTTGCTATAGACCTCAGGTACAGAAGAAAGTGTACTCAGAGCTGTCGACTGTTCTAGTCTCAATAAAAAAATGCTTTAATGAAAGTGCTAAGCAGCATCAGGACACATGCCTTTTAGTGCTCTTCCTACACATCAGAGCTGACTTTTTTCTGTGGTTTTAATGGAAGTACTTTTGACTTGGAAGTATCTTGTCCTAGTTAGTCCTGAGCAGTCAGGCAGCATTTCAGCTCAGGTGCCAGAAGCAGGATAGGCAAAGCATCAGCCAAATCTCCATTCTACTTCTCATCTTACAGAGTCATGTAAAGAAGGTAGGATTTAAGTGATGATCAAGCCCACATAGTTTTACATTCTTGAAAACCAAGTATATTTGCGGTGCAACAGTGATAACTGCTGGCTGCACTCTGATACGCATTAATCTACCCAGCAGATCTGAAAAACGTCTCACTATGCAATTAAAGGAATTTCTTAATGACTGAGAAGAGAAATGTATATAGCTGTTTTAAGCCTGATACACCTTTGATTTATCTTCATATTATCTCTTACTTTTCTCCCTTCACAGTAAGGTTGTGCTGTACCTACTAAATATTCATAAGCAAATTCATGGCAGGGTATCAGGGTAGCAATATAACTTATAGATACTAATGCATTTATAAGGGCAGGCAGTACCCTGGGGATGACCTGTGACCTTTTACTAAGAGAATGACATCTAGTTGTAATAGGTTTTTATACCCAGCTGATTTAAACATATAATTTCAAAAAGGATCCGGGCAGTTGTTAAAAATTTTTTAACATATTTGTGAAATATAATGAATTAATTATCATTTCATTTAAACAATAAAAAGAAAAGGTTACCTTATTCCCACATGATGCCTTGATCCTTTTCATGCTGTCTAAAATATAGTTGCCTGTTTGTGCTTGATAGAAACCTACTTTACAGGTGAGGAACTATAAGGCTTTTCTACTCAACCCAAAATTTATTTTTCAAATTTCCATTTCTCTTATGTGTCCTGAGATCAGGTACTAATAGTGAAGAATTTTTCATGTTGTAGGGTTCTTTGGTAATCAACAGTGTCTCACAAAGATAGGTGGCTAGGTGTCTTCATGGCAATCTTCACAGAATATGACCTCCCTGAAAATCCCTCAGATCCTCAGCACAACCAGATGAATGCACTAACAATTGCTACGTTCATCCACCATTCACATATCTGTTTCTTTGGCCATACAGATCAATCTCAATGATTAATGTATAGTTTATGGTGACTTTATTTTTTCTTAACAAGAAGGGAACAGAAGGTAAGGACTTTGCTATTTTTCTTTTATGGTCAGTTACATAAAAACTGTCCGCAGGTTTTTCTCATATAACTTTGTATGTTAGCTGTGTAAATATTTAAACATACTTCTTTTGTAGTAACTATGCTGTAGCCAAATTACCTTGCAATGGGAAATTTCTATAAATAAATATAATTAAGCTACAAAGCCATGAACAATAAAGCATTAATGAATATTAAATAAGTTGACCTATTTAACAAGCTTTTTATTTTATGCCTGTTTCAGAAAGGCTCACATTCTGTGTTTGGTTCCAGCCTGCAGAATGGAAAGGATACTAAAGAATTAAGAATAACTTTACTGCTGTCAGAGTAATAGGCTCTTTTTGTCTTGTACTTACAATAAAATATGACACAATCCACATAGAAAGATCTGTAGCTTCTAAAATTAGGATAAATATTAAAAACAAGTTACATGAAAATATTCACAATGTTTGTTTTAAAATCACAGAACTCTGAGAGGAAAGGGACAGGCTGATTCTTCAATAATATAATTATATTAATTACATGAGTGATCTTTCAGGAGTTTTTGTCTTCAGAATTGACACATAAATGAATGGGGATGTACAAAGACTGCAGCGGAGTGAAAAGAAGTCTATCTGCAGAAGCAACTAAAGCAATTTTATAACTAAAGTCTTGTGAGATTAATATCTTCTTTGGAATGATTATGATGTATGGCAGAAGAGAAGATAGCTGGTTGCTGGATGCATCTATTTCTGTTTGCTAAATCCAGCTCTCACAGAGAATGCTTGTTGCATTTGAAACTACATGATCAGCAAAGGTTATAAAAAAAAAAGGTGGAAGGAAGAAGAGTAGGAGGAAGAGAAACAGTTTAAATATTCAGCTGGATGGAGAGACAAATGGATCTGGATGATTTTATAACATATGGAAACATGCTCCCCTAAGTTATAAGATTTCTGCTGGCAGAGACAGATTTTGATATCCCAGTATGGTGACAGCCAATCCAAGGATCCTAGAGCAGGAGACAAAACAATAAGTAGTAGATGTGCAACATGCAAACTGAAACAAGTATAAGAGCTGACATCTGTGATGTTACATCTCCTGCCTGGAGAAAAGAGTCTCTTCTCCCTACCTGGCTGGTAGAAACTCAGCTACTATGAAGACAAGAATACAAGAATCACAAGATTGCAAGGTGAACTGGAAGGAGGCAGAGTAATTAACAAGGGGAAAGAAAGCTGCTGGACAGAGGAAAGCACACACAAAGAGAATGACCAGCTGACAGATCCCAGGATTTCTTTTTTGTCATTCACTCAGCCTGTAACACCAGGCTCCCCAAGGTCACTGTCTTACCCGTCCCATGACTCATATATTTTGCCTTTATGGTGGTCTGACAGGGAGCGGGCAGGGTATGAAATGTGTCTTCCACTGTGAAGTCTTTCCTGGGACATCAAAAGCAGTCTGTAGCCTAAGGGTTAAAGACTGGGGGGGGGGGGGGGGGAGCGGGTAGATATGCATTTTTTCAGGCTACACAGAAGCTAAAACTAAGACCTTTTTATGTCATCAGCAAATAGTCTGATATTGGCTGTTATATAGCATATGGATATTTCTACCTCCACACTGAGAGTGTCAGCTAACTGCTCCCAAGCCCACATCTCAGGCAACTAAACTTCTCATTATTTCTGGGTTGATGTTTTCATCCTGTGAGGACCCTGGTGTGTGCCACATGCATCAAATTTGTCCTAATGAATAAACTGTTTTACTGCAAACATAGCAATTCTCTTCTCTGTAAGCCTGAAAATTAACTGTTATCTTTCCAGGACTTCTGGAAATCTCATATCATGCCTCAGTTCCTTATTTTTCTCCTTAGTATTCATGTCTGAGAACCAAAGCAGAGATTTTTCATTCTAGAAAAAAATAATTATCCAAATAGGGTGGAATTGGATTTTCTTCCTTAGATTCTTTCACAGCTTATCTTGACATTTAGTTCAGAAATATGTCATAACAGCTAAAATAGGACATTGAGGTGAGAATATCTGAACTCTTGAAAGCTCCTCAGATCTCAAATTATAACTGCATTTGTTGACTTGGGTAACATTAATGTGTGTGCCTCCACTTTCCTGTAGATGTAAGTTATAAGCTTGTCTGTATTGGGAAACTGCTGTCTGTGAAAACTTCCAATACCTGATTATAAATTGTGTTCTGAGAGTCTCATTAAAAGGGTGGAACTAAGAGATAGGAATTATTATCATCATTAATAACAATGAGATGTGCTATGCTGTTAAAGCAGTCATTCCCCCACCCCACCCCTTGCAGGATTAAGAAACGTTTCTGTAGTCTTTGTGTAATCAGAGATATGGAAAGTATTTTGGGATCCTTCAGGATGAACAGGACAAATAAAAAATGTGATGTGAATCGTAACAGTGTTAATCATAGCATTAACTATTCTGTAACTGAGCATATATAATTGGAGGCGGGGGGGGGGGGGGAGCAGAGCGGGGGGAGGTGAGAGGGGGAAGAATTACCTGATGCTACACTTGAAGTTCAAGATTTGCTGCATATTGTGAACAGGGCAGAACCAGCTGAGCAGGCAAAGCCAGCAGAGGTATTCTGGGTTCGGGCTTTCTCCTCATTGACTGCTGTCCCTGACGTAATGTCATCAGGCACTTGGTGATTTACAACATTTTGGCAATAAAACAGAGGTATGTGAGTAGAGAGAGCGTGAGGCTTTTTTTTTCCTGATCATCCCTACAGTTCATTGCTTGGTTTAGGCAACACTATGGTGACAATCAGCATGCAGCAGAATGTAATGGAAGTGAAGAACCGTGGGCAGATGATGCTGAAAGAAAGATGTCTTCTTCCGTTGCACTGTAAGTGATAATCTGTCAAACAAACACAGGCCAATGTTTTTGAGCTCCATCTAACAACACAAACAATCCAGTCCAAAAGCCTGAAAATCTCTGGTGTGTGTTCAGCTGAGGGAAAATTGCAATGGAATTGTAATGAGAGACAATATATTTCTACAGCTCTGCTGAAGACAAGAGATGTTATCTATTCCATAAAGTTATTCAATAAGGTGAAGATCTTAGTGGCTAGTATGCAACATTATTGAACCAAAAGTTTACAGTTGCTTGTTCTTACTTGTTTGTTTGTTTGCTGTAGAGACTGGAAAATTAATGGGCTTTTTGAAAACACCTGAAATCTTGCATTGTGGTAAAAACACTCACAATACATTTTCTATTAGTTTTCTTCACCAAATTGGAACATTTACTGAAGTTTCTAGTAAGAACATAAGTGTGCAAAAGGTGCATACTTATAATTAAAACCTAAAAGAGCATGCAGGCAGAAAATTTATTTTTAATTACAGGAGAGTAATCTTCAGAAAGTATATAAAAGGGAGCAGGGTATAGCGGTATATGGCCAGCACAGATAGAGTTCTACAGAAGTAAAATATATGTTTTAAGCTATGCCATGTAGTCCTAAAAGAGAGAAAAATTAAAAACACTGTCATGAGACACACAGTGTCAGACATTAGTGATGTGAAAATGTTAAAGTACAGGAACAGACAGCCTAGTGCCTAGACTTATTGAACAATTTAGGTAATCTGAAGACTGACATCATCCTTTAAGATAAATTATAACAGAAACCTCGATGGTGTCTCCATTGGTGATCATGCTAGAATCCACAGTTTAAGCACAGTACTTTGGGGACTTCCCAAATTTTACCCAGATAATTCTTGTATTTTAATCAGGAATATTAAAATAGAAATATCAGAAAGCAGTGTTTCTTCAAGTTAGGAAGTGTTTTAATTAACTATTTTCATTATTTTCCGTGCTTTATTCTTTCTTTTATATATATACATATTAACAAACAGAAAGTATTCATTTATTGTAATTTTTAAAAAAACTAAAACAAAAGGTTTTGCCCTACTGATTTATTTCCCAACTCTGCCTGAAAGTCAAGGCTAAACAAGGCAAGGCAAGGAAAATGGACTCACTTCCTAAACCCACAGGCAAAAAAAAAAAAAAAATAAAAAAATAAAAAATGCAGGCAGTTTTAAAGGTTTTTCACATACAGGTGCAGTCTTATAGCCATCATGTTTTGAGCTGGGTCTGACTAAGATTCCTGAGATTTGCTACTTAGTCTGGAAATGCCAACACTTTTGCATTTAGTAGGAGGATTCATTGTTACTGATTTAAACCAAAAGCAAAACCTTCCAGAAAGAATGATTCTTCAAAGTGATGGAGTATCGATTACTTCCCCAAAATTATATTGAAGAAAAAAAATCAACAAATTCATAAACTCATCTCTTAAAAGACCTAGGAACAAATAGTTGTGGAGTTCAACTTGCATTGATAA
This sequence comes from Falco cherrug, assembly GCF_023634085.1. NCBI lineage: Eukaryota > Metazoa > Chordata > Aves > Falconiformes > Falconidae > Falco > Falco cherrug. The sequence goes on along the minus strand of NC_073702.1, from coordinate 68,571,759 downwards.
ATCTTTGTCCTAGTTTCAGCTGGGATAGAGGTAGTTTTCTTCTTGGTAGCTGGGGCAGTGCTGTGCTGTTCTGGTGTAAGAACAATGTTGGCAGCACACCGATGGGTTTGGTTGTTGCTGGTGATGTTTATACCAAGCCAAGAACTTATCAATTTCTTGGGCCCTGCCAGCGAGAGGGCTGGAGGGGCACGGGGAATTGGGAGGGGACACAGCCAGGACAGCTGACTTGAACTAGCCACAGGGATATTCCACACCATATCGACATTATGCTGAGCATATAGAAGCTGGGGGAAGAAGAAGGAAGGGGATGGGCATTTGGCATTATATAAACACACTGGTGTTTACCTTCCCAAGTAAAAGTTACGCATGACGGAGCCTGGCTTTCCAGGAGATGGCTGAGCACCTGCCTGCCCATGGGAAGCAGTGAATGAATTCCTTGCTTTGCTTTGCTTGTGTGCACAGCTTTTGCTTTACCTATTGAACTGTATCCCAACCCACGAGTTTTCTCACTTTTACTTTTCTGATCCTCTCCCCCATCCAGCTGTGGGGGGAGTGAGTGAGCAGCTGTGTGGGGCTTGGTTGCCAGCCAGGATTAAAGCACAACAACCTTCTTCACTCATTAAAAATCCATTTCATTTATATTCTTGTGATGGAGTTTGTACTTTTTAGTCGGTAAGAATAATGGGTTTATTTGTAGACAGCCTAAGATGGATGATGTCCTTAACTATTCAAAGCTTTGCTTTCAACTACTATTGTAAATGCTATTATATAGATACGTCAGCAAGCTATATTTCGCAAACAGATGCAAGAGATAATTGCCTGTACACCAGCACAGTTGAATCAGAGCCAGCTTTAAGGTGGAAACTGCATAACTATAGCTAGTGTTATACTGATTCTGTGCTATTAAAGCCCTTCTGAATAACCATGTGTATTAGCTTGGTGTGGATACAAAACTTTGGGGCTTTAAGGTGGTTTGCATTCGGGTTTCTCAGCGAAAACTTCAGGGAGGGACAGGATAAGTTCTTGTCTTCTGGCAGAATCCAGTGTAGATAAGCATGAAGCAGCCAGTGTCTTCTTACTTCACATGTTCAAAGAGCTTGAAAAATTAGGGGTTTTGTATACTTTCCTTAGGTGCCTCTTCTTTCTTCTAACTAAAAGCATTAATTTGAAGATCAGGTTACTATTGAAAACTTAACTACCAGAGCAAGCCAGCACAGCAGTTTTTTGGTGTACATTTCTTGTTCATCACACTTCTGAAATTTGCACATAGAGGTTAGCCCACTGCAGACAGTAAAAATCCAAAAAGCAGGGTAAGCCCTTTGGGTGGTTCCTCTGTTTAGAATTTTGCTTTATTCCCTCTGCCAAATGACAGATATTTTTTTTTCTCTCAAAATCTGCCAGATGACATGATTTTACAATAATTATTAGAGGTTGGACTCTAAAGTTACATCTACGCTAGTATATAAAGCAGCCATGGGACCATTCTCCACCACAGCAGACAGCTGGCAGAGTATAGCTTGTCTCTATAAAACTGAACTTCCTTAGCTCTAAAGCTGTGTGGCCCCGCTCAGTTTGTTCACAGGAGGTGGTCCTTGGCCCATGCTAACACCTGCGTATGGCCTGGCATCATTGCGAGACTAGACTACAGATTTGACACTGTAGATGACAAGACACTATCACTCACATACGTGTCCTGGCCCTCTAGCTTGCTAGCTAGCAAATCCAGTTCTTTACAAGTGTTGGTTCTGGCCAAGTTCAGAATCACTGCATGCAACTCTGCTAAAGCAGACCTTCATGTCACTTGCAGAAGGTTTACTGATGAGCTCGTTATCTAGCAAATTCTGTAGCCATTGTCTGCAGATGTTATTGCTATTGTAACAATGCTTATGTGATTGCACAAGAAACAAACAAAGAGTGTCTCTCTACCAAAAAAATGACTAGTCATTTGGTCTTCTATAAGGACTATGTGATACATTCATGGAAATTAACACCAATTTATTCTGTTGCCAGTTTTAATAATATTTATATACTATTGTTTTTGTTTTCCAAAAAAAGCTTCTGTTTTGCCCATAGCAGATCCCCATCTGCCATAACTATAAGCACATGAATCTTCACTAGTGTGCAGCAAAAAATAATCTGAGATATTGTTTACTGAATGTCAGGTTTCACTTTAATCTTATTTAGGTTTTGAACACTTAATAATTGAAAATGGTTAAGTGATAAAACTGTGTATAAATATTATGCTTATGAATTAAAAGGAAAACTAAGCCAAAGTAATTCATATTACCTTTGACAAAGCCTGAGGTTCTCAGAAATCACCACCAGTTTTAAAAAGATATATATGGCTAACTATAGGTTTGATTGCTAAGCCATTGCCTAGATTTTCTTCCCAAGAGCAGCTGCAGCTTTATCTGTGCATTCCAGAATCCATAGGATTTGATAAGGAATGTATGCAAAACAAAGTATATAAATTGGAAACCTTATAAATAAATACCCTAAAGCATAACCACACTATACTGTGGCATATTTTCTTATAAAATCTCAATACCCTTATTACTTTTTTCTCAGAATTATCATGAGCAACAAGCTACAATGGCTATTATATTCCTTACAGAGAATTGATAGTTGTGAAACCATCTTTATCTAAAAGAAAATATCAATTACATTAACACATTCTTTGCCTCATGAATACTCACATCAAATAAATGAAAAAAACCTGTGTTTTTTAACAAACAATAAAACATCTAAGATACACAATCAGTAAGAAAAATAGAGAGAGAGGAAACAAGCTGAAAGCTTTTGTTTGTGTGTGATCAAAAACAAATGCTATTTTCCATAGCAATATAAAAGTCTGCATTAATCAATACCCTGGTCCAATTACTTTTCACCCTCATCTACTGCCTGCTTCAAATGTTTTTAATCACTGAACATTTTATTTTTAATGATGCAAGTATAGGAAATAATAGCTAAATTTGCATTACCAGACATCCAGCTAAGGATAGACAGCAAAAAGAAATAGAAAACCCAGAAAAAGGGCATTTGGAATTGCATTATTTCACTGTTCTCTCCAGCTGGGATTGAAAGTAAGCTACCCACTGGCAAAGAATCATATTTTGTTCTCACTCTTCCACTTCACTTTTTACTGAAATCATCTGCCAGCTCTCCTGAACTTGTCATTAGCATAAGTAAAAATATATAATCAGATATTGATTTGGGAAATTACACCACCTCAAAAGGCATCTACAATTAGCTAAACACCATGCATGTGCAGTAACACTGTGTTTTCCAAATACACAATCTTATTCTTCCCTGCACTAGGAATGCAAAGAGAAGTGCAACATTTGTGCTATAAGCACAAATTCTGACTGTATTTTTTCTACATTTAAGAAATTGAGACTGCTTTTCTCATTTTGACTAATTCTTGCAGTGTTTTACATTGAAATCTTCAATGTAGTCGCAACCCTCGGTCACATTATGTCTGCAAGCCAGCCAACAGAAGTCTGATATTCTTACAATGATTTGAAGCTCCCTGCAAAAAGACATGCCTGTGATCAAGTCCCCAGGAACCTCTATGGTCCCTCTTGTTGTGGGGATTAGGCAAGAACTGGAAGGATTCTCAGGCTATTATTTACAGTGCTGCAATACACTCTGCCTGATTAGAATTCCTATTATTCACTTATAAAAGATAAGAACTGACATTCGGTCAAGAGCTGTACGAAACAGAGTGGGACTTATATGCACACATCACATCTTCAACAGAAATATAATAATAAATGGCATTTTCTGTTTTCAGTACCAGCTGAAAGCTATCTTGGCTACATACCATTATTTTATTGTACAAGCAGTATAGCTTTAAAATGCATTACTGCATTACTATATATAAAGCAGTATTCTATACATGTTATTTTGTAGGCTGACATGAGACAACCTGCAGATAAAGCAAGTCTGACAAATTGGCAGAACCGTGACATGTAAAAGATGACTGGCATGTAGAATATTCTTAAAATAAGCAAGAATGGGCTAGATTTGAAAATAACCTTGGAAATACAGGGCATATTAACATATCAGACAGATCCTATTCTATCCAAGGTAGCAATTGTATTGTAAGGTTTTCATTACATTCTTTTCTGCTTTTTTTGAAGAGGAAGTGGGGAAAGAAGAGGCTGATATTTTGTTTAAAGCCACCAAATATGTATAACCAAAGAATGGTAGGAGTAGCGTGGAAATCATGATGGTTTGGGGATACATGAGCCAATGTTTATAGGCAGAGGCAATAGCATAATTAGAATAGCTGATACAGTATGACAAACACTGAGAATGGGGAAGCTGAGTCAGAGGTGAACATGGCTTTTTTGCAAGATATTCGAGTATGACATAAAAGTGCTATGAAAACGGTTTCAGATTATATATTTCCACTATCCAAGTATCTTTGACAGGCAAGGAAAAAGGAGATTGTTCCAGTGATTTGGATATTCACATATAAATGCCTGCTAGAGTCAATAGGATTTGACATTTAGTAGACCCAGATTTACTAGATAAGAACAGAGGAAAGAACAATGCTGTCTGACACCCTTAATACCCAGTGTTTCAGGATTAATACCTTCTTTAATATTGTGTACAACAGAACAGCAGAATACCATTTATAACATGGGGACTAATCTTTCAGAGGCCACTCACAAAAACTTTTTCCTCTCCTTTCAAGTCACTAAGTTCAAATCTATGTTCTTCATGGTCTTTGGAGAAACAGTCTCAAACTGCATGGGAAAATCTTTTGTACACTAACCATTCCTCAGCATATTTACACAAACTCACCTTTTGCTGCAAGTAATGTTAAAAGCACTGTTTCTGTGAAACTCCTTTACAGCTCAAGAGACAAGAGTTTCCTAAAAGTGTTAATTACTTCAGCACTGGGTGGAAAAAAGATTATGATGATGTCCCATAAGGCTGCCCTCCCTTTCATAAGTACCTTCATGAAAGCAGGCAGCAGTAGTTAGAGTCATTGTTACCAATAACAGTTTTATTAGCTCGTAGAAACCAATTCTTATTGGTTAAGCATGATTGATCAGATTGCTTCCTTACAGGAATTAGGGCACTTCCTCACAGGAAAGTGATTGTAATGAACATGTGATTAACCTCCCTGAAGTTTAGAAACTGTTTTTCTCTGGGGTCTCAACATGAAGATACTCCAAAAATGTAAGTAGAAACACATACTACTTGCCATCCAAATGGCAGACTGAAGTTCCTAGAGAGGTTCTCTGCTATATTTGAATATTCCACACTGCATATCTACCACCATCTTATAATTACATCGAAAGCAAAATTTCTCGTAATTTTTCCAATGGCTTCTGAAATTGGAGGTAAGGCTTCCACTGACCACAGTGGAGCTCGGTGTGGACAGGATATAACTATGTACAGGGCGTTTCTTTCATTTAAATATTATTGTTTAGTATTTCTGCCAACATGGTAGGAGGTATCTAGAATTGTTTCATTTCTTGTTTCCTTTTTTCATGCATCATGTCCTTAGTCAACTTTTGATTTTTGCAAAGACTCCAACCCGGTAGACATGTCATTAACCTAAAATATGGAACTTAGTCAGAAACACTTTCTAAAGGAAAGAAAGCTTTGTCATTTCTTTAGAAAACTTGCGTTAGGGTTCAGGACAGTTTTATATGAATCCTCTTTTAATCATCAAGCTTGCACAGTTTCCCATCACAACCTCTGATTTCTGGGTTAAGGTTAAAATAATTTCCTTTACAGGAAATCCTTACACCCGAAGCCCTTTTCATGGCATTAATTTAGATACTGAACTCATGATGAATTTATGAGGAAGAATTTCCTTTTTAAAAAAAAAGTTTGTTTTTTTTTTTTTTCCTAGAAGAATATTCAGAATACATTTACATATTTCTGATGAAATATATTACTTTGTACCTTGTTCCTTAAGAGCTTTAAATAACAAAGCCTTCTTCATTTTTTTTTCTTCATATTTTAGCTCCACTTGATTAGAATCCTACTCTGTCAAGGTAATAAGGTCATTCAAACAATGAAACGTCTGTCTTTGTTTCCAAGGTTCTATCCTTCTCCTAATGGGCCAGTTCTTCCCTGGCAGGATTATTTCTGTGAAGGTTATGTTTCCACTCAAAGTGTCTTAGGAATCCTTCAGTGTTAAGTGGGACAACTGGACTTTGCCATACAGTTTTGCTCTTTATATTTGATTAACTTAGGTACTCTATATAAAGATGCTCACAGTTTTTCCATAAAACCAGAACTTATATGCAAATAAAGAAATAATACAGATGGAGTGGGGGCTGAGTCCAATTAGCAATAAAGCTTCTTGAATGCTAATCCTGGGGTCCACCCATGCTCCAAGATTGCTATATGCAAACCAGCTTCTCCCTACAGGCTTTATAGCTGCAGTTATCATGACACTTTGCATGAGGTAATTAGATCTGCTCACATCTGCTTACTAATGACCATACAAATGTACTTTTAGATGCTAAAGGGTGGAGACACCTTCTTCCTGGGAAAGCATAAGTGCTGCTCAGCTCTCTTGTATTCAATAAGCAATTCAGAGTGCCGTCCTGCGGGCGGAGGGAGATGTTCCTGATCAGAGTCAGGTTTTCGTCAGTGGTGGTGGTGATGGAGCTCCTCCATTGATATGCCAACCCCATTCCAAGTTGAATTCCTCCTACCTATTCACACTGCACAAAGAAGACTAGGACATCACATGTCACAACACAGAACAGTAGTGCAAAGGCATCCAAGATGAACACCGAACAGAAAGGAGAGCTGCTGTGCTAGCAAAGTGCTGTGCCCTGTATAGTAAGCCTAGCCTTCCGTGAAGTCAGTTTACTTGCAAAATCCATGCATTTATGACTAAAAAGGGACTTCTATGAATGCCTTCTAGATTGAAAAAATTAGTTTCCCTTCCTAAAAACACCCCAACAAAACACACTTTATTTTTAAATAGATATTCCAAAAATTGAAGTATTTTCCATTTGGAGTTACTGTTCTAGTACTTCATGGGAATCATCCATTCAGGTCTCTTGCACTCCCTTTGTGTTAGTATGAGGCTTTTAAGATGTACTTTCTTATTATACCATTGCCTGCTGCTACTGAATACCTCTTCCCCTATCTGATAGTAATAGAGGTATAACATATAGAAATGTTAATAAGAGCATGATCTGTACTTCCTGATTCCATCCTAGTGTTTAGATTAGTATTACACACAGTGGCATTTCAACATTTTACAAGGAATTTTTACGTTGAGAGAGCATTTCCCCAAAATGTTTAAATTTTAATATAATTTGTAACGCTAATAATAATAATGTATAGAAAAAAACACTTTTTTTTCAATTTATTTATGAAAGGTAGTCTTTTTATAGCTCAAATATTAACAAGCTATTAAATGCAAAGATAGCTAATCATCACTAAAATTGTGTATTCAAAACCTGTAATTGCTAACTTTTGCATTTGTGGTTGTTAGCTCAGACACCATGAAGAGCAATACAAATACCCCAGAAAAGACCTCACAAATCATCATCAACAACAATAAAACTCGAACAATCGAAAAAAACCTGGAAAAGACAAAATGTATGAGTACTATGAAATGTAGATGAAGTCCAGTATGTGTATGTTTGTGTTTGTGCGTGTGTACTGAATGAAGGACAATAGGTTAGAGATTATCCTGAAAGCTAGGTTAGACCCTTTTGTTTGCAATAAATTAAACTAATATATATGCAAATCAAATAATTATTATTGTTACTATGGCTATTATTATTGGTAGTAGTAGTAGTAGTAGTATTGTTAAAATTGCACATTTTCAATATTCTGTTTGGTGGAGAACCATTTCAACACTTTCAGTTAAAAATCATAGTTGTCAAAGTTTCATGTATTTTAAGAAGAAATTTCTTGATAGCATATGAAACGATGGGAAAATATTATTTCTTTATCACATTCCATCCTACAACCACCTTAACAACAGATTCAATCACGACCTAAATGCTATTACAAGAAATGAGTGGAAAAGCTGTACAAGACAGTTACATTTCCTTTAGCTTCATTCATCATGGAAAATATCCTATGAAATGAATCTGTGCAAAAAGACAAGCTTTGTCACTTTCTTTCCAGTAAATCCTCCCTCAGTCAAACTCTTTTCTTTTTTCTTTCTGTCTTTGTCTTTCTTTCTCTCAAATACACTTGGTCTGTTTTTCACATTTCCACCCACTTGAATGAGAAATAGAAATACTAATAATGGAGCAGATGTTTTAACAGGTTCTCTTTATTTAATTGAAATCCAGTTTACCTAATCACAGTGCCTCATCAAACGTTTTCATAACAAAATTAGCAAGTCTTCATAGCCCCATTGAGAGCAGTTGATCTAAGTACTGTCATTAAAATTTTCATATGGAAGAATTTAACATTGCCAGCTTGCACTGGGGTAATGAAGGACAATCTTAATTCACTGCAAGAATAGCTATAAGTAACATTCATGTAAAGTTGCAATATCAGTTTTTTTCACCTTGAGAACTAAACAGTTGTAGTTTGGATGTGACAGACCTTCCACATTAAATAGTTACACAGGTGGAGCTGGCCTTTCCACTTTACAGTGATGCTCCAGGTAAATTCTGTTAGCAAATCTGATGTTGCTAATCACTTTGGGAGATCACAGATCAATGCCTACTGGCCTTTTGATGACAGTTACCTGTTAATTAGTAACATGAAACAGGAACACAAAGGGAAGGTTGTTGTCTTCTGCCCAAAAGTAACGCTAAGAGGAGTCCTTACTGGAAATCAAATGTTATATTGACATTGACAGCTTTTCAGATTCTGCAGGAACAAGCCAAAGACTGCATCACCTCCAAATTAACTTCTTTTAATTCAGTCTTGTCTAGGAATTTTTCTCATTTTTCTCCTTTTTCATGATTGATAGTATGAACAAAAGTACTGAAACATCAACAAGGTGTGATAGTCTAAGATGGGAAATAGAATATTTCTCAGTCCAAAAAGTGCCTCCAGAAACTTTTCTGTAATTTGTATGGTAAAGTGCCCTGGCAGGAAAATTTTAAAAAAGGGAGAAGATGCAAAAGAAAACACTGCATATTACACTCTGCATATTGAAAATCTCTGCACAATGTCCTGAAATGCTGCCCCATGTAGCACAAACTCATCTTGCATACAGCTGATGGGTTCACACTGAAAAAGCTGATGGTGAGTCAGGGGCAGCTTGCAAAACATATCATACTGGAGGAAAAATGAGGAGGGCTGCAGCAACAAAAAGCCATTCATACTTCTCATTCTCTAGTCTGATATACACTATATGGAACCTGCCTGCAATCTGCACCCTGGAATGGTGTGTGTAAATCACAAATGTTCAGACTCTAAGGCTACACCTTCTCCTGCCTGCACTTGCAGCAATAGTGACAGGTGTATGGCTCAGACAGAAAGAACAGATATTTTTAATTTAGTTACCATCCAAAACATTACACAGAATCTATGCTCCTTTGCATACTTCTTAACCTTAAATAGGACGTGCAACAGGAAATTTGGAATGTGCTCTGAATTATTTTACTCACATTCTCTCCTGGAGGAGAATTAACATATCATTCCTCACAGAGGAGGACATGTAAACTGTGCCAGTAGATGACTTGGTTTAAAAATTCTCTCAACAGTGGGACTGGAATGTCTTATGTAGTTCTGTATTGTCCAGACTGCTAAAGGTTGATTTTGCAAGGAAAAACAATGACATTTCAGTGAGGATGCAAATTAACAGTGTGAATTTACTTTGTGAAGTCCTGCTTATCAAAGTGCCTGCAGGGCATTTATTATAGAAGTTGAGGTCACCAAGGACATTGTGAGCTTTGGATGATGGACAAATGTGGTTATTGAAGGTGGATTTGCATTTGCATAATTAAGCAACAAAGACAAAAAAAGTAAGCAAAAGGGGTTTGATTTTTTTTATTGAGAAATCATTCTTTTAATTAACTAGTCTGAATAATGCAAGTGTTGATTGGTCACTCTACTCCTCCGAGACAGAGATTTTATTAGCAAGTGGGTTAAGACTGCTATCAGTAGCTTTAAAAGAAATCAGACGTTGCTTTTCCAGAAGCAATTAACCCTGAGTAACAGGAAGTTTGCCCACATATTATTCATATAAAGGTTCTGACACTGTTTTAAATCTAGAGATCTTCTGCTGCCACTAATGCTTTTCACTAGCAGATGAGACCTGAGGGTCATTTGAGTTTTCAGGGAGAAATGCAGGATGGACCAGAGCAATCAAAGAGGGAAGACTGTAATCAGTATATGATTGAGATTTATGTGGGAAAGATAATCAGCAATTTCTGTCTCTCAGGAAAACTGTTGACCTGCACAGCAGGGACTGGATTTTACTCAAGAAGCAGAAAGGCAAACAGCAAAAAGTAATGACTACTTAGAGACAGGGTAGGGGGAAGTAATAATAAACAATCTAAAAGAAGCATAACTCTAGAAAGGCAAAATATGGATCATAAAATATTAGGAAAAAAAGACCACCTGATTTTTAATCTACAATATAAAAAGAAGGAAATGTCAGGAAAAAAAACCATATAAACTAGTCTTTCACTTCTGTGTAGAAGTGGAAGGCAATGTGACCCAGCAAATGTATGTGATATATAAATCATGATGAAACCAAGAGATGTCAGATTTCAACATTATATATTCAGCCAAAAATTCTAATTTAAGTTTGTACCACACTTAAAGGAGAGAGGGCTGGTTTCAGTTCTCCACACAGACTTCCTGCATATCTTCTCAGGCCACTAGAAGATTTTCAAAGGTGCCTTAAGACCCTAAACACCATTACCCTGCAATGAAATGTAAATCGGTTACCTACTTTCATTCTGAAAATGAAAAAGTTTTACAAATGTTTTGGGAAACTTTCCTTTCATTCTTCCTTTTTTTTTAGCTTTCCATGTGGGGACACTATCTGACTAAACAGAGGCATTATAAAACAAAAAGTATATACATAGAGGTATTTTATTTTGGAGTGATCACAACTAGTGACATATATGGATAGTTGGATGGCACACTTGAGATGACAAACAGAAGTAATTTTCTCTGATTCATAAAAGAAACATCTCAGACTAAGAAATATCTAGAAGTAAAAACCTGTGGAAGATTTTTTTTCTTTTCTTATTGCAATAATTTCTATCATAATTGAAAAAAATGAGAAAGGAAAACATAATCTGTAGTATAGGAAATCTGTCTTGTATTATAGAAAGAAAATTCTCTTTAACAGAGCTAGAAGAGGACTATGGGAAGAACGACTGCAATTTCAGTTCCAAGAATGGTTGGTACAACCCATTTGGTTCTGAAAACCCTTTAAAAAATGAACTTCTATCAGGCAATTAAATTTCTGTGTCTGTGCAAGCTCAGACACATCCCACGCTTCCCAGTGTTGGGAGTCCCATCTACCAACACCCTCAGGGATGTAATAGATCGTGGGGCTTTTAATGAGGCTACCACACAACTATGGGTTCTGGTTGCATGCAGTCATTGTGTTTTCTTTTAAAAGACCGTATCCCTTGTTTTCTAAAACAATACTTACGCTAGTGTGACTAGCTGAAAATTTGTACCTCTTTATTCTGAAGAGACACAAACGAGTTTCCAACTCCTTTGCACTCCCTTGAGAATCCCAGTTACTTTTTAGGCTATAGGGCAGACATACACGTGTACATGCATGCATGCTCAACCTCCCTACACCGCAAAGATAATTTACTGTGCAGCAGACTCAAGCTTCATAGAGACAGGAAAAGCTAATGAGTGTCCCTGCACAGTATAGTGTTTAGACTACTCTCTGGGTTGTTTGTGCATCCTGTTTTATGTTCCTAGCACCTTACCCAGAGCTCTGCCTATTTACTAGCTGTAGTGAATTTTCCACACAATGCAGCAAGAAGGAAAATGGTACTAATTTTAAATAGAATGCCTAACTACAAGCACACTAATTGATTAACTAAGTACAATATCACAATAGCTGTCTTTCAAAAGCTCTGGCTTTAAAATTTCTTCAAGAGATGATATCTATAAACACTAAGTATTAATTATCACTAGTGAAACAATTTCATATTGAATTAGTATGAAAATAAATTATGCATGCATATCTACTGTTAGGTGGGATAAGTTCTATTTCTAAAGTCTACATTGCAGGATGTTGAGATATCTAAGGTACCTCCGAGAAACGGGATACTCCAAGTTACAATAAGAAACAAGAAAGAAGGCACCAAATTGGAAATAATATGCCTGAGACAAGGCTGCCATTGTCACTCAAAACATTATTGAATTGCAATGAAACACAATTCTCTTTAAAGCTGCTGTTTCTGCCACCCAGATAAGGTAAAAAAGAGAATTTTTGAAAAGGATTGCCACTGTGACATAAAATCATCAGCTACTGCTCTGTCTAAATGGCTGGAAATATATAAGACAATGGAAGGTCAGGAAGACATGTTAAGAGACATTTCAAGTGTTGGACTTTATAATTTATTAAGCACCTTAAAATCAATATGAGACTTCAAAGGTGCCTGTGGCAAGACTAGAGGTCATATGACTACAAAAAAATCAACTTCATCTGCCAGAAAAAAGTGGACACCATTCACTGGAAGACATTGCAAATGCTAATATGCCATAGCTAACCTAGAGATGCAAACCATTTTAACTTCATTAAGATGTATGGCAACCAAAATTATATCTAATAGAGGTCATGACCTAAGATAACAGACTGCAGTTTGAGGATCAAAGGGAAGTGTAAAACAGACCTGGCTGTCATTTACCTACCCAAGGAAATGATGGCACACTGACAAGAAATACATCCTAAGGGTAGAATCTAAGTATTAAACATACAGAAGAACAACAAATACTCTTTGATATGTGCCAAAGCTTAAACTGTATTAGAAGGATGTAGTTTATATAGAGGCAAATGAGTCAAACCAGACTATGAGTGGACTCACAAGTCCTGATATGAATTCAGTTATGGAAAATTCCATTGTCAAATACTGCTGAAAGAGACAGTAACAGTTAAATGTTGTTATACCTTCGGAAAAATACCAGAAAACTCCTAAAATAAAAATGACTTTTTTTTTTCTCTTCAAATAATGGAGTCGTGGATATGAGGGAATAACACTTGGGGGGGGGGGGGGAGGGGAGCCCAGCTTCATGATGAGAACATTGGTAGAACATTGGTCTTTCAGCAGAAAGAGGAATAGACTAGATGCTCCCACTGCCTGTCATCACCCAGTGTTTCCTTTAATGATGTTTTCAGTTTCAGAATCATAATTTTCATAATAATGTACAAATGGGAATACTGAGGCAGATATGTATAAGACTTGGCTGATCTCCTTGTGTAATAGGCAACACATCACAGAGCCACACAATAATTTTTATCATTTAGGGTGGGAGGCATATGAGTAAAAGTTGATAGAATCATAGAATAGTTTGTTTGGAAGGGAACTTAAAAGGTCATCCAGTCCAACCCCTAGGTTTAATTGTCTAAATTTCCTCTAAATTCCTTCTAGGACTATTTCTGAAAAGATGTTGCCAAGAGGATACGACTTCTGAAGAGCTCAGATGACTACCCACTGCTAGTCTTTCACATGGACACAAATGACACTGCCAGCCAGAACGTGGGCAGAATCAAAGAACACTACAAAGCCTTGGGAGTGCAAATGAAAAATTTTAGTGCCCAAGTTCTTCTATTTTAACAGTAAGAGGAAAGGGTGCAGCCAGCAATAGATGTATAATACAGATCAACCACTGGTTTCATGACTGGTACTGTTGTGAGGGGTTTGGCTTCTATGACAATGGGACATTCTTTGATGACTATAGCCTGTTAGGGAGGGATGGGATCCACCTTTCTAGAAGAGGCAAGGGCTGGTAAACTGTATGAGGTGGCCTTTAAACTGAAGGACTCAGGGGGCAGGGTCCCAAGTGGAAATGCTCATGCAATCACATCCAACTGGGGAATAAGCCAGGCCAAGCAGAACAACAACATATGTTCCTTAGCTACCTCCCAAGACAAGTACCAGAAGGCCATCCACCTCAAGGTGTGTCTATGGTGGATCTCTTGCACCCCACCTGGAAAATTTGCATGCTTAATTACCTGGCTGAAATGGCTGTACACCAACGTGCGCAGCATGGGGAATGACCAGGGAGAACTAGAGATCTGTGTGCAGTCACAGGACCATGATCTCATTGCAATCACAGAGACATGGTGGGATAGCTCACATGACTGGAATGCTGTCATGGATGGCTATGTACTTTTTAGGAAAGACAGGCCAGAAAGGAGAGGTGACAGAGTTGCTCTTTATGTGAGGGACCAACTGGAATGTATCAAGCTCTTCCTAGGGGTGGATACAGAACAAAATGAGAGCTTATGGGTAAGGATGAAAGGGCAGGCCAACATGAGGGACATTGTTGTAGGAGTTTACTATAGGCCACCTAATCAGGAAGAAGTCATCAATGAGGCCTTCTACAGACAGCTGGAAGTAACCTCACGATCACAGGCCCTGGTTCTCACGGGGGACTTCAACCACCCTGATACCTGCTGGAAAGACAGCACAGCCAGGCACACACAGTCCAGGAGGTTCCCACAGAGCACTGATGGGAACATTTTGATGCAGGTGATAGAGGAGCCAATGAGGCCACGTGGGCTGCTGGACCTTGTACTCACAAACCAAGAAGGACTGGTGGGGATGTGAAGGCTGGGGACAGCCTTGGCTTAAGGGCGAGTGTCAAGAGGACAGGGCCAGGCTCTTTTCAGTGGTGCCCAGTGACAGGACAAGGGTCAATGGGCACAAACTGCAACAGAAAATTTCTTCTAAGTATGAGGAAAAACTTCTTTACTTTGAGGATGACAGAGCCCTGGAACAAGCGTCCCAGAGATGTTGTGGAGTCTCCTTCTCTGGAGACATTCAAAATGAGCCTAGATGTGACTGTGCAACCCGTTGCAGGCAAACCTGCTTTAGCAGGGCTTTGGACTAGAGAATCTCCAGAGGTCCCTTCCAACCCTGACCATTCTGTGATTATGTGATCTCGCCATTAAGTGAAGACCTGATGATACATTCATTATCAAAACTGTAACCATGCCTTTCTCTGCACTGTGAGAACAATTTCAGATGTGCACAGCTGAAGCTAGGTGAGGTGAATCCTCTCTACACTGATGTCTACATTGGTGCCTACAATGCATAGTGTTTAAGATAACTAGCCTAGCTCTTGAAAACTGTATAGTCAGCACCGCAGTAAAGTAGGGAAAGAAGGACGTCATCAAAATGAGAACAAAAAAGCCTGAGTGCTGTCAGCTGCTACACAGTGCTTGACACAGTCAAGAGGAACAGCATATCCCTGGTAGTAAGATGAGTGCCTAAAGAGCTGGAAGATTTTCAGTGAGGGGAGGGGAGAAAGAAGGAGGTGCAACTCCCCTTATTACCAAACACCTTCCTGCTGCTCCGAGTGCAGCAGAAGCAGTACATTAACGTAGTTCTGCCCAGACTAATATACCCTGCTTCCTATCATGAGTCACAGCAGTTTTAACTTGTATGAAAAAGCTACCCTGGCACACAGTGATTTAATCTTTTCACACTGAGCTCTCCTAGTAATAAGCAACCCCAGATCACTGTGGTGAATGTGTTTCAGATGAGGTTATGAGTCATTCAGAGGGAACAAAAGTAGCCGATTTAAGTCTTGCTGCTGCTGAGTACATGTACTAAGTACCTGTTTCAGAGTCCTTCATGTAAAAAATTCTCTCACCACCTGCATCCAGCTAGACCTGGTTGATACTATTTTGCATTTAATAGCATTTCTATAACCAGGTAAAAATACCTCATCACCTGAAGCAGTCTCAAATAATACATAGGCAATGCTCTATGTGTTAGGTAATATTCTCTAAGATATCAAGACACATCCCAGATTTTAAAAGCTGCCACCTCATCATTTAAGCTAAAGATTTTGAAGTGTTTTGTAAGTATTAATTATTTAAGCCTCACAACACCTTTGTGACCAATTAAATGAGTATTATCAAAGCAATTTCTATTGCTGTCACACAGTTTTAGAGTTGTAATGAAAAGCTGCTCAGGGTCCAGGCGTTAGAAGCCCCAGCTGAAAAGAACTGCAAGTACATTTGTGTAGAAAGCCAGAAAGTACAGACATTGACCCAGAAGACAGTTTAATTGTTTTCTATTAACATTGAAACTGAATGGCTTTATACACGTTTCTTCCCTGAAAATGAACAAACCACATTTGCAGAGAAAGGTCCTTTCATCAAAAGGTATTTTTCAATTTAGAGGAAAAGATGGAAATGGAACAAGGAAGCAACTACAGAAAGGAGATCTATACCTCATGTTCTTTTTTCATAGGGAAGAGGATCAGAGATACAAAAGTAGATACTGACACGGATTGAAAATAAGTATCTCAAATCTCCAGCTTCTTATGCCTCTCTGCTTCCAATTAATATGGGGGTAAGTTTTAAAGTAGAGTATGAGAGGAAAGGCATATATATCAGCCACTAAGAAGAACATTTGCCTGCTTAGCATGTTTCATACTTACACACTCATATGCTGTATTTATATCTGTTTTACTTATTCCTGTGCTAAAAAAGATAGAAATAGATTAAAATAAGGGCTATATCTCCATCAAAAAATCTAATTTTAAATGTTAAAACCACAAGTTTTCGGGTGGTCCTCATTGCTGATATAGTTCAAAAGGCATATCCTGCTTGCAGTTAAAAATAGTAAAGAGGCCTAGGCTTTACCCCATAAGAAGTCACAGACAATACTTCACAAATAAAAGACAAGGTGAGGATATAGATGGCTTAGAAATTACCAGCACAATTACCATCATGCAGTATTATTTTCCCATGGCTTCAGTCCTAATGACCTAATCAAAGAAGATATCATGTTATCTACTTTCTCAGACAAGTTGTTAAAATACAAAATGTAATAAGACTGCAGCTGAATCACAGAATCCAAACTACTGAAGTTACTTTTGCATATGCACTTCTACATTCTCTTTAACCAAGAAAACTATCTTGTGTCTTGTGCGCATTCATTTATAAATACTTCTGCAGCAAGAAGTGCCAATCCTAATCCTCGGAAAGTAGTTTTGGTTGGAAGATGTAATTTTCAAGAAAAGCAAGTTAAATCTGAGTATAGGAAAGTAAAGTATCTGCTCATCAGTTACAATATTTGTTGCTATTCTTCATGAATCATAAGAAAGTAGTGCTTTTATTTCACAAGGAAACTGCAGACTTTTGTGAGATGTTATTATCTCTCTTGTTCACTTAACTGAAACCTTCTTGGAACCACCAGCAATACAATGAAAAATCTGTGCCTGCTATACAGCATAATGACAAATGACAAAGATCATACTGTTATTCAGTATCAACAACAAATAATTAAACAGTAAATGAACCTGACAGAAGACCTTTAATATGTTGCCAAACTCTACATGGATAAACTGAATGTTTATAACACATCTAATGATTTCATCAGTCTTAATTGTAACTGTGGCTGGGTGAAAAGCTCTCACGCTCTTAAAATAATGAAGAATGTGTTAAATATTTGAACAGAAATAAATTCTGCCCAAATATTTATTGTTTTGCAAATAATCAGAAACTGGGGAAAATGATGGTAGTTGCAAGAAAAAGTCTATTGTCTTCACAAAATAAATTTCCTTACACAGAAATGTTGAGTAGCAAACTCTGAGTATATTTAATATCAAGAGTTTCTCCCCTGCTCCCCCCCCGCCCCCATAGAAATATTTACAAAATACTTTGCATTTTAAATAGAGAAAGGGTTGCTCAGTATTGACAAGTTCACATAACATATGCTGTTATTATTGACACATAAACATTATCTTCAGTATTCGAGTCGGGTTGAATGAGGTTTTAAGCAATATGATCTAGTGAAAGATATCCCTACCCATGACAGGGGGTGGGACTAGACAATCTCTAAAGGTCTGTTCTGACCCATATCATTATATGATTCTATGATTCTATTGAATATTTCAAGTTGAAATGAACAAGTATTATGGCTGTTAAATCCAAGGCAGTTACATGTATCCCAAGATTAGTCTGGCCAATATGAGGTCCATGGAATTTTTATAACTAGAAACCGTGAAGAGAGGAGATGGCTACCCCAGTTAAGAGAGAAAGAGGTCACCCAGGCTGGAAAGTGAGACAGCTAGAGGATGGGGACAAGACAGGCCTTGTAATCAACAAAAGAACTAAAGACATCCTGATATCAAGAAAGCTAAACCCATTTGGAGGTTAATCTAGTGAGGGATTTGAAGGGCAACAAGAAGGACTTGTACAGGTATATTAGCAACAAAAGGAAGATGAGGGAAAATGTAGGTCCACTGCTGTATGGGGCAGGGGACCTGGTGACAAAGTCCATGAAGAAGGTCGAGATACTAAATGCATTCTCTACCTTGGTTTTTACTGTTTAAGATTTTCTCTCAGCAATACCAGGTTCCTGAGACCAGAGGGAAATTCTGGAGCAAGGGAGACTTCTTCTCAGTAGAGAATCAGATTAGGGAACATGCAAACAAACCGGACATATACAAGTCCATGGGAAGCACCCACAAGTAATGAGGGAGCTGACCAACGTCACTGTGAGGACTGACTCTATTACTTTTGAATGGTCATGATGACCAAGGGAGGTTGCTAAGGGACAGAAGAAAGCAAATGTCACTTCTGCCTACAAGAAGAACAAGAAGAAGGAACCAGGGAACTACATGTTGGTCTGCCTAATCTTGGACTCTAGGAAGTTGGTGGAGAAAATCCTCCTGGAAATAATTTCCATACATGTTAAGGAGGTGTAACCCTAGAGGTCAATATAGGGTCCAGTACTATTTAATATTTTCATTAATGACCTGGATGATGGGACAGAGTGAACCCTCAGCAGGTTTGCAGTTAATATAAAACTGAGAGGAGGGGTTGATACATCTATTACTTGTGCTGTCACTGAGAGACACTTAGACTGCAGAAATGGGTTGACTAGGATCTCAGGAATTTTTATAAAGGGAATTACAATATTCTGCACCTGGGAAGGAACAGCCTCATGCACCCATATATGCTGGGGGTTGAACACTCAAAAGCAGCTTGGCAAAAAAGAATCTGGGCGTCTTGGTGGACAACAAGTTGAACATGAGTCACCAATGTGCCCTTGCAGCTAAGGCAGCCAAACAGTTGCCGGGGTTGTATTAGGAAAAGCATGACCAGAAAGTTAAAGAAGGTGATCCTTCCCCTTTGCTTAGTCCTGGTGAGACATACTTGCAGTGCTGTGTCCAGTACTGAGCTCTCCAGTCCAATACAGACAGGGACATACTGGGACGAATCCATCAAAGGGCCAGGAAGATGATTTAAGGGATGGAAGAATCTGACTTATAAGGGGAGGCTGAGAGCTGGGGTTGAGACCAATCTCAAGCAGAAAAAGTTCAGGTGATTTTGATCAATGTCTACGTTTATGCATGAAACAGGTGTATTGCCTTTATTTGGCAAGGTTTTAGTAGTGGAGGAGCTGCAGGGGTGGTTTCTGTGAGAAGATGCCAGAAGGTGCCCCGTGTTGGACAGAGTCAGTTTCAGCTGGCTTCAAGACAGACCCACCACTGGCCAAAGCTGAGCTGGTGTTGTGATGTTGGTAGCATCTCTTTGATAATGTATTTAAGAAAAGGTAAAAAAGTTCTGTGCAACAGCAGCTGAGAGAGACTAGTGAGGATATGTGAGAGAAACAATTCTGCAGACACCAAGATCAGTGAAGAAGGTGCTCCAGGTGCCACAGTAGAGAGTGCCCTGCAGACTGAGAGAAGGTGCAAGTTCTACTCCTGCAGCCCATGGAGGTCCACGGTGGAGCAGATATCCTCCCTGCAGCCCATGGAGGACCCCACACCAGAGTGGATGGATATACTTGTGACCCCTTGGAAAGCCTATGCTGGAGCAAGCTCCTGGCAGGAACTGTGGCCTGTGGAAAGAAGCCCATGCCAGAGCAGGTTTTTGCTGAAGCCATTTGTGAAGAACTGCAATCCATGGGAAGGACACACATTAGAGAAGTTTGTGAAGGACTGTATTCCATGTAAGGGTTCCCACACTGGAATACTGGAAGAGAGTGAGGAGTAAGAAGCAGCAAAGAGAAAGCATTATAGACTTACCGCAGCACCCATTTCCCATCCCCCTGTGCTGCTCGGAGGAGGTAGAGAAGCTGGGAGTGAAGATGAGTCCAGGAAGAAGGGAGGAATGGAGGGAATCTGGTTTTAGATTTCTTCTTATTTCTCATTATCCTGCTCTGATTTGATTGGTAATAAATTAAATTAATTTTCCCAAGTCGATTTTGCTTGTGAACTGAAATTGCTGAATAATCTCCCTGTCCTTACCTCGACCCACAAGGTTTTTTTTCTCTTATTTTCTCCTCCTGTCCTGTTGAGGAAGGGGACTGATAAAGTGTCTTGGTGGGCACCTGGCAGACAGCCACAGTCAATCCACCACAGTAGGAAGCAAAGATGACTGAGACAGACTTTTACCAGTGGTATCCAGTGCAAGAACAAGAGGCAGTGGGCACAAACTGAAATAGAGGAACACAAGAAAAACACAAGAAAAAAACCTATTTATTGTGAGAGTAGCTGAACACTAAAACAGATTGCACAGGGAGGTTTTGGGCTCTCCATCCTTGGAGATATCCAAAACCCAACTGGACATGATCTGAAGCAACCCTTTTTAGCTAACCCTGTTTTATAGAGGGGATTGGATTAGGTGGTCTGTAGAGCTCACTTCCAGCCTCAACTATTCTGTGATTCTGTGAAATATTAAGTTTTCTGAAGTTAAGTTTAAGTAGGACTTGTATTGCACAAGAATCACATCAGCTCTGTGCAGAAAGCCAATTCACTCCTCAGTGTTCAGCTATTCACATGAGCCTACAGCTTGAGAATATAATTTTAAGATCTTTAAACAAAATTTAGAGGTAGAAAATCTAGGAAAAATAAGAGACTGTTCTTCTATGACTGGGAATGGTGCATTGTAAATATTTATATAGCAATATACCCATGTATATTTACCTCACTGCAGTACAGAAAACAGTTAAAATCTTGCAGAACAGCATCTGATGTTCTTAATACTCAGCAGTTCTTATAAAGTTCAAGATCATGTCTTGGTCTGATTTATTTATTTTTAAATAGAGAATATTTTCTTAGCCCTGAGAACATTGCTTGAAAGAACAAAACATTTCTGGAGGTAAATATTGTGAAAATTAAACTCTGGCTTGTGTCTACAAAGGCAAGAACTACTAATGCCTTAACATAACCAAAGCGTATGGTAATGACTGACGTGAAGAGCAAATTCTAAAATAATAATAGTAATAATAATAATAGTTTGTAGAATAAATGCCCAGAACCAGCAGATATCTCTAGAGTACTCTTAAATGTCTGATCACAATGAATTATTAATATTTCCTGGTTTTGTTCTTTTCGCTGTGGAAGACTGATCACTGACCTGCCTAGCACATGCTGGATGCACTTGCCCAAGGACAATCTAATCACAGAAAATACAGAGGCAGCATGTGTTAAATCCCAACCCTAATCAAGGCTAAAGGGGAAAGGCCACAGTTTCTACCATATTTGAAAAATTTAAAGCACTTATCAGCCCTCTGCAGGAGAGGACTCTCATGGCTCTGCATTTGAAAGAGAATAATCACGTGGTTTTCAGCTCTCCTGGTTTAGGCTGTGATCATTTTTAAATGTGAAAGTAAAAGGCTACAAGCAAACATAAGAGTGCATATTAGAAGCAAATCACATTAAGTAAACTACTCAAGATGTACTCTGGGGTAAAGACTTGTAGCCTGTATTCATTTAATGCACAGAATAGCATAACAAATACAGGCATTGCAGATCAAGATGTGGTTCACTGTGATGAGCAGGTTGTTAAAAGCAGATAGACAGACATCTGAAAAAATGAACACTAAACAGATGATGAGAAGGCTTTTACCACTAATGCCTAAGACTTTCCTATGTGTGTCCTGTGAAAGACTTCCAGTTCCCCATTTTAAAAAAGTAGTTGGAACTACTTCTGATTGCAAACCCTAAGGAAAGTAGAAAGGACAGCTTTAAAACAGCCTTTTCCTCTTCAGATTCTTACCTGGTGTGGGACCACATTAATCTTTCTGGGTACCAGAAAAGTCACCTGAGGCCACAATGCTTATTCAGAATTTATCTAGAACTGGTAATTCAAGCGGAGGGGCAGCTGTCAGCTCCAGCAGCGGGAGGCTGCTGCCTGCAGTTGTATGCACAAGTAAAATTTTCTCCAAAATTGTGCAGCCTCTCTTCTGTGGTCTGGGCTCATTCTGCAGCATTTGAGAGGACAGGTGGATGCTAACTCCTGGCAGTGGTATATAAATGCCATAGCTGGAGGCACATTCCCTCTCTTATATATGAATCTGCTTTAACATAGGGGCAAGTTAATAAGCTTGTTGATTTGGGGAGGGGTATTTTATATCAAAATGAGTACAGTTGAATGGGATTATGATGGGCAAAGTCATGTGGGCTGCATGTATTCATTCCTTTATTAAAAAATACTAAAGAAAAACCATCACAACTATTTACAAGTAAAATTCCTCCTGTCATTAATTTAAACTGTACACGCTGTCGTCAGGCTGTTTGTCAGCAGGGCCATGCTGTAAGTGTAACAGAGATGGTAAGGCAAAATACCAAAATATTTTCCTTCACTGAACTCTTGAAGACATAAATGCTGTCATGGCCCACTATACACTTAGATATTACCACATATGAAAGGGTGAGGAAGAACTGGAAGCAAGGCTGCATACAGTCACTCCCAAAGTAGACTTGGGTATGATGCATAAACTAGAACATTAAGCACTCCTGAGACATTCAGATGAAATAATTTGGCTTCTTTCTTATGTCTTACTGAAATATGCATCTGGTGGATAAATGCAGATCATTTTCATAGTGGTGTAGAATCAAAAATACCTTCTCTTTTTTCTTACTGGCATACTCTTTCCAACATTAACAATACTAAATGTTCAATGCATTCCAATACTATGACTGAAGTCTTCTAGGATGTTGGAGTATTGTATAAGTAACGTTTGGTGCTTCTTTATTAATGTTTTGCGTTTAGTGTAAAGCAGGTGACCCCTAGCTGTACCTGTGGGCTGTGTGCTCTGTAGGAGAGTGAGGTGGGAAACAATGAAAATCCAGACAGGAACAGCATGAGGCAAGGGATAAAGCACTTGTACCATGGAGGAGGCCATTCTGCACATGCACAGAGGCAGAGATGTGTGCTCCCGAGGCGCTTGCCAGAGACAAGTCTGACGTGTCTGGGCTTCATATTCTTTTGAAGTGAAGGAAGAAAAAAATTCAGCTCAGTCCCATACTAATCTAGATCTCAGAATAAAACAAGTAAATAATCTGTTTGTACTGTGACACCAAGAGCCTCAAACTCCTCTCCACAGTGTAAAAGACATATCAGTACTTTGGAGACTCTGAAATGACCTCAGGATTTTCTTAAAGTGAGAAAGTCAAACACAGCATTTAGCAACAACTTTCACAGCATGAAAAACAAAGCACTTACATGAATTAAAAAGTATTTTCGAATAACAAGAGACCTTTTATTTTCTTCAATAAGATTGATTAATCTTCCAAGCCCTGTATAAGAACAGTGTGATTTTTTGGTTTTAATATTTCTCAGAAGTCTTAAATATTTTAAGGGACAGAAAAAGTACATTCCGAAAACAACTGTTATAAAATTGAAACAAGTTCAAGTATTTATTTCCCTAGTGTTTCTAAGCACTAGATCTGAATAAATGCAATAACTTCCATCCTTCCCTCCCCAGATTATGCCAGTTTTAAGAGAAATTCTAGATCTTATCTTCCTAACAGTATTTAGAACTGTAATTTCTTTTACAAAAATTTAAGTCTTAACATACAAAATTATTTTTCACTTGGTTTTAAAGACCAATTATTCTGAAAATTTTAATAAAATCTAATAAAAATTAAACAATCTAATAAAGTATTGCAGTAATTTAGAGGGGTGGTTAAAACTATAACCGTAGCAACAAAGAATAAAAGAAGTTAAAAGTACTTTCTGTCTCTGTGTTGTCATGATTACAGAGCTATAATGGAAGATACAAAGGTTTATTTAATGAAATGTTTAAAAATGCATTAATTGTTCAGATCCTACCAATCTTTGCCTCAATTTAAATAAAAATATTTACACATGTATAGAACAGCTTGGGTATTAAAATCTAACAAAAAGGTGACTGAAAGAGGATGTGACTGTCTTCATCTGTACATTAAAGGTTGTATCTCAGGGAAAGAGAAGATCTGTGTAAGCTATATTAGTGTATAAACAAATGAAAATCAGTTGATCATGACAGCATGCAGTCATAAAATTAGGGGGAGAAAACTTTCTAAAAATCAGAGCAGAAATGTTCTGGAAGAGGAAAAAAATAGTTCAGGAAAAACTAAAATCTGAGCTATAGTACTTCTAAGCTGACACAGAACTGACTTATGGAAGGAATTCAGTGTCATGACGCCTATGGGTACAGCTATGTTAACAAGTAAGCTGGTGGAAATTAGGAGAAGGAGTAGATATGTGGATCAATGGAGCTGATGATGTGTAGTCAACATCCACAGTACACGCATTTTGGGGGCTGGTGGTTTTGACTCTTTCTACCATTGTCCCAAGGACTGAATGACCAATAGCCGTTGCATGAACTGTACTCTTGGCATATATTTTCCAGCTTAATTTCATCTGAAAGTAATCCAGTTTGTGGCCTTTGATGCCCCTCCATGATGCAAACATTTGGGAGAGAGTTGAAACATATTTTGTGGAAAACGATGGATATCAGGGTCTCTCACCCCTTAATGTTGCATAATGGCAGTATTTATTCTTGTTGTATTAGTGGTGTAATCTTAAAAACATACATAAAAATACAATTTCTATCATTCTAATATACTTTCATAATATAGATACATATTAGAGCTAAAAAGAGACTGCAGGAAATGAATTCACAGTGGATTTCCAGATTTTAAAATGCATTTTTCTTTAAAAAAGTAACCTTACTTCACAAAATGAATATCTATTTAAAATATAGTTTTACATCTAAGCATTCCTTCTCCATTTTGACTGCACTTCATATTATAATGGATAATGCAAATCAAATACATTATACAACAGGTAATTCCAAAAAGAACTATTACTGTATTTCATTTTTAAAATATAAAAATAGTGTATTTCAACATTTTCAGGACTCCCTTCTTCCTCTTATTCCCCCTGCCTTCAAAGGACGTACTGACAAAATGAAAATCAATTTTATGAAGTGTTTTGATCTTGGCAGAATTGCACTGTTCTGTGGAAAAAGGCCTGACTCAATTTTTGCCTAAACTTTTCTAATTACAACATTGAACTTGCATCACCATCCACAAATTATAAACTGTTTCTGATAAATCTTTATAAAAGGTATAACAGATCTAATCTGCAGATTAAAGCAGATTCCTGCTGCCCAGAGACCCATACCAACTCTTTCATAAACAGAGTTATTGAATCTCTAAAAGCCCTTTAAATTTATACAATGATAAATTAACATTATCTGTAAAAAGATAAATTAACATTTAAAAAAGCAATTAAATTACTGTAATCCTAAAAAGGACAAAACTGATGAAATGCAAAAGCATCCTATATAGGAAAGTACATGCAAATAGACACTTATAGATAGGTCTGGTTAAAATGCTGCAGGATTTTAAGATTTTACTGGCATCACTGAGGCAGCACAATGCCTATTATTCCCTAAATTTACTTCAGTTACTGCTCAGAGAACAGCTGAATTGTTTGAAATTTGATGTGAGGAAGAAGGAAAAGAATAAGTGTTGATAATCCTTCCTGGAAGATAAACAGATTACTTTGAAAGAAATACTTTCTAAGTTCATCTCAATTTTAATTTCTGCAGCAAAACAAATCATATCATATCATATGTCAAAGACATATGTATGAGCTTTTCTGAAAAGACTTATAAACCTCAGTGGAAAAAACATAATTGTTTTACTTTCCTTAATCAGACCAGCATCCAGCATCCCTCTGTGATACATCATGTTGCTTCTGTAACACACCCTCTGTCCCTGCCTCTGGCTTCTGCCTTACCGTGACAGAACTCTGCTGATAACCTAAGACAGGCAGAATTGTACATTAATCATGGACTAACACCTAAAAAAAAAATAATCTTATTTACATTTGATCTGATAATTATTTAATTGTAAGTTGTATTACTTGTTTGCTTACAGTACTTATTAATTACTATAGTTTTAATATTGATAAGTAGAGAATTCACACAGCTGGACTCTGTGTCATCACATAGTAGGAAAAGCCTGTAAACCCAATACACCTACTTAAAGTGATTTTATTATTTTACTAGTAGCTAAATGCTGCCATTAACATTAAATGAAGGCCCTCAACTGACCTTCTTCTTCCATTCTGGATCTCTAAAACATATGGACTCCTGTTCAAAAGCCACATGCGGTGGGACTGAAAGGTGAAAAGTAATGCTATGCATCAAGCTCAGTTTTGTAATTCAGCTGGCGGAGAGGATAGGTGTGGTTGAAGTGCTCTTTCAGGTATGCTGTTCTGCTTTTCACAGAAATGAAAAGCAACATGGCAACCAGATCTGTGTCCACAAGAACATGAACAAAGCCTGCCTGGTTTTTTCTGGTTTAAACCAAAAAAACCCCTCTGTTTATTCCATTAATTTTTCTATGGCAGAAGACAGTAATCTGGAATAGCTGTCACAATTTAGTTTCTTTCTTGACAGAAAAAGAGAGTAGGTTAACACCAAGAGCATGGCTCCATGACACTTTATCCCTCTCTAGTATTTTCACCATGTAACAGAAATCTACCTGTGGAGTAATGCATCTATATCATATAAAGGCTTGGGGAACAGCTTATATTTTTCCCCTGTGGTATTCCCATGTATAGGTGTCTGATTCTCTACTCTGGTGCTCAATACTATGACAAAATGTATGCTGTTATGGCCTAGGTAGAAGATTTTAAATAGTTTTCATTTTCTCAGTTAGCAAAGGTATGGAGTTACAGGCTAAGGTGTGGATACATTAGAGTTAAAGCCAATGCTGAAACATCATTTTGGAAACACTTCTTTCCAGAAATAGACCCAAACAAACTTTGAACTTCAGAAATGTCCCTTTTGTGTTGCTCAAACTTCTCCCATCTGTTACATTAAAACTTAAAAGGGTAGGGATACTGTGGGCATACCACTAAACTTGCCTATGCTAGCACTGGTCCCATGAGATGAGCCTTCCAAAAACTCTTTAGTGCCCTTTGAATTCATCAAGGGCTAAGAGCACTCATCTTTCTGCCTCTGCCCAAGAAGTTAGCAAATGCATGAACAATGATCACAGCTAATCAGCAACGTTCACTTTCATAGTTGTGCATCCCAGGCATTGCACACCTATTTCATATTCTAAGCTGGACAGATCTAAAATGTATAGGTTTTGTCTTGCTGATTTTGTAGTCTGTTTTTCTGCTAGCCTACAGTTTTACTCTAACTACTTCATAATTTATTAATACCACTTTTCTCTAATCCTGTTTCAGCAAACGCAGGAACATAGCCTTCATTCAAGCAAAAGTCACAGTAGTCCAAGATTTCTGTTAAACTCTGCACCTACAAAAAAGTTTTAAAAAACTCATGGTAGAATTAGATTTAGACTTGGGGGCTTGGGGCTCATTATTCAATAGTTATTGAGGAAGAAGTATGATTTTAAACCAAATGAACTCTGGGGATCTAATAATTGTCTTATTTCTGGTATGACTGTGGAAAGCTATTACACACCAGCCTATTATACTTCTTTGTACACCATTCCACACTTACTGAAAGTCATGTACTTTTTTATGCAAAGAAAAACTCTTAAGCAGATGCATTGAAAAAGAACAGATGCGTTCACAAAACAAATTTTCCGTGCTCCGTTTTCCACTATGTATGTTTGTTTGTTTGTGGAAGTAGGAGGCATAATTCAGGCAACGGATGGTAAAGGACCTGACTATCCATACAAATCATATCTGTTTAAACATTGACTGGAAAGGACAATGCATTTTAAGGGATTTTCTTGGGTATCTTTCTATGCCTATAGAATTTCTATAACCTTCTGCAAAAATCAATAGGCTTTATACCCTCCAGTCACCTTTATGGGGCGAAACTTGCAGTTGGTCTTAGGAATCTCACTCCTGTACTCCTGCTAGTACTGAAGGGCAAGAGACAACCTACCCTACAGGTCCTGTTTAGAGAAGGCTTTCATATAAGGAGATGAACTTAGGTGAACATTATCTTACTATTAATTAAGGCTTCTGTTACCCTAAAAATGAATTCTTGAAATAAAACATTTTCTTCAATATGCACGAGAAATCAATAACTACATTCTAAAGCTTTTGAGTGAAACTTCTGAACATTAGCTTTTTTCAAAACTGTTTCACCAGATCCTGGCATTTGTTCACAGGAAAAGGGAAGATATATTTTCTCTATTTTTACTGGTTATGTCTTTTCTAGAGAAAGCACGCAACTAGATATCTAGATATCTAGATAAAAGATATCTGTCAGAAACTCCAAAGAAAGCCTTCCACTCTGCCATTTACTGAGAAATTCTATGTTCTGCATTCATTTTACAATATCATTAGTTAAAAAGATTAAGTTTAGTTTAATATCCCTTATGGTTTCCTGCAGTCACATAGTAATTCATTACCCTCTGCAATGTTTTCTGATTGATGCTATGAGGCACAATAGGCCAGATTAATCAAAGAGATAACAAGTAGATTTTAATTTCTTGAATATTAATGAATAAGCGGAACTCCTATTCATTGACATTCAAAAAAACAGATAAAGAACCAGCAGAAAATCTGTAGTAAAGGATAACTGGCACCCAAGTTCTGCCTTTAAATTAAAGCTGGCAAAAAACATTTCTAGATAACAGCAGAGTTAAATATTTATGAAGTACAGTTTGTTTAATAACAATCTATATCAACAATATATTAAAACAACAATTAGAAATATAATTATGTACACATTTTCATATTTTAATAACTAGAAACATAATCTATACAACAGTGGCCAGTTTGCAGCTGATAAGCATTGCCTCAGTACAATGTTTCCTACAACTTCTATTTTGGCAGAGAAGACAGCACAACTTTACTTCTTTTTCAAGCAACAACTCAGAAGATACTCAAAAGGTCTTTCATCTTAGGTAAACCAGGAAACAGATAAGGAATATATACACAGATTAAATATGATGTCCAAATTCCTAACTTGGACAGGCACATTTTGAAACCACAAGAAGATTACAACACATCTTTAGGAACTTCCTTCCACTCTCACTGATTTCAGTCTGGCCTTTCTGCTAGCAGGTATACACAAAATATCCCAAGCTTTCAGTTCTCAGATTATTTCCTTCATCTGCTTAACTCCATTCAAAGTCATTCTCAGCCTGCACAACAGACTGCTGCAGAAAGGTCTGTTCTGGCTGGATTGGGCTCCTGTATCCCACCAGTCGGACAATGATCCAGCTGCATCTATACCTCTAAACGAGTTCCAGGGAACATCCCGGAGCGCTGTTAGTCATTTGTCAACACTTGCATTTTTAAAAATGGTCTTCAGACAAAATTTTCCCAAAGTCAGCACAGCCCACGTTGTAATCCTAACAGGTGAGAACTACCCTCAGGGACAGAGAACAGTCATGAAGGCATTCAATTTCTTAGTATGAGTATAGACATATGGGCCAGGAACTTGCACCTTATTCTCTTTAATTCCAAGAGAAATTCTTAAGCACCTAGATATTATAAATGCCAGGCAGTGTGCATCTGAAGTTCTCTTTTGACTTTCTTTTAACCTTATTAATATTTAATTATGTAGCTTGCATAGAAATTAAACAGGAAAAAAATGCAATGTGAGAATCCACTGATCTAATGGTTTGGGCATGTGGGAAAAAATGGAATTACATCTTCCCTGCACAGCCAAATCAGGGTTTTGAAAATATCCTTTTGGAGTGTAAGCTGTGTGTGCTGACATTAGGTTGTTAGTTACTCCTGCCCTAGGTATTTTAAACTGGGATATTTTCACTATGTCTATACAGAGAAGTACATACAAAAGTAGATCAGGCTCAGTGTGCCAGGCTCACCACCTATGAACCCAGAGCATTCATATCTATTTGCATTAGCCACTAGATATCTCCCATTTTGAGGCTGACACTTTCTGTGAACCCTTATTCTCAGGTAATGACTTCTGTTATGAACCATTTAAGGATAAACGCACCTGACTCTGTGCAGCACTTGCTGTAACACAAGGAGTCCACAGGTTAGGGTTTGCAACAGTGGGCGCAATGCAGCCAGTTCTCCACAGTTGTTTTAAGTATATCTACCAATACTTTGACTTTCAGAGATGCTGATTATACACAAATCACAATGTAAGTAGATTAAAAGTCAAAACAGAAACAGGAGTTTGCCAGCCCTCCTGTAAAACAACATCTGTATATCATACAGTTGAAATACATAGCTGCTGATGTGAAACATTAAACACCTAGCGTCCAAAATTTTAGTCACAGAAAGTAATGGTCTATGAAAAACAAACACACATAAGTGAAAAATAGATATGTGTATATGGTGACAGAAAATTAGCTACATGGAAGTTACAAAACCATTTGTGAAATACTTTGCAGTATGGTTATGATGTCTGGCTATGAAAAGTGAATTAACCATTTAAAAAGTTGTGGATTAACTTAATCAATTTACATATTAGACATTTTTAGTTTCCAATCTCACAAAAAAACAGTAACACCACAAAAAGTAGGTTTTATGATAACCAAATATTTTCAGTAATAAAAAAAATCATGTCAGAGCAGAAATCCATCTCTTCAAAATGAGCAGTTATTTTCAGTTGCCTTTCTGGTTTTGCTTAAGAATCCCATCTTAGCCCGCATTAGGAAAAGTGCGTCAAAAAATTCACTGCAATAAAAATAAGTGCCCTGCAGCAATCACTCCATATGCTGGTTTTTGAAAACTAGTAATATATTTTTAATGTGTTAATGTATGTTAACAAGTTCTGTTCAAGTTGCCTCTTTGTTGCTTTGCAGTCCATAAAAAATTTCACATGTATTCTGTGATGGACATATTTGGCAGTTCTCTTCACATTTTTATTTCAAAACCTTTGTAATAACCACTAGTCAGATATGATAAACTATTTCTATGATAAAGTTACAAAAAAATGTGGAAGAACATAGCTTAAAATCCATTATTTTTAGGTTGGGATTACCTGGAACCTCTAGGAAGAAACTGTATTTGGGTTCTATTTCATCTAACTGGCACGTTCAATAATAAAATGCAAGAAGTGTGCTCTGAAATTTGCACTATTGCAAGGTATTCTGAAAGGACTAAAAAGCTGGTAGGATTAGGATCTGAGAAGACAAAGCCCTGTTAGTGTGGGGAGGCATCAGTGAATTGCTAAATGCTATTTTGGGTTAAAGGTAAAAGTAAATGTGATAGGTGAAGAGAACATGTTGACAACCGAGAGGTAATGAAAAAAACATTTCCAACATTTGCAGTCCAATAAAAGGTTTACAAAGAGACAACCCTGTAAATATTTTTTTAAATGTATTTTTTTAAATGAGATTTTTAAAAGTTCAAGTATCCATTCTATGCCAGTTTTCCAAATCTCACGTATAATTTGTGAATATTCTTTCACTGTCCATTGAGTTCTGACTGGCCCAAGGAATTGTTTCCCATTTTACTTATACATGTCTACTGTTAATGAGCTTAATATTTTGAAGAAATTCTACATGAAGAAAATTAGAAGGAAACCTTTCACTTTAACCTGAGTCAAAATACTTAATTTCAAACTGAAAGGAGTTGCTCCTATATCTATCACTTTTCTTTGTCGTTGTATAATTTTTGAGGAAGATTCTATCTCATAGACATGCTATCACATTTCCCACTGACTATATAGTACCCCCGAATTTTAAGCATAATAAAACAACAACGCACCATGGGAAATACAGTTTAGTCTGTAGTATGAGACATGAAGCACCCAGAATTAAAATTCCCATCAGGAACACCAACAGCTCTGGCAAACACAGACCATTTCCAAGCGTATAAGTTAAAATATTTTTGTTCCATGCACTGTTGCTCTGTTTCAACTCTTGCCTTAAATCAGGGTAAAAACATACCAGGAAACACCATATTTTAATACTACACACGCGTCTGCTTTGTTTGAGTGACTCCAACACTTAGTTTTCCCTTCTGTACGCAGATATGACCATATCTGTTTACTAACCTGGAGCTGATATGCATTATCTCTTTCTCCTTTATTCAATTTCATTTTTCTGCACATTTTCTTTCCCTGTTCAAACAAACCCTGCACCTATATATATATTGTTCCCCTTTTGGTTTCTTCTGTCTTTCCAGATTCCCATTTTGGTGCCTTTTTTTTCTCCTTGGCATATCCACTTCTCTTATAACTTTTCCCATATCTCTTTCTCTACTATGTCACTCCTTACGGTTTTGTTATTCTTTACCAGCTCCAAGATCTGACATTTTTCCACTTGGTCCAAGTTGAAAAGCTGATTGACTGACATCCAGAATTTGAGATAGAAATGCCAGAATATGCCAGTATTTTTCAGGACAGACAGTAACAACAATGACCATCTGAGCATCCAGATTTTTTCTAGAAGAGGTGGCTCGATTCTTTGAACAGCATTTCAATAATCTGCAGAATTAGTCATTAATCTGTATATTGAGCTCTTGCAAAGTTCAGATTTAATGAGCGTTGACTTACAAACAATTAGAAAACTGTGAAGAATAAATGGAACTGAATTATTGGAGTTCATACATTTTGAAAATTGAATCTGATTATCATAACAATGCTAATGTTAGTTACCTCACAGTGAAAAAAGATACTTTCAATAGAATTCAACAAAAGCCTTCCTAAGCTCATAATAGCTCTGTTGCAGATCTCTTCTAGTTTAAAAATTGACCTTTTCTTTCAATCTGAAAGATGCTTATCATCAAGAGAATTTTTTTTAAGAAATCTGAAACTTTGTATAGTGTTACACTACAATATAAACTGTGTCAGGTACTTAAAGCACCCAAATAGTAAAATCCTGATAGAACTCTCACTAAATGGCAACTTTTCAAGGATAATAAGATTCTTGTCATATTTCTTGATGAAAGAGTATGAAAAATGTGCTGTTCAATAAATGAATATCTCAAGTCCTTTCACTTTTTTAATTTTAAAAAGTGCTGGTGGCAGAATCCATAAATCTACAGGAACATTTGGGGCAGCAGCCACACACAGTGGTCCAAAAACATCAGTCCTGAAGTAAATGGGCATGTCTCTATTGGCATATAGGCAACATATTTATTCTTGTAAGTGTAGAATTTTATCTTACGTCTTCTTTACACCAAAGGCTAACCTTAAGGAATGACATATTAATTTTTCACCTGTCATGAATATTTACTGATTTCCCGGAAGCCACAGTGACAAGATATGATTCCATAAATCATTCTTTCTAATGGGTCTATTTTCAGTTGTACCACTGATAAACCAACAAAAGAAATTAGTATGAGAAAAACTAAGACAGTAGAAGAGATTGAAATAGCCTTTTGTAGTCAACATATTTACTTTAACCCAATCTAGGATATGAGTGGTTTTAAAGTTCATTAACTCTAAAAAGCATTTAGATGTTGTTTTGATTTCTGATTCTTCACATGTGTTCCCAGGATGACACTTAGTAAGCAACCCAGTATGGCTAAGACCTAATCACCTTCTGTAAGTGAAATTCTTGGTTTCAAAAGAGAAGCAGAAGACTTCAGGAGTAAGAGGTCTCAATTTTCTTCAGGGCTGATAACCCAGAAATTCTAAATAAAACTATTTTAGAGAAGAAAAATCATGTTGAGAAGAGCTCCAATAGATAATAAAAAAACTTTTAAAGAAAGGTATGAGATACATACAGGGGACCAACAAGAAAATAGAACAGAATCCAAGCTGATCATCAAAGAAATTCCTGCACTCCATTTGTTCAGGAAGAATAGAAATAAACTGAGACTGTGAAAAATAAGACTGAAGCACAAAATAACAATGGAAATCAAAGCAAATAGGAAGAGTTTTTTCTCTTGCATTGAGAAAGAGAGTGCAAAGAAAGAAGAAAAATTGATGGACAGAGGGAAAATAATCTAGATATGGTTCAAAGATTTTTATTTTTATTTTTTTTTCCTCTTCACGTCTATTGTGTTTCAACTTGGAGCAGTCACTAAAATGTCGATTTTGTTTCCCGGGAATACTCAATTTTTTCTTGAAGGACAAGGTTTTTCAGTTGCTGCTGATTCATGTGATGAGTAATGATCCATTCAAAACCCCTATTCAGAAATAAGTGGGATATTTTAAACATGCAGTGAAATCCATCACTACAAGGTACAAGCACAGTTAAGCATTTGTTTGGCAAAATCAAAAGTTTGTACACGTAGGTTTTCAAAGTAACAAAAGTTTAAACAGAGCACCTAGAAAACATGATTCTTCAATGAGCAATTTTGCTGCTGGTGGTTGATCAAGAAGAAAGAAACTGAGCTCCAGTAAGAGTGGCCATGAGCAAAGGAATGTTAAATATGTGTTCCCAGCAAAGAAGGACTTTTTATGCAGCTATATGGCCACTTGCTCTTCCAAGTGATGCATATGGAAAAGGAAGTTTTGAGGTTAAACATCATACAGGTACACTTTGGAAAAGTCAACATTCACAAATGAAAAGGGGAGAGGTAGGAGCAACCTCTTTCTGAAGAGGAAAGAAGAAGGGGCAAAACATAATATTTTTTGCTTGCTCATTTAGAAGGCAAGATACTTCATTTCTCTCACATCCGTAGGACTAAACTATTTTCATTATGGCATACTGAGATTTAAAGTTTTACTTTTGGTGCAAAAAGAAATTCAGATAAAAAGATTTTTTCCTCAGGAAAATAATTTCTATTAAAGAAATTTCTACTCTTTTTTTCTTTAACAAATTTACAGATGCACAGATAGAAATGCTGTCACCTCTTATAAATAATTATATTTTTCCTTTGCAACAGTGACATTAAAATGGAATAGTAATTGATAATCAAGGGTTTGCTTACTTACATTATCCATACTAAAATGACTCTATTTCTGGTGCTGGACTCCCATGGACTTCCTCCTGTCTTCAACAACGTTGCCAATAGGAACAGCTACCTTTGCAAGGGGCTTAGGGCACTGTATGGCTATAGGAAGTCCTGACCTGATTAAGGGCATTGTTAATGTTACTTGAGTAAAGGCAACAAAAACCTCAAATCAGACTACGGTGAATCAGCTTGAAAGACTGAAAAAATAGATGTTGCAAAATGTTCAATTGCCTCTAAATATGGCCCAAGCATAAGCCTTAGTACCAGAAAAATAAGCACTCATGCTCTTTCTAGCACAAAACATTTTGGGGTATACTGTCTAAAGTAATTTAACTAACAAGGGCCAACACCTGTCTAAGCACAAGTGTATCTACTGGGTCAGAAATGACACCTCATGCCTTTTACCACATGCTGAGGGGACATAGTAGTGGAGGTGGCAGGGAAACATCTGAGGGGGTAAGTTCCTCGTGTGATGTGGTGGTCCACATTGTTTCGTAAGATGTACATTGACATGGCAGTCAACGACTCTGTATCTCCTCCTGAAAACTACCCCTATGTATTTGCTTCAGGAATGCAATGCAATGACTTTAGTAGCTCAGTGTAAAATGTATGGGTCAATAAATTTGTCATGACTACTTTATAGCTAGAGGAATACAGAAAGAGAGAACAACTGCTGTCACCTGGGCAATGCTGTGAAGGTTCCTTCTTTCAGTGAAGCAGAGTATATGAGGCGCCTGTATGTGTAGGAGTGGGGAATTTTTGCCTGTTTGGGGGCACAGAGATTTCAGCTCTGCATGAAATAGTTCCCACAAAACTTTCCCACAAGTTGCTACTATTTAAGGAGAGCCCCCTGGCGCACAAATTGGAACAGCAGATCTTGCAACTGAACTTTAATTTTTGGTAGAATATTTGAAATTATTTTAAGCAAGATCAGGCAGGACACAATTAAAGCAATCCCATTCCTGGCGGTGCCCATCTGCAGTCAGCATAACTGCTGCACTGGTGCCTCTGCCAGCTGGTAATGATGCTCCAGCATTCACGCTCACAACCCGACTCCAACGTGCTTCCTTGCTTCAACATGATAGCTGCTCAGACATGAAATGCATGTCTCCGTCTCTCTCCTTTTTTATGTCTCCCTCATTTATCTCCATTTTAAGAGCCAATAATGAGATGAATTAAGTGGTGATGCCCTTTCATTTTTCCTCATTAGGGCTGCTGGCTATTTCAGCCTTAGCCTGCTGAAGAATTACTTCAGGGATGCAGCCATCTTGCAATTCCTCTTCATTAAACTGAAGGAAGTAAAAGTATGTAAAAATCACATTGTCCCTGTTGTGTCAGCAGTCTGGATGAAGAATTTAATGGTTATAAATGGGCTCTCTCTTATAAAAATACCTCATATGTGCAAAGGTAAATATAACTTTATAACATTGTATAGGCTTTGCTTTTGTATATCTCCTAGAATGCTGCCTAAAACTTTAGGGATTATCCAGACTTTCTGCAACTGATGAAAATTTATTTGTTTTCTCAATTTTAAAATGTGAAGAGGGGTTATACTTATTCAGCACATGGAAGGATGAGAAACTCAAATGTATCTACACTTTTCTCACATTTGAATTCCATTTCTGTCTCTAGCACTTTTTTCCACAGACAGCACAAGAAGAGCCATCTGACTCACTCTTAGCTCTGCTACATTCCTGCTGACACTACAGTTAGACACAAGTATTGAAAGTGGATTATTTTCCTGTTACAAAGATAGTGTTTCATCAAAACAGATATTTTGGAAATAATGGCTGTTTGGAGAACATTTTTCTACAAGTCAGTTGAAAAATAACATTTCAGTTTTTCAAAACAAGCTTTTCAAATTCAAACCAGTTGTTTCATTTGTGATTTATTAACTTGCCTTGAGTGGTTTACAGTAAAAAGTTTTAAAACATTAAAAGTTAAAAGATGTTATTATAAACAAATGATGTCAAAACATAATTTTTTGTGTTTCTTCAGTTCTGGTGTTCTGGGGGTTCCTATGGAAATACCAGCCCACATTAATTAATAAAAATAATTCAAAAATAGCTGGAATAAAGGATTTTCTGAGAAAACTTAAAATGTCAGTACATTCTTATCACACTCAGAAGTAGCACAGTCATGTATCACACTCCACTGGGAAAAAATACATCCAAATTTTAATATAAGCTTTAAACCACAGCATCTTATCATACTGTCAACATGAAAAGAAAATTTATGTTTTATATTCTTGCTCTTACATAATTGTTTTAATGTTACTGTTCTAACACAATGAGAAAGGAATAATTTTGAAGTATTTAAATAGAAGTACAAAATTAATAAAAACATAATAGAATCTAACATGTAACATAATTAACCCAGCTGAATGACATTGCATTTATTTGTGTTTAAAGTGTCTTAGTGTTTCCTGTGTTTTTTGCAAAGAAAAACAAAGTGGGAGAAGAGATAAAGTTAAAACCAATAAAAAATCCTTCCTCCCTCCAGATAGGTGCTGTGATCTTATTCCCTGTATGAGTTGTAACTGTAACT
The DNA here is from genome assembly GCF_023634085.1 of Falco cherrug. Classification (NCBI taxonomy): domain Eukaryota; kingdom Metazoa; phylum Chordata; class Aves; order Falconiformes; family Falconidae; genus Falco; species Falco cherrug. The sequence goes on along the minus strand of NC_073702.1, from coordinate 68,534,027 downwards.
AAGGTGCAAAGCTGGCAGTGAGAACTGCTTTTGTTGCCTTCCCTTGCAATGCCAATTGGGCACTGGAGTTGTGGTGCTGGGCTACCTTGAAGAGGAGAGGTTTTCTTATCATCAGGCTCCCTGTCTTCTCTGTTCCTCCATAAGTGTTATCTTTGATAATAAGCAGAGATGACCACTCACAGCCTAACAGGTCATGGTACAAGTCTTTATTACGCTACACAGAGAACATACTTCTCTGCTCATTAGTGTCACTTTGGGAGAAGAAAAGATGAGTCTCTTGCTGTCATTATCAGGGAAGAGCTGAGCAACACTGCAGTCCTGCACCCAAATGGATGCTCAAGTTGCATGAAGCTTATGCCACTAAACCCTGCCACATTCACCTAAACACAAGTCAGTGACACTGTCTAGAGGTGAGCACAGGAAGAAAATCCCACTTTCCTGAGAAACAGTGTTGTGGCTACACACCCTAGCATGTTTAGGAGTTAGTGCTGGCCCTGTCTTCACCCTCCACAATGCCTAACTGAAGACTCACACTTCATTTTGAAACAATATTTGCGAAATACTGTTCACAGTTTATTACTTCAGCTTTCATAAAGATTATCCTGCCTTCCAGTGTCTAACTTGAACAAACAAGAGAGATTAGGAAAGCACTTCCATTGCAAAAGAAGAAAAATAAAGCCAACCATCATTACTTCTAATTAATCTATAACATTATTATAAATTATAGGACTATGTCACTACAACCTTTTGTTGTTTCATACCAAATATTATTTGCATATTTTGATTTCTTATTTATAGCCACCAGAATTTAATTTAAAATTTCATACCATAGATAAGAATCTAGTTTGAAATATAGGCATACTTAAGCTTCATAATTTGAGACTACAGCAGTAAAAAGCAACCTGAAGTATTTTCTTCTTTTCTGCAGATAGACCCCAAAAACATGCAAAGATTTCACATACCTTAGAGCAATAAACTTTTTTTTTTAAAAAAAAAAACTAAACTATTGGAAATGGCATTGTAAGGTAGTAACATCCACAGCCATTTCACAAATGTTTGGCTTTTTTAGGTTTCTTTTGTTACGGCGCTAAATCTAGGCAGCAATATTAGTCACTAGCATTGGTCACAATCACAAAGAAATATAGACCCACATAATTTCCTAAGTCTAAATCAGGATAACTAAACACAAACTCTGTCTCTTCAGAGCTAAAACCCAGCAGCTGTTAAATCCAGGATGCATAAAGATTCTTCAGGCATCTGCATTTCCACTAGTAAAGAAAAAATAAAAACAAAACAAAAAACCACTAAAACTTCAATAGTTAGAATCAATGACAACTACACAAGTCCTGACAACATTGGGCTCTTCATTCTTTAAAATGTAGTTAAATATGTGAGGCAACTCTTTCCTTACCTTGCCTGCAAAAAAACTTTAAGCTCACCCACTTAAAAATGAGGGCTGCACATAGCAGAGGTGGGTAACACTCTTATACTTTATATCTCAGGTGGTCATCCCATGGAGTGTAACACGTGAACAAACTTACTCACTACTTCTTTCAAACTCAAGCAGGAGTTATAACCCTGATGCTTGGTGTGTTTTACTGGGAAAGTTCTTTTCAAGTCCACATCTCTATTCAATTTCAAGAAAAGAGTGCCTAAATCCTTACCTTCTCAGCCCACTTGAAGATTGTTGATTCCAATCTGTCCTTTCCTACATAGATCCTGTTTGCAGAAGAGTAACTCTCAAGCTGCAGTGATTTCAATTGTCTAGTCACCAGCTGAGATCAGCTTCATTTCAGTTAATGCAGGAGTCCATAGCAAGTTTTTCAGGTCTCTTACTACTTTGCATTAATTTATAGTAAATAGGATAAAATAGACACCAAGCAAGGATACTTCACTGCATTCAAAGACAGGATCAAAACCAGAAGAGAAAAATTACTTTGTGAAAGCACCTGTTCCCTTTGATTATAAAGGGAAGCGGCTGACTACCTTAGATCAAGATTACTCAATTTGAAGTGTCTTAACACAGGTGAAAAAAAGGACCCATTGATGGTTTAATTTTGGACTCTTGCTGGGCATTGAAATGCTTCATTATAAAGTGATACCTGGCAGCACTGACAAATATATGTGATCAAAGTACAAGCTGCACTTCAAAACACCAGGCTGCACCTAACCTGACAACTATATGTCTGCTTCATCTGCATTTGACATACACTGTTTCTGAACATCCTTACAGGAATCTATATGTGGGTGAAAGCCTTCACACATGTTCCCAGAGTTGCCTGTCCCTGTTAAGAACACCTGTTATCACTTCCTCGGTAGCAAGGAAATTACACAGCAAAATACACATGGAAGGTACTTCATAGATTTTTAAAGTTCTCATTTAGATGTGCTGGTAAACCTCCTTTCTGAAAGGCTTGTAACACACTGGAGTAGGTTTGTAACTGTAAATAGATAAATAATTTTGCCTTTCAAGGCAGAAGTCAGGCCCAGCATCCAGAAAATTTAGCCACTGATGTTTTACTGTAGCCTGTCAGAAGACATAGGACAGAAGAGTATTCAGCCACAGGCAATAAAAAACTTCTGAAAGGTTTTTTATGTAGGATAAAAAGATACCTCACATCCAGTTTAAGGTTATTACAATTTAATTTTGGATATAATGTTTTGAGTGCAGTGCTTGCCAGGATGAGCAATCCATTAAAAGAACTGGCTTCACAAATTAAAATTCCATTTTAAGGCTGCAGATTGCTGATGGAAGTTAAAAGTAAGTAAAAGAGCTTGACTCACATGTTCAGATGATTATAGCATGTTTATTTAATTTCTTGACCAGGTGCTATGCTTATGTTTTCACCAGTCGGCTTTCTTCAGGCAAAGCATCTGCTTAGGAAATGAGATAAATACAGAATGTCAGTACCATCGGAGAGGCAAGACTTCATTGGACTTTAAACAACATGAAGAGAAAATATTTAAAGTCTAAAGGGTTCCTACTACTTTCAATATGTTTTTTGATACCACAATAAAATTTCCCTATCCCACAACCCTACGTGCCCATTTAGGAAATCATGTATTCAGGTTTCTTCTGGATAGGTGACAACAAATTTAGGGTCAGGTCCCAGAAGCAGCGAACACACTGCTGATGGGTAAGGGTAGGAAACCGGCATTCCCTGTAAAAAGAAAGCCCAAGTTTCTGAGGCCAGATCATGCTAAATATTTCTCCTCCCACACAGCACAGCCACCTTGCCTGATGCAGTGAAAATGAAGAGAGGGCACCTCCCAGTAAACACATAATTGATTTTGCTTAGAAAAATCTTGACATGTAGACTTCTCTTCCTTCATCTCCGTGGAGGATATGCTGTGTACCACTTGGAAGTCTATTTGAAGGATAAGCTTGAGTAAACTCTACTCCATACTGCCAAAATTTCTGCCTATCTGCCCCTTCTAAATTTTTCAGAGCCAAGGAGGCAGCCTGGACTTGAGGTGCTCCAAACCATTCCCCAACTTCACCATCACTTAGCATGGGAGAAAGCACACCAACATAGTAATACTCTCCTCTCCTCCTCAATAGCAAATGGTCTCTAGGCTGCATCATTCCCTGCTATAAACGTAACCAAAAGCACTGCAATTTAGGATGCCCAAATTCTCATAAAGCATCATGTGAAACTTTTGCAATATTTTTTTAAAATCAAAAGAAAGTAGGCACTGCATCAGGCACAGATGGCAGGGTTTGATTGGAAAGAACTTCTGGGGTGCCCTGCGTGGGACTTGTCCGTGACCTGCCTCTGCCAGGCACAGCTGGTTCCAACCAGAGATGACACCGATGCAAACTGCCTACCACACCACAGAACTACTGTAGGCAGGGAGCCCATGGCACCTCTGCTCGGGCAGTGATGAGCCACTGCAAAAGGTGCTTGTGGCTTAGGCTGAGCAGGAGGAAGGGAGGAAATGTGTTTCCATAAATACTTGCTTTCTTCCTTCTGGTTTTGTGTATTGGTTTTGGTTTGTTGGGTTTCTTTTTCCTTTCAATACACAAATCAGTAATCAAAACTTTCTGTTAATTGGCAATAGATTAAATTCAGAAAAAGTCCCCAAAGTCAAGCCCATTTTTTCCCGAGAGCCACTCAGAGTGGAATTACCTTGATCCCTGGAGGTAATATAGGCAACTTCTTAAACTCATACAGGAGTCAGCTGATGTCCCTTCATATTTGTGGCACTTTTTAAGAGGACAGGCAGTTAAATATGTTAAAAGTGGTTATTTCTTTCTGTTGACTGCATAAGGGAGTCTAGGTCAAATGCAGATATCTGCTTTGTTAAAGTCAGAAGTCAGCTGAGAACACTGTACTCCTTAAGGGAAATCCTTTTTCAGGCATAAACATTTTTGTTTGTTTTGGGTTTTTGGGTGGGGTTTTTTTTGTTGTTGTTGTTGTTGGGTTTTTTTTTTTGTCACCGCTAATAGTGGTTTTGTTGTTTTTTCAGTCTTAAGTTAGGTTCAGGAACATCTACGATTTTTAAGAAGTTGTGTGTCATAGTTCATAATGTCAATGCTGAATATAAAATTGTATCAACTTAAAGAGTTTGTCTACAAAAAATCTAAAAATAATTCAGATAAAAAACTATCACAGTGTTTATGCAGTCAAAGAGCTGGAGTTGTAAATTACCTATTAACCTCGCTTGTCCTAGACATGACATGGGAATTAAAGCCATTTCATGATGCCTCCATTCTGTCTGGTTTTGACACAGTTAAATTTTTGACACAGTTAAATTAAACCCATGCAGTGAACAGCTGGTATAAACACCAACTATTCTTCTGACTAAACTATACCAAGCAAGGAAGCAACTTTCAGATTGTTTAGCTCATGTTGACACATTAAGAAGTAATCAGAACCTAATCACATCCAAATAACATGTTTTGAAGATGCAAATGTCAAACACTTCCTTATGAAGTATACTTCAGCTAGCAGCTGCATATGTCAATTCACATATGTTTTGACTAGAATGTAATGGGAGGACATTCAGCAGTCCTCTGCACAATTTTTCCCTATTAGTCGAACAATTCAGAAAAATGTTAATTTTGTTATGTCACTTTGTGTATAGTCATACAGTCTTTGACACTCAGTGTTCAGTATAAGCACTATTAAAAGTAAACCACGTTAATTATGGAAATGTAATTATCAATGGCCCTTGAAATGACAAGAGTTAAGCATTTTATCAAGACTCTGGAGAGACAGGGCCCTTTTATTTAAATTTGTTATATAGTTAACGTAAACAAGATCAGACCTTAAGAGGAGTCATTGCGCGTTGACTTAATATAACTATTAACACTAATTCAACAAAATTCTCAGGCATATGTAAAATACAATTACTAGGATTTTAATTTAAGAAGTTATGCCAAGAGTTTTACCATTGCCTTTGTCAGGACAAGAGATGAAAATGTAAACCAAGGTAGATCGGTAGAATATATGTATATTATTTCTGGACCATAGTAGCTTATCAAAGTTTTTTTGTGCATCACCATGCACAATTATGATTAAACTTTTCAAGTAACAATTTAAATGTGACACAGATCTGTAGACCAACATATAAACCACTTGTCATGATCTTAACAGCAGATGGACCTACTACTTTAGCCTAGGTAGCATGTCCTTGAATGTCAAGTGGACTCCATTTCCCATTCACAGCAGTAAGAATACTGAAACAGTGCAAACAGATGCAAGGTAATCTCTTTACATAGTAATCATAAATTTTTGAAACAACAGATTGAATGATTCACTTTGGAATTCAATCTTCACACCTAAATGTACATAATATGTAGGCCAAAGCCTATAATCCTGTTTGAATTCCATATTTACAGTATTTGTACTGTGTACTTGGGCACTGAGATGCAAACAAACTAGAAATAGAGGTATATGATAAAAAAACATTAATGCATACAGTTTTTGTTATATTCAGCAAAAAATACCAGACAAAACATTTCACCATTGCCAATAAATGCTATGAGCACCAAACATTCCTTATATAAGGACAGCAGCAATCCACACATTTACCAACATTCATAAGTTAATGATATCAAACCAGTAAAGATGTTAAAAAAAAAATATCTAACTGAGGTAAAAGCCACTTGCATATGCATTTTGTGTTCCCAAATATATCTGAAAACCATGACTGTGCAACAGGAATGAAGAGCACAATACTCAAAATATGATATATACACATAGTATGAATATCTACTTGTAATTTCTCCAGGAACAGGGCAATAATTGCAGCTTTTAAATTTGTGTGGTGTACTGCATTAATACAGTTTTTGCAAAGTTCTCTGAAGAGGTACTGTTTGGAAGTAAAACACACAGAAAAAGGCAGTCTTGCTGTTTAAATCAAAAAGAACAAAAAATGCGTGTAAAGAGATATTTGCCTTCTGAGTATGGTGTGGTGGGTTCTGTATATTACCACCTTCTTAACACATCACTACAGGGAAATGATATCAATGGTTTTGCACTTGATAATAGAAAAAGCTAATAATATAGAAATTTAGGTGACTAATACTAGGTGAATTGAACCCAACACCAGACAAATACACAAATGTAAGACAGGGAACAACTGGCTAGACTAATATGAATGGCTTAGTTAAGGTTACAGTAAACATCAACCTGATCATTAGCAAACAATATTGTATGGTTGCAACATCACCTATGAGACTTGACAGTAGTCTTCAACACATGTAATTTCTGAGCTAGAAAACTGGACAAGTTTACACAGTGTTTAAAGAAAGATAGAAAACAGCTGGAGAGGCACCAGCATGTAGCAAAAAGAATGATCTTGAAAATTTTGCCTGTTAGGAATGGCTGAAAGAGTGCTGTTTAATTTGGGGAAGTAAAGACTGAATGAAGATGTGATTTTAGTAGACAGACAGACAGACAATGAACTTAAGATGCAGCAAAAGAAATTCACTTCAGATGTTAGGAAAAAGTTTGTAAGAGTTAGGATGGTAAAATACTAGAATGCATTGCCCCGAGAGCTTGTAGATTCCACAAACAGTTAAATAGACAACTGTAAGGTATGATGCAGCTGATCTTGCCTAAAGTAGATAACATCTTGAAGCACCTTTTCATCTCAGTTTCTGTTTTTGATAGTACCACATGCAAGTTTAACACTTTCACAAACTGGGTTCTTGGCAATATTTTTCCTCCAGAGAAAACACTGTACAAAAACTGTAATATTCTAAACTGTAGATAACCTGATTTCTGTCTCATCTTCCAGCTGTCTCTGTCTTAATAAATAAAATGAGTTGGGATTCTAATTTGCAGACCCTGAGGGCACACGGCATATGTGACCAGCAAGTATTTACAGATAAATTCTCTGACTTACTCAGACAAGGTCTCTGTACACACAGAGGCTGCTGGCCCTCAGTATCCCCTAACCACATGCTTCTGGAGAAAACTCTGTGTTAGTACTGGTCAACACTGTCAGGGACATGCCAAGAGCGAGTACATAGAAAAACAGGACAACGCTCAAGCTGCAGCACAGCCTTCATTTACATATTTGAAAAGCTCTAAATCCATGTAGCTTAAAACTTGATATTTAGCAAATGTTCCAAATTACTGGAGATGTGTTGCAGCACAAACTAGCAGGCTGCAATAAGGCTTTTACTGTCAGTCAGATTCTACTGTCCATGCTGTTTCTCCTTCCTCCACAGGCCAGACCCACTGCTCCCCCACTGTGCAACCCCCTCTCCCACCATCCTCAGAGCTATTTAACTACTTAGCAGGAACGAGGTACAGCTGTACATCATTCGTCAGCCAACCCACCACCCTTGAAGCAAGCCCACAGTTGTATATTATCAATGTTAACCCACCTTCATTCCTCTATAATTCCTCTACAATTCCTCTATGGAGATGTCCTTGTATCAGAAAGAAATCTCAAGTGCTATAGTTAGTGTATCAAGTGCAGAACCACAAAAAGTCTCTGTAAGCTATATAATACAGCTTTGACCATATTATATTAGATGTTATGATGAGAAACAGGCTAATCTTCAGCAGTTTAAAAGACTGGAGAAATGCAAAAAGATTGTTTAAAGCTACATTTCCCCCAGCCACCTGCCAGTCTTTCCTGGCTGAAGTTACAACTTGCAGGGACTGAACTGACATGTACAGTTTCTGCCTTTCATTACTCTTTTTATGTATCATGCATACAACATACAGTGTTACAATAATAAAGGATGCAATGGTTTCTGAAGTTTGTTTCAATTCATTCAAAAGATCCCATCCTAGTTTTACCAAAGCTTATATAAACCTTAAAATAAAAAATTCAAAATACACTATCTTTTTCTTTTTTTTTTTTACCTCAAAGCTATGTTCCTGCACAGTGAATGCCATAGATACTCTTTCTTTGTACATCCAATTGACTCAGATGTTCACCGCTACATTCATTTTTGTCTTTAAAATACTCCAAGGTTTCAGTAACTCATTATTTCTGATAATTTGGAAGTAATTTTCTTTACTGTGTAAAAGAACACCAATTTTAGTAATAAAGAACAAAGTTAATATCAAAATTGTACGTTTGAAGCATATACAAATCTGTTTAAAGAAGATGGAAATTAAACCCCATCTGTTCCTGTAAAAGTCCAAACCAGCTACATTTTCATGAAATTAAAGCAGAATTTTAAGGATTATATACTTGGTTTCTGTCAGCATTCTCTCTTCTGTTTTTATCAGTGAAACTTCTTTGTTATTGATTGTCACTGAAAGGCTCATTCTAACAGCCTATAATAAGAAGCTAAGCTATATAGTATTTTGGAAAATGTTTATGACTAAGAAACACTGGAAAAGACCTAGTAATGTGTAACTAGAGTTATCAAAGAGAAGGTTCAGTTTATCAGTCACAGTACTATTCTCATAATCTTAGTTTAGGAGACTTCATTCCATTACGTATTTTTAAATTGAGCTGTCATTCATTAGTGGCTGAAACAACAGGACAACATGCTGAATTGATTAATTAAAAAAAAAAAAGTAATTATTTCAGTTCTGCTTAAGTAAAATCCCTTAATTTCCAGACAACATTGTACTGTTGGTCTCAGACTCTTTCATTTTTGCTACAAAATGTATTTTCATTCAAAGACTGCTAAAGCCATTGTTTTACCCTTTGTAATGAAACTAGGCCAACAGGCACAACTGCAACAGGAGGTTTTTTATTTTTTTAAATAAATAGATCTCAGCTAAGACAACAAGTTCTTGGCATCGTTGAACTAGTAATTGTTATTTGCTTCCCTGAAAAGGCATACATGCCCTAAAAAAATAATATCAACAGAAAAGCTGTAAAATGCTTTGCTACAAGACTCAGAAACAATTTTGGGGTTAGTTTTTGCATGAAAAGCAAAATAAGGCAAATGTTTCAGACAGAGATTAATGAAATTATAATTGTTTTGTAAACTCTGTTTGGTGGGTTAAACTGAACCTAGACTCTCAAAGATGTTTGGAGATGTCTCACTGACTCACCAGGAAGAGAGGCCTGACATCACTGGGGAAAAATAAGTCTATTAGTAAAATAAGGATCTATCTGTGCATGGAATTCCTTAAGGCCCAGCAACTTCCTGAGGGGTCACAGTCTACAAAAAGCAGCTAACAATGTTTGATTACCTTGCTGTGTTACAGCAGGTATCCAAGCTATGTGGTTACCGCAAGACCTCAGACCACTCTTAATCAGGAGGATGTTTCTGGCATTAAGAAGCTCCAGACCCTTTCAGACTAATTGAATTTGCCTGGCAGCATAATTCAGTGGAAAGTAAACAGCTTTCAAACAGCTGTTAACTGTATTGATATCATCAGTCTGTCTCTAACAAAATACATAATAAAATACTTTCCTCCATATTCAATTAAATATATAGTAAATTAATGGCTAGAATTTGTATTATTCAAGGAGTTAACAAAGAAGAAAACCATATTAAATCTGTGAATATAAAGATAAGCATAATATTACAAACTTTTCAAGTGATTAAGGTATCATAAACTATGTAAAGAAAGATTTTACATGAAATACTTAAAGAAAAGGAGAATGTTGAACTTCCTGGTGTTATTGGAACTTAAAGTATGACTGTTCTTTCCAATACAGGACTTCTACTCCTGGTGAGTTGTAAACAAATAGGGCGATATCCAGGTATCCATGGAAAAAAAATGAGTATGGGCATGAAGTAGTAAGGTGATAAGAATCTCCCACTATTCCAAATATACATTCATTTCTGTTTGGCAACTGCTTAGCAAAGTGTAAGTGAAAATTCAGGAAAGGAAGGTCAGCAGGAAGCTTGCTTGGAAACTCAGCACTTTGTAGAAACAAACCTTGGGGCTTTTTGCCAGTAAGCTGTTTCTGGGACCACAGTAAAATGTTTGTTTTGGTTTTCAACAGGGAGCTTTAAACAGAAATAAATAGAAGCATAAAAGTTCTTTAAATCAGTTTAATGTTATAATTGGGAGTTTGAATGTTGGAATGCTTAATGCTTAATAATTCAGAGAAAAAGAATCAGTGAAAGAATGAGCATATAGAAAATCATAGTTTGTGCAAATAGGAAACAATTTATCGGTTCAAGAAGAGAAGTAAATTAGTGTTCCAATTATTATGTTTGCAGAATTCCGTGGTGGGTAGTTCTTTTCATTGTTAGACAACCCAAAGTAATTCAGTTTTGCAGAGTAACTTTTCCAAGTAACTTGTGGAAATTTAACCATAAGACCCAATAAGGCTGATGGGAACCTTATAATTGATCTCTGTTCACCAATATGATAAACATATTTACCTCTGAGATAGTTTTATAAAGTGTTTAAGCCTTGTCTTCAGAGTGAATTAGTCTCCAGTGTAAGGAGGACAACATACCCTTGGCAAACATTTGCATGTGACAGAGAATGGTGATTTATTTCTCAAAGTGTTGTTTCTCAGCTTCAGTCAAATGGAAAGTCTGCCTTAACTTAGTTGGATAATAAACATCTCAATTGTATTATATTTCTAGCTTTACCAAAATTTTTTAAACATTAATGACCCGTTTTATAAACATATCTTGTGTTAGGTAAAGAACTTCAGAAGACTGGCACTTCCAAAGGAGTCTTAAGTGTGTCAGCAGTGATAACAAAACTTTTCAAAGGAGTTTTTAACTCAAAAAAATAGAATATTTCTCCCATAAATGCACAACTCCCAGATTTATTTATTCTTTAGTATAAACCCACTTTAGCTCTAAAATGCTTTGTTCCCCTTGAAAACATTAAGACCTTTACCATCAGGAGATATTATATCTTCCATGCTAAAAATAAATAAATAAATAAATAAAACCACAAAAACACACAGAAGTAATCAAACCCATTTTAAAGAAACAAAAGCACACCACAACTTTCAAGTTTAGAAGAAAACAGGATTATATGTTTCCAATACATTTCCAATATCTAAAGCACAGAATATATAAAGCAAGCAACTTCATAAAGTCCTCATTCTTTACCAGTGTATGCAGCCTTGAAAATAAAAGGAATGTCATCACTTTCTATTGTTGCACATTAAGGTCATCCTTCTTATCCTTTTTCATTAAAGTGACTCTAAGCTTGTGTCCCAGGTTATGTCAACCACATTGTTCAGATAAGAAAGAAAGAAAAAAGCAACATACATCCTAGGACAGTTCAGTAAGCAGCCAAAAACACCCAACACAAACCAAAACCACTAAAAACCTAAATAATGCAATGGTAAAGCCGACAAACAAAACATAAATATTCATATCACTGACTGTCCTATTTTTCACATGACTTTGCTTATATCTGTACTGAATCTTTGTGCTTGCAAAAGCAAGCCTCAGAGCAAGCTGTATTGTAGGCTCCATATGTCTATACTGAATGCATCCCTCAAGTAACAGCCTTTGCTGGCTTTCTTCACTTTTTTCCAAGTAGGCCCATGTTCTTCTCCCTGTAAGGGGCACCTGTAAATCTGCTTTCTCCCTGAGAAGATATCTAAAACTGGCCCTTTCCAAACAGGCTTGTAAAAAATTATATACCACACAGAGCTAAAGGAAGCTGCAGCAGAGGCCCGACATGCACATTTCCCTTCCTACACCTTTCTCTTTGACAGGTTTGGCAGTTACAGCCAGCTCAGTTGAACCTGTTTTTGCTGGAAGAGACAGGCTGTGCTGTGTTGCTTTCTGTAAGTGGATCTCTCCGTATAATAGAGAGCTCATAATCCATTCACCCCTAACTGTTCCTGTACAGCTAACATTTGTTAGCATATGTATACTGGCAGAAGCTAGTACGGTTTAAAAAAAATAATTTGAAAAAAAGATTTATTTCTTTTCTTTTTACATCTACCTTTAGAAGTTTAAATCTTGACAGGGTATTGAGACTACACAAGGATTATATCCTTATGAAAGCATGGGGGTTTTTCTTTCCTTCCCATAAAACCCTTGACAATTCGTTGACACCACCATTATGGTCCATTCATCCCTTCTCCCTCTCTTCTCTTTCTTTTGAAAGAGTTTGAATTCCTGGTTTGAATTAACTCAATGCATTGAGGAAAGAAAATAGTAAATGGATGAGAGAGCATGATACCTGTAACTAAACAGAACACATATAATTGCCCGTTCTCTTCATAATGGATGTTTACAACAATCCAAGTATGACAGCTTTACCAACAATATAAAATGCTCAGACTGTAAGCTAACAGTATATCTTCTAAGGTAATATATTTGAATTATAAAATTTCTGAAGTGTTTTCAGAAGGACTGAGATTCATGCTTATATCCAGCATTATTGCAGGGGACTCCTTTCTGAATGGAGTAAGGTGATAGCATGTGTCTTGTACTCACCAAACCACTTATCTTTCTTGGAGCTTTTCTAACTACAAAGCAATGGGCTAAGTGAGAGGCACAATTATTCCTATCACAGGGAAAAGCAGAAAAGATGAGGGGTAGAGTAGGCACAAATCAATACTCCCACAGGCAAACAATTGCTGTAGAGGTGCACGTTGTATTAATGAAGAGTGAATATTGATTTAGTTAACAGCAGTGTTCCAGTAAACTTTCATAAGCATCAGTGACCCTGGTTTGTGAACTCTTTAGTGAAGGCAGATCCCATTATCTGTATGGATTCCTATTCATTTACAGAGGGTTTCTTCCATTAAAAGTAGTTTAAAGGACTAGGGATGACGAACAGCAGAGCAGTTTTGAATAGTTATAATGTAAACTTTTATCAGGCCATTAAGCTTTACTTCTTCCCACAGTTCCTAGGAATCTACAAATCTTACCCTATTCAAAGTCCAGTCCTGAGCTTGCAAAGACATACAGGTAAACAGATGGACATTTCAGGTGTTTTCCTGAAGCTTCTTTGAAAGACGGTTGATTTTTCTGTTTGCATACTCATAGTTCATAACTTTGGGTGCAACTTCACTGTTTCAAGAACAAGACAGCCCTGTATTCTATTTCACACATCATTTAAATTCATGAAAAATATAAATTACACTAGAAATAGTGAGGGTTTTGCTTTTGTTTGGTGTTGGGGTTTTTTTTCCCTTCTAGAATGTAAATGAGGAGTAAAAGTCCCTTAAACATTTCTGCAAGTATATTGAGAAAGAAAAGAAGGCTGCAGTATTAATGTCTTTACAAATATTCGTAAAATACAGTTGTTGTTTCATTGTTAAAATATAGCTAATCATGGCCATGAAGTCTTAAATAAAGCCAGCTGTATGCAAGTGTCTTAAATATAGATTTCAGCACTATAGTCCAACTATACTTTCATAAAGGCCTGTTACACTTCTAATTTTTAAGAAGTAATAAAAAATATTCTTTTCATTCTTGTTGACTTTAGTTAATATAAAGTTTTTTTACAGTATAAATACATAAGCATATTTAGTGTTCTGGATCTTTTTAAAATCTTGCTGTAGTATGAATCCCACCCTTTCTTTCTAAGTGTTCACTTCTAGTCAGAAAAAGGGTACACCTTTGCTTCTATTCAAGCAGGCCAGGTGGACTGAAGATTCAGTTTGCCTTAGCTGTCTGTCAGCCAACACATTGATGTTTCCCTTAATTAGCTTACACAGAATTATTTTCATTTATAGCCAGTAAACAGGATTGGATTCAACATTCAGCTAGAGATATAGGTGCCTACAGGTGAGGTAAGTGTCCAGGCTTTCATTACTGTTAAAGGCAATCTAGTCAATATAATCAATGGTGAATGATTCCATGGGCCAGTCACTCGGGCAGAACTGCATTACTTAAATATAAGCAACGGCATGACATTGTATATGAGATGCCTTAGGGTATACAAGACATAGGAATGAGCAGATAAGAAACAGGACCAAAGCGTGATCTGGGCACCCCAGTCTGGACTAGCAGCAGCTAGGATACTGCGAGGTATCTATCTCCAGCATCACCTGACAACTCCCATTAGGCAAAGTGATCAATGTCCCTTGCATCTTCATTCCAGAGGGTCAGATTGCTTTCCAGGTAGTATTTATTAAGTCAATATATGTTGGCTTAACTGGTATAATACTTCAGAACTGTAACTCCCTCTGGTGAATCTTAAAATTTGTTTAATATGCATGGTCTGGTCCTGCTTCCTGCACAGTCACTGGCAGATAATTCAAAGGCCACCCCACAGCTAGTACTCCCCCTGTTTCAGCCAAGATCAGCACGGGACTTGCTGGGTCCACACTCTGGGACACAAATTCACCTAAAGCAGAAGAGCGCGGTCAGCAGGATCACAGTAGTTTTCTTCTCCCAGGAAGCCAGGAATCTCCCTCCATTATGCTACAGAGATACTTAAGATAAACTTAGAGGCGAAGTGGTCCTCCACTGAAAACATGGATATGTAGGAAGAGAGAGTCTCATCCTACACCCTACTTTTAAATCCAGAAAAAACATGGGTTCCCTTGTAATTCATCTAAAAGTGACAAATACTTAAAAAAAACCAACTACCAAACAACCCAAAACCCAAGCCTGAGTGCACTTAAGATGTGATTCAGTCTCTAAAAGATGGCTATCTTTCTTCAGTGACGATAAGGGAGTTTTGGCAGAGTCTGTTCATCATTTATTCCCTTCAGCTAGGTAAGGTAGATTTACCCTTCTGTCTATAAGACAGCCAAAGATACTACAGAACAGCTATGTTTTCTGATTTCTACCCCTCAAGCCTGCTAGAATCTCATTTTTGGAGGTGCCCATCAGCATATTTTGATAGAGACTACATTTATGACAGGCACCTGTCCAGATTTGAGACAGCCTTCTCATCTTCATAGTTCAATGAAAGCGAAGTATGATGCCACAGAATAAGTTGTCAGTCTCTTGACAAAGTATATTTTGCTTATAATCCTCAAAAGACATTTCTGATGATTTGTCTTAGAGAATTTCGGTTCTACAGCAATTCCTTATAAAAATCATAATTGTTTTGGCTTTTTTTCCTGTTCCAGGAAAAATTCCCCAATCAAAACATGCCATCTCTATTTATGTTTTTTTGTTTTTTTTTTTTTTTAATAATAATTTTACTTATAAGGTTTCTTTATAACACCACAATACCTACATATATATCTAGTCTGACTTCAAATATGAAAGTTTCTACAATTTCTTTTCAGAGACTACCCTATGGTCTAACAGAGCTTACCCATGGATGCTAGTCCATATATAAACACAGAAAAGCAGGTATTAAACTGTTCTTTATAACAAAACTGTTAGTTAAAAACAACATTTTGGAAAGCATTTTGATGCTGTAAAGTGTTGGAAAGTTTTTCCTTCTTAAAAAGTTTTAGCAATAAATAGTTACGCATAAAAACAGCAAGAGAGAAACACCTACATGTTTTCAGACATGCCCAGGGTATGGTTTTGTGTTTGAAAATTTAGAAAGAACACATTGCACTTGTAATGTAGCATGGAGCTGGTTTTATTTTTCCTTCAGAAAAGATATTCAGGAATGAGTTTGTTAATACATAGGCAAACTCATTCTTCCTGTTTCTACTACAGAATTTAGGTAGTATTAGTAATATCAGCAGTAAGTTTGTCAACTTTTGGTGAAGCAAATTAGTCAAGTGAAGATGGAAACTGGTGATATTTTTGTTTACTTTTGAAATGTTCTGTAATTAACAGCTCAATAACCATGCGCATCGCTGACCTTTCTATTTTTTGTGAAATACATTTATGGTTTCACATTTCACTTTCATAAACTTACTATAGTCAAGAAAAATATTATCTGATCCACTGGCTTTATAGATATTAGGGAAAGATTTCCCTGACTAATTTCATGTTATTTAAAAAATATCATTTTATATCAAGCAACTACAGATGTGTTATTTTAAAATGTCATTGATATATTTCTGGAAATCTAAGTACTATCATAACAAAAGGATTGTATTCCTTGACCAAAACACAACTTTGTGTAGAAGTGTCTTGCTTTGTTATTTATAAAAAATATGCACATTAGTGCACGTTGCTCTTTTAAATATTTTTAAAGTATAGTATTATTAATATATAGATTTTATTAAAGAAAAAATAAAAAAGGAAATGACAAGTACCTTGAAGAACAGTACCATCCCCTTTTTGGAAGTAAGAAAATAAATCCTAAAAGAATTGTGATTTCATATAATTATTCAGCAACTTTATTGGCTGTCAGTGAAACTGAAGAAAATTATTAAATATATCAAATTTGAGAAGACAAAAATCCTTCTAGAAGTGTTGTATTAACTAAACTAACTAAAAAGCCAAATTTTTTGTCAGGTTTAGAATACTCTGCTCCTCAAGGCACTCCTAAAATCTGTTCTTGCTGCTTGTAAGAACATTATTTAAAAGGCCTAAAGGAGCACCGGCAGGAAAAGCAAGGAACCAAGCAGACAGCACAAGGGAGACTCTGCATGTCTAGAACTAAACTGTAATTTCCCCTGTCCTCAGTACACAATGAGGAACAGAAAGAAGATCCTGCAGGCATTGAAATGTTATTTCCACCCCTGTGTATATGCGACTTTTGAGCTTCCCATTTATACCTTGCCACAGTACTAGTAATGGGAAATAGAAGTAGCTCCAGCACAATACATGAAGTTATTATCTCAGAGGGAAGCCAATCATATCCTCCTTGAGAACATGTATACTTGTGCATTCAGTAAACTCATGAATTTGCATTATGTATCTGATGTTCAGTGACCAAACTGCTGTAACATTTCAAAGTGTGTACTTTTTAAGACCTATTGGAAAAAGCCTTGCCTGCTTTTTAAATAATCCACGATACTTATTAGCCATAGGCCAGACATGAACGAAAGTATATCCTACTGAACACTAAACACAGTATACACTTCTGACTTCAAATAGGTGAAAATCTGAAAGCCACATGACAGAAAGTTGAAAGAAATACAGTACACAAACAGTGTAATATCTACAACCATTAAGTTGGCTCCTTGCTCATTAGTACCTAAGAACATACCCAGGGCCAGGAGGAAGAAGTAGGGTTGGCAAAGACAGAGAGTAACAATATAGAAAAATCTGTTCTATAGCATTGAAAGTCCCTGCTTCAGCTGTTTCTGTCCCTTTGTTCCCTTCAGACAGGGCTTCTCCCAAAGCTGCATGTGGTTCTCCTCTATAAACTCTACTGTGAACAAGAAGGGAAATGGCCCAAAGTCTATTCTTTTCTTCAACCTTTAGCATACCAGACTCCATTTAACTTATTTTTGCTTTTTTTTCAGTATGTTTCCTTGTTGCATGAATCATACCTGAATGCATGATACCTCATGAATTATGATTAGAGTGATCATTACAAGCATGATTGAACACTTGCTGCCAAAGCAGACTTGCCTAGGCTTGTGAATTCTTTTACAGGGAGGAGAGGGGGAAAAGAACAAACAAAGCCAGGACTACTTACAATTTAGGAAATAACAGAAATAAGCAAACCTGATTCTACTGTATGTTTTTATTTAACATGTTCTTCCTTTTATTTAGCCAACTGATCTCTTTTTGTTTCAAAAAGTGTCCCTGGCTCCCAACAGATTTATTATTGAAGGATTTCATGAGTAACAGTCCTGCATTCACTTTATCCATTTTTCATAGTTTTCAGGAAAATAAAATAAAAATATTGTGCCTACCTGATGTCCTTTCTACCTGTGCCTAGAGACACCTTCACAGAACTCCAGCAGGTCAGTGTGGTAGGATTTCCCTTTCCAGAAGCTGTGCTGTGCAACTGTTTCCAGTAGATTGCCCTTATTCTTTTCTGTACTATGGATGCTACTATGTTACCAGGGAAGGAATTTGAAATTGCAAACAGTTTCATCTGAGAAAAAGGAATAGATGAAAGTTGGTTGAAATCACTCATGCTCAACAAATTTTACTTACAAATATGCAAAGCTGTTCAGTTTACTCTGTCACGGAAATTGTTTATAAGACTGTGGTAATTATAGACAGAGATGTGCTCAAGTCCTAAAAGGTTTCCTTGTTTTTTCCAATCACATTTAAAAATTATATAAGTGGACACAGAGATTACCAAACCCCCTTACTCCTGTTTAAAGTTCTGTTTAAAATGAAGACTAACAAAATAATCCCAGGGAAAAATAAACAGAATGGTATTAACCCCTAAAAACTATTTGCTGGAGACCTTCATTTATAGTTGTACCAGAGGACAACTGGCCCTAAAGAAGCTTTATTATCATGACACCTATGACAGCTGTCTCTTCAAATCCATTGTGACAGCATTAGCTTATTGTTTTAATTATTAGAGATGAACTAACAAAAATATATACATATATAAAAAAAAAAAAAGCCAAAGAGAGAAAATTATCCAGGTAACTTTACCTATCTACAAGTGCCAAGTACAATGAAACTCATTCCTTTGTCTTATATTCCCTCCTTGCTATTTCTCTTTTTTCAACAATTATCTCATTTAGACATCCAAAACTGTGTATTTTCCAGCACTGCTGTAAGATTGTAATAAGAGAGGCAGCTGAAAAAGTTATATCTAACAGGCTCCTTCAGGGTTCAGTCCTGCCAAAAGCATGGTGAAGAACAGGATGTGAGACGACTGTAAATCTGCAGCAGGAAAGGTGTGAGTATGGTTTGACACCAGGAAGACAGAAGCAAAATGTTCTGCCTTTACTTTTTTCCCTTCTCAATTTTGTATACCTTCATATTGGTGTCTTTAAGAAAAAAAGACTCCAACAAGAACAGGAACAGCAACACATTCAGTCCACTGCAACTTCTTTTTCACGGAAAGGGAAGAAAAAAAGCTCTATCTACAATAACAGCTCAAAGACTGTCAAAATAGGTTTCCCTGATAAACAATATTGCCAAGTGAAGAGCTGTTACAGCTAAACCAATGAGAATTAGTAAAGTTGTTGAAAGGACACACTTATTTTACACTCTGCAGTTCAAAGCAGAAGATTTAAATATGGGACTAAACATAATTTGCAAAGGGAGTAGGTAGAGGAAGTTGGACCTGCTGAGGTGGACTAGTTACCGCAACCTGGGTTAAATGTTTAATGACAGTTTTAGCAAAAGAGTCATACTAACAACTTCAACATTCTCTTTTTATTCTATTGACAGTAATGTAATAAAGTCAATTTCAGCTATCATCTGTAGGCATTATAATTCATAGATTCATCACCGTCTTGCAGCACCTTATCAGAAAGAATGCTACAGTTGGAACCCACAAAAACTTATTAACATTGCTCATCTGAAATTTCCACTGGGATGAACTCAACTCCAGCAACCATTTGAAAAACATGCTTCAGCTTCATCTAATCTAAAGCTACCTAAGCAGCCCATAAATACTGCTTGTTCTTGGCTGCATCCTGAGGAACACAGCGATTTTACTGCCTTGCTTTCCTCTTCAGGTTCAAATATAGTGCTATGCCTAATGGGGGTTATCTCTGGAACCACTACCTTCACATAGTACCTTTTCATCAGTTTCCTTCAGATCAGCCCCATACAGCTTAAATTTACACTCATCAGTTGTTGTAGACCATTAAGATCTTTGGTCATTAACTTGTTGCCTCCAGGGATCCTATTGAACCATTTTTCAAGTGCTGAAACTTACCTTCCAGGTATGTAAAACTAGAAGCCCCTACTGAGGATACAATAGTGTCAGACACTAAAGGTTTCAGCTGTTTAACTTAATGCTTCAGTAGACAGTGTTTGCCACTAGGCATTCTGATTAGGTCAAGTAAGCAAGAAATCACAGCAAAATAATCCAGCTCTTAAGAATGTACCTTTTCTTTTGCAGAGAAGCTGTATCCAAATGTTCAGCCTGAGACCTGTGATAGTAGGGCCCTTCAGTTACTTTTGGCTGTTACTTGCCCATTTCATTAACAAATACTTACTCTTTAGCATGAAAGGATTTGTGGGAAGAATAAATATCTTCTATTGGGACAAAAACACAGAGGGAAACAGAAAGGCAAGCTTTTGGACTCAAAAGTGCCATGGTGTTCATCAGATCTGAAAAGTGACAAAAAGAGACAGATACAACTGCTCCGAGTGAAATGAAATTGTGCTAATCCATTAGACAACTTGAGAGGAAAGGTTAGTTAGCATCCAATGACCAAAAACAGAAAGGAGAGAAGCTGTTATCTCATGTGGAACAGAGGCAGAAAATGGTTTTAGTATCAGTATTAGAGGAATGGGTTTGCTAGAAAACTGTATAGGCCATTCAACCAATGTCTTTATTGAACCCTTTATTTTTAGTAGCAAGTAGAGTTATGAATTTTAGTCTGCAGGTTCATTTTTCGAAGATACTCAATGGGACTCAGAGGATCAGGACTGAGCAGTTAGAAACGAAGTGAAAAATTTTGTCCTACTCTTAAGCGGCTGTTTCTATCCTTTACAAATTGCCTGAGCTGGCTCATTCTAGCACACAGCACTCATTTAACTGAACCCATGTTGCCTTCACAACGAGCCTTTGGTTCATCAAATGAAGTACACCACATACTGGGATGAACATGCATAGGATTTATCAATTTTAATGTTTTGGTTTGAGGAGTATTATTTGTAGTAACTGTGGAGAGTGTTGGCATTGTTTTGGCACAGTCTAGTTCCACTTGACTTTTGTTGATAAATGTGAGTTTATTTCTGAATATATGATTGGTAAGGCAGGGGATCCTTTAAAACTTATGAAAGGAGTCATCTGAATGTATATAAGGCAGAATTTGCAAACAGCGTTTTCAGATTTTTACTGAATTGCTCTGTGGATCTCAGTGTGGAGTGGGATGTTGTTCTCAAAGGTACATAGTTGATGGGGAGTTTGCACATATGTAGATAAAACTTTGGCAAACAAATGCCTTGTACTTAATACATCTTCTAAAGTAAAATTAAAAATGTTACTTCAGAATTATAAATTATTTACTCACAGGACAGTATTACCCTGAGTAATTTAGGAATTAAAAAAAAAATAATTCTTTTTAAAAATGCTGATGAGAAATTTTAAGAGCAATGAAACCTGTTCTCAGTGATTGAACATTAAACTCTTGCTGGTAGGAAGATTACACAAAAACGCTATGTATCAGTTAAGCCTAGTTACTACTAATTTCTACTAGTAGAGAAGCCTGGTTTCTACTTGACAAAGTAGAGTCATTATCAGGCTAATGAGATACTACAACAGAGTCTGTAGTCCTCACCGTTATAATAACTTCCAAAATCTTCTCTGTGCCTTAACATGTAATAGGAAGAAACAACTTGATATTAATGAAAAGTAAACCTGATAATCACAGAAAGGATCCTTTCAAACGATCATGGCAAACTGGGAGTGCTGAGAGAAGTTGTTATAGATCATTATGCATGTTCAGTTTAGGTTAATTATGAGCAAGAATTGAAATTTGAAAGGTAAGAAAATTTTAAGAAAAGTAGCAAATAGAATACTCTATATGCCTCATTTTTCAGTGTATCCAAATCAATGTATCTTACAAGTAATATTTACAATTATGTGTTTGTTATGCTTTAAACAGTCAATGAAGTCCAAAAATAATGATTAAACCTGCCTATATGATATAAATGTGCATAAGACTAATTACAGACAATTTTTAGAGTACTTGCTTTCATGTTCTGGAATACAGAAGTTAAAAAATCCTACCTTACAGAAAAACCTCAACCAACCAACAGCAACAACAAAAAATTTGGAAAAAATTCTACAATGAAAAAAGTCAGAGACTTTGATTCACATACAGACTAAACTAGATCAGATTCATCTGAAACTTTACCAAATCAAAAGACAAATACTTTATTTATCTATTTGCATAGTCCACATAAGAAAAAGGTAAAGAAGAGGCATTCCTATGGTCTGACATCATAAAACTGTTTTACCACAGGGCACTAACCACACCAACCTGTTCTAAGTTTGGGATGGTATGGGATTAAATTTGTTCATAGTAGTTTGTATGGTGCTATGATTTGGATTTGTGCTGGAAACAGTGTTGGTAATACAGAGATGTTTTGTTCTTGCTAAGCAGTGCTGACACAGAGCCAAGGGCTTTTCTGCTTTTCACCCACCCCACCAGCGAGGGGGCTGGGGGGGCACAAGATGTAAGGGGGGGGACACAGCTGGGACAGCTGAACCCAGCTGACTAAAGGGATATCCCAGACCATACGATGTCATGCTCAGCCTATAAAGCTGGGAGAAGAAGAAGGGGACACCTTCAGAGTGATGGTGTTTTGTCTTCCCAAGTAACTGTTCTGGGTGACGGAGCCCAACTGTTCCGACAGTGACTGGAGATGACTGTTCACCTGGCTGCTGATCGGTAGTAGTGAAAAAATTCTTTGTTTTGTTCTGCTTGTACATGCAGCTTTTTCTTTACCTATTAAATCATTTTCATCCCAGTCCATGAGTTTTTTGTTATCCTTCTTATTCCCTTCCCCATCCTGCTGGAGGGGGGAGTAAACAAGCAGCTGCATGGGGCTCAGCTGCCTACTGAATCACGGCAGAGAAGGACTTAGTGGTTAGAAAACACGTTCTTCTGGCAGGGTAATGAAAACAATGACCTGAAACCTCAAACCAGGTATTTAGGTTATATAGACAATGAGAAGACAGACAGAAAGAGAAGCCAGAGCTTTCAGAAGAGCATTCAGAGCAGAGAGCTGCCCAAGGGAAAATTTACATGGGTGTTTTCCGACAGATTTTAGCTATGCTCTGCTCTGCGCTAGCTTGCATCCTACTTCCTCAGAGCAGAATGAGTTTGTAATTCTCCACAAATTCCTTTTCAAAAGAAAGCTGGAAAAAGCAGAATAAACACATATATTCCTTTCAGTCAAACTTTAAAAAATTTTGTCACCCACCTAAGACTGAGAAACAAGGTAAGTTCCCTCTCTTTAAATTCAAGTTTGTCTTCCTGCAGAGGACCTTGACATCTACAGTACAGACTTATGCATTAAGACTGGGCAATACTACCAATTGAGAATGGCAGGGACTTTTTGGGTACCCCTGAAACCCAGCAGGCCAAATCCTACTAAATTTTTGGTTAATTGTTCAAAATTAATAAACACCAAGAACAGCAAGTCCAAGGCCCAAATAAATCTAGAGCATATCATTGTTTTCTCAGTAGAGTTGGAAATGAGGCTTTCTTGGATGTGCCTCTTTACTAAAACATTATGTGAGGTGCTGTATTGAGCTGGACTTCAGACTGCCCACACTGAAGAACTGCTAGTTTCCTACTAATTCTGTTTTGCAGTGTACCAATTACTTCAAGACAAACATGGTTTAAATAAGACTTGATGCTGGAGACTGCTCCCAAAAGGCAGACCTCTGAACTCTGCCTAACACTGCCTTCCAGCTCTACTGCAGGGGGCATCATATCCTCAAATATTCCCCATGATATCATGACAGACTCTAATGTATACTCAGTTTATCGCTAGTCTCGTTCTATAAAATACTACTATTGTAAGCAGTGCCCTTATACTGTTTCAGGCATTTACAGATTAAAAATAACATATAAAATTATCCATATCTTCAGGACATAGGGGGAACGTTAGGGGTCGAGAAGAGAAACAAGACCATACTGTGAGTACATGTAACTGACCCCATGGAGGGTGTGAACACACTAAGCAGTGTGGGCACAAGCCACTGGACATCATCTGGACTTGGAATTTTTCTAGAACCAGTGCCTTTAGGAACATAGATTCAACCATCATGACCCAAATGTAATCCAAGTCACAACTGTACATTTATTTTAAGTCATTTAGACCCTGTTCTCTTATGTTAGCACTATGTATTTATCAAGGGGATAACAACACTTCTAAATCTGTACCAAAACACTTAAAATTGTGATATATAATAAACCACAAGGGTACTAACCTAATCTTGCTAAAATCTTGAGAATGAGGGTTTCCTTGTTTTATAAATCCTGTGGTGCTACTGATTATCTTACAGGCAAAAAACTTTACCCTCTCCAAAATCATTCTTTTTGTGCCACTTGAGCTAATAAGCACTCAGCTTTGGTCAAGGTCCTGAAGAAAAGTCTGTGCACTTTGCACACAGTGTGCTGCCTTTACAAGGCCAAACAAAATGATTGCAATCCTGTGGAAAGAGGGAGGATATAACAGTATTTTTCACATTGTGAGGAGATATTTTCAAGTCAGAGGTTAAAAATTTCACATCTGATACTCAAGTGCTGTGTTAATAGTATCTAAATATTAACTTGTGATGTCCTAAAACCCAGAGGAACAGAAATTAAACTACTGCTGGTAAAACCTACTGATAAATACCTGCCTTCCTGATTTTTTTGTGAGTGTAAGGGTATTACCAGCACAGAATATACTTTCCTTTAGCATAGCAATGATTCATTACAAATTGAACAAGCAACACTTTTTTATCATTTTGCATAAATAGTGAAAAAATATTATCATGAAAAATGTGTTGCATTGAAGATTTAAAGCTTTAGGATGCTCAGCCAGTACGAACTGACTACATATGCAGCACCACCGAAGCCAATATTGTATGGGTTCTCTTACTTTAAAAGCCAGTTCCCACTCATTCACTGTGGTTATCGTTTTCAAAGACTGCACATTACATACATCAGATATTAAATTCTTCTTTCCAACTTCATTTAGAAGGTGGTGTCACACGAGACATTTCAGGATGGTAGTCCTGTTTCAGGCTGGAAAAATGTGTCAAAACATGTGACTTCATAGCAATAGTTTTCATTCAATAGCGTAACAGATCTGATGTGAATAGACGCTTCTCTATCATACAGGAAGGCTATTGACAGTTTTGTGTCAGGTTAGACTCTCATATCAGTTGCTTCTGCATTTCTTATGACTCCAGCGAGACAGGAAACAAAATTTTCCATATTTCTCTTCCAAGCAGCTATTTCTAGCCCTGTCTGGAGCTGAGCTCTTCCTTTTTGAAAACATCTAGAAAGAATAAAGGCTAAAAGCAAGCCAGGACTCTGGCTGTAACCCCATGGGCAAGCAACATGGCATGACTAACAATACACACAGGGAGAATTTCCCCACAAAACCAGGTAGCTACATCCCACCTATTGCTTACCTGAAGCTGCCTGTTGGGAATAGTCTATGGCTCATGCTAATTTCTGAATTACATGTGAACATTATCTTTGATCCTACTAGTTGGCATGGATAAAAAACAGCAGTTACATCTTCTGGATAGAGATTGCACAATAATCAAGTCCTGGTCCTGGACAGCTTAGTTTACTAGTATAAATATAGCTACAAACATCAGGCAACTCAGGGTTACAGCACATACGGAAAAGTATGGGCTTTGTTATCTCAGTGTCCATTTTTTACAACAGGAGGATTTGGTGGGATGGATTTTTCTTTGCTTGTTTTTGTTTGAACAAGAATACAAAGTGTATAAGATGCTCTCCATTAGTATTTCTGTTGATGACCTGAAGAAGAATAGGCAGTAATTTGTATGTTTGAAGGAGGACCCCAGGCTAAAAAGAGTTGCTTCAGCCAGTGAACACATTAGAAGATGGTATTAGAATTCAAAATGATCTTGACAAATTGGAGAAGTGGCCTAAAAATGCAAGATAAATCCAGTAAAGACAAGGGCTAGTTTTTACTGTTAGGAAGTAATGATCAGCTACACAAATGTTGTGCAGAGAATGACTGGGAAAAAAAACAACAGCAGCTTTTCAGAAAACTGTCTAGGCCTTATAATAAACAGATCACATGCTGAGCGTGAATCAACAGTGTCATCCTGTAGTGAAAAAGGTAAATGCCAAACAGAGATGCTAATAGAAACATCATTTAGAAAACATGAAATTAATTATTTTGCTGTACTAAGTGTATCATTAAGGCTCCAGCTGAATACTGTGTCCAGTTGTGGAATCAGACTTCAAAAATAATGTCAACCAACATGAGAATTTGCTCTGCAAGCAATGGAACTATCATGGGTTCAAAAAATATAATCTTTGAGGATACATTGAAAGCATTAATTAGTATTCATTTAGTTCAGAAAAAAAAAATGTGGCATGGCAATTCAGAATTTTTTTCAGAAAATTCAGAAAATATTCAGAAAGTCTTGATCTTACCAAAAACTGAGGCTTTCAATGTCCACTGCAAACAGGACAATAAAGACTGAGCTTAAGGGGGTTTAGGTGGGACATACAGAAAACCTTTCTGAATGTAGAGCTCATCAAGCCCTGGAGCCACTGGTTGGTTGCCTGAGCAGGTTTGTAATTTCCGTTGTTAGAGGTTCAACAGACACCACTTGGGGAGGGTTTAGGTCTTTCAGATTCTGCTTTAGGGCATCAATCTCTGATAGAAAAATCATGGTGGACTGAATGACTTCTTGATGGCACTTCTATTTGCTTTTCAGTGAGTCTATGATTAGAACAGCAGTGGCTTGGATCACACCCCAGCCCTCTTTTTACTATCTTTTTTAGAGCTGATATTAAAAAATGGACTGAAGTATAGAAGAGGAAGATGAGGTGACAAAGAGATGAAAAAGGAGAAGGGAAAAAAAAAACTAGTAATGGGAGAGAGAAAAAAGATATTGAAAGAAGGACAAGCTTTCATTGGGTACTGGCTCATTAATGAATGTTACAGCTTTCTACATGCAAATTACAAAATAATTTATTCTGGGACGTATTCATGCCTAACTGTATAAAACCCTGAGCAACCTGGTCTGAACTTACAGATGACCCTGCTTGGAGCAGGAGGCTGGACCAGATTATCTCCTGAGGTCCCTTCCCACCTAAATTATCCTGTGTTCCTACTGTTGCTACTCCACATCAGCTCTGTACTTATGATGACCTTTCCAAACATATCTCTTAAATACATAAATGTAATTTGGACACATGCAAGCCCTCTTGCAAAACCTTTTCTGTTTAGGAAAATATAAAGTGAAGACCAAAAATACTATCCTTTCTAGAAAAATTAAATAAAAACTTGCAGATCTTCAATTCCTAGAAAATAATATGGAGATACCTTTAAAAATTCCTGAATTGTGGTTGTTTAAAGCTGTGGAATTTGTATCATTAATTATCATTGTATCATTAATCATCAATGGGTGACAAGCTACTGTAGCCCTAGATATAATATAATTTTTGCCTGTGTTCTGGATTTAAAAGCAGCTTTAAAGCTCCCTGACTCAAACATTTAACCTGATTTATGGGTTGTGTTCTGAGAGTACTAAGGCTAAGTCTCACCAAGATCACTTTAAATGACTTTTAAAATTAAGTAAAGAACAAAATGTAACTACTAATCTAAACATACTGTGAAATATTAATTACACATTTTAAGCGAAGGGAATAAACAAGAAATAATTTAATCAGTGACATATAATAAATCCCAACATGTATCCTTGCTGAAGGCATTTTCTAAATAAACACTTGTTTTTAAGTCACAAGGGAACTGAAGTTGAAAACATTAGTTACTGAGTCCAAAACTGTTTATTAAAACATTTTTTGTTGTCACCTGTTAAAAATACATGAATATTTCTAAAGGGTGAATACATTGAGAGAAAAGTAAAGTAGCCAAACATGAAAGGGAAGGAAAGATCTCTGTGTTATGCCTACCAATGTTTGTTAATGAAATAAAACTACTTAAGATCAATTGCAACTGCCAAGCCAATGTAAAATATATTTTAAGGTCTCACGAAGTTCTAATATTTCTGTCAACATATTACACAACTGCCAAAATTAAGACCTAAACAAAAAATTGTGTTGCCATATACAAGTTGTTCGTGACCCTCTAGGTACACATTCCTCATGTTCTTTTCATGCAGAAAGTCCCTTGTGCAAAGTAAGATCTGCACACTGCAGAACCTAAATATCACATATACCTTCTGGATGAAACATGTAAAAAAAGGGCCTGATAATGCTGACTTCATTTCACCGGACAACCTCATCAGTAGTACAATAAGATAGGTCAAGAAAACCTTCCTGGAATGTAAATATTACTCCTTCTTCAGGAAATATTTAACCCTTCCAGTCCTTCTTCTGTACAATTTGAGTACTACAGGGCCATGCACCAGTTTACAGCTGAAGAGACAGTGGTTTTTCCTAGTGAGCTATGTAGATACTGGATATGTAGAGTCCACAGAGAGACTATTAAACTTAGAAGCATTGTAAGTGAAATACTACTGCCCTCCAAAATACATAAAGAAAGGAAAAGAAGGCAAGAACAAAACCATGGACCTGTGGAGTTTTCCCCTCATGACCTTCCTTTAATCAGAGTAACAGTATCATCTCACAGAACTCTCACCTGGGAGATCTGGAGATGTGCATGTACAGATGTGACTATTTAATAAAAGAGACACTGGTAACAGTCAGGATAAGAGCAGTTCAAACGCTGTCTAGTATTGTTCACATTCAGCTTTTTCCTTGGCAGAGCAACTTTAAGCTCTTTAAGACAATTACACTGAAGTCTGGACTCAGAGGACGCTTTTCTTCCCCACTGAAAGTTACCACCTTTCCATCTTTCCCACCTGGAGTTGCTACCTTTCCATTTTGATCCAGATAGCCCAGCAATTACGGATCTGTGCCTGGATTGGTATGCAACTTACATTGCAAGCATTCAGTACAAAAATTTTCCCAGGACCCTGTGCCATGGACCTTCAGAAAGTCCCATCAGAGTAAGAGCAGAGAATTCACTGACCCTGGTGTCTGCAGAGTTGTTGCTCTCACATATTCACACTCACTCTGATGGCTGCTGTTGTGCAGCAGGTTTTTCCCCTTACATAAATATGTTATTCCAGAGGTGCTACCACCAGTGCTGATGGGCTTAGCCTTGACCAGCAGCAGGTCCATCTTGGAGCCGACTGGCTTTGGCTGTATCGGACACCAGGGAAGCTGTGGTGGTGGTGTGCTTCCTGCCTGCCCTTTTCTGCCTAAGCAATGACCGCCAGTGGTGGCAGTGGTGGCTGCATCTGGCATAAATTGGAATTTGTGGCAAAAGGTAATGACACAATAGCTAAGGGCCATAAATCTTTCTCAACAGTTGAGGGCTAGTTGAGCACACACCAACTGAAATACAGCTGGTATGCAAATATGACTGTAAGTCAATCACCTTTGTCCATAAACAGCGGACAGCCCAGGACCTGTTGAGCCCTCTTGTACGGCAGCAGTCCACACACCAGGAACTCCCCTTGAGTAGGGGCAACTCTCGAGGTTATTACTTAAGGCTGAGAGATTTGTTGCTGCAACACATTCTTAGTAACCAATTAATAGCATGTTAAACATTGAAATCTTAGCTAAGTGATATAAAGGATGGATTTGGCATACATAATCTTTTAGACACAAACTGTCGACCAAGTCTGGGACTAGGACTGGATCCAGCCACACCTAGACTCCTCTCTGAGAAGGAGTTTAGAAAGCAAGGGAGTCCTTTCTGAACCTCATGCCTCAACAGAAGGTCTCCTTGACAGTTTTATCTGACCTTGTTCTCTATGCAGTAAATAATCAAGTGTACCTTGCCATCATATCTTGTTAAACCACTGTTGCATTTACCATTGAACTTTGTTAACTTGATACTTTATATCAATAAAATATATTGTTGCAAGTGAAGTGCATCACTCCATCTGCAACAGAAGCTTCTAGCACCTTCTCACAGACGCCACTCTTGTAGCCCTGAATTATTGTCTCTTGCTCCTTAGGGCATTAGCCACTGAAATCCCTGCAATTCTCAAGTGTAAAATGTCTGAGCTCAGCAACAAATGGACTCAGCCTCTACAGCATTTTAACAAAGGAAGACTGCCACACCAGCAAGAAGCAGGATGGTTCTTGTCTATGTATGTATTTGCATGTATACCATAATGTGCGCTGTGCTGAACTACTCCAGAAACAGAGTATATGGAGTCATAGGGTCCCTTGAAGATGGGGCAAGCCACAGAAGTACACTGCAGCCTCCTTACTATATGACTTTTTTTTTTCCTGTGGACAAAGGGAAGATGGTGAATGTGTTTGGGACTTTCTTTTTTGTTTTATCAAAACTTGTGATACTGTCTCTCACAGTACCCTCTGGAGAAAATGTCCAGCATATAGCTAGACATGTAGACGATACAGTAGGTGAACAATTGGCTGAAGTGTTGCATGGGGTAACATCAGGCTGATGGACAGTCACTTTTTGGTCACCCACGGGACTCAATTTTAGGGCCAGTTCTCTTCAATGTTTTTATCAGTGATCTGAACACAGGAGTTAAGAGCACACTAAGTAGGTTCACCAACAGTACCACATTAGGAGGAGCCATTGGTTACCTCAAAGATAAATAGGTCTTACAGAGACATCTTGATAGATGTCACCAACTGTATGAAGGTTAACAAGGACAAATGCCAGATTCTGTACGTGGGATGGTGTAATACTGCATCTATGTATAGTCTAAGGGACAAGACGCTGGAGTGCAACCCTGCAGAAAGGTATCTGGGGATTTTGGTTGATGGTAAACTCATTATGAGTCAATGATGGGCCCTGGCAGTCAAAAGGGCCAACCATATCCTGGGATGCATTAAGCACAGTATAGCTACTTGGATAAAAAAAGTCATTGTCCTATTATACTTAGCACTGGTACAGCCTCACCTTGAGTACTGTGTGCAGTTTGGGGCTTCACAGTATAAAAAGGATATAAAATTGTTATAATGTGTCCAAAGGAGGGCAGGAAAGGTGGTGAAAGAACTAGAGGGCATGAGTTATGAGGAGCAGCTGAGGATACTCTTTGTTTAGCTTAGAGGAGAGTGAGGTGTGACACCATTGCTGTCTACAAGCTCCTCATGAGAAGGAGTGGAGAGGGAGGTGCTGAGCTCTTCTCTTTGATGTCTGATGACAGGGCGCAGAGGGGTGGCTTAAAGCTGTATCAGGGGAAGTTCAGATCAGATATTAGGAAAAAGCTCTTTACTGAGAGGATTTTCAAGCCGTAGAACAAGCTAACTCGTGGACCCAAGTGTGTCAGTGTTCAATAATCATTTGGACAATGCTCTTAGATACATGGTTTAACTTCTAGGTTGCCCTGCATGGAGTCAGGATCTGGATTTGATGATTATTGTGAGTCCCTTCCAACTCAGGATATTCTACGATTCTGCCATCATGCAACCATTGACACAGATTTGATAAACAGAGGTTAAGGTTATTTGCTGTAACTACCATCTGTCCTCACTCAAAGTGTGGCAACATAAGAATTGGAAGGGCCTCCTTCCCTCTGTGGGACTCTTTATATGAATCTGGGTTAGTGTTCACATATCCAGGCACCACAGTTATAATTGCTGGAGCTAATAAATCTAACCAAGACATTTCATAAGAAGCCATGATAAGACTGTGCTCTTAAGAAATAGATACAATTTGAAATTTTGCATCCAAACATCACCAGCTGTGCTGTTCCGTTAGTGCAGACACTTAGGAGAGGGATTAAGAATTTTAGAGGAACATGGAGGTTCCACTGGTGGCAGAGAGGTGATATTGCTCTACCCAACAGAAGTTTGCTACATTTATTGTGCTTGAGTAAATGTATCTTGGAAGGTACAGACATACAGGGACAATGTCCATTGGACTGGAGACTCTTTGCCCCTCTGAAATGACCATATCTGCTTCATCCCATTGAGTCTAGCTTTCCTTGATAATACCACTTAGTCCTCAATCAAGACAGTAGAGAGAGACACCATTATTTAACAGTCATCAGCTGAAATATGTACCCCTTTATAGCCCCCAAACTATGCTAATGTGTGGCAGGACTTAAACCAGGAATCAGTCCATGAACAATGATGAGCCTCACAGCAACCAGGTATCCAATGAGTAACATCCATCAGAAGTGGCTGGGTCATGACATTTAGCAACAATTCTGGATGTTTAAAATATAAAGACACACATACGCATATGCATATGTGTCTATATATAAGTATACATGTGATTGCATATGATATATGACAATAATAAAAACCTTTTTCCAACATCCACTGATAAAATCTAATGAGAAAAATCATGCTTAAGACCATATCTGTATCCTATGTTGTAACCTAAAGGATTTTAGCCAGTTCATGAACATGTGCTTTGTCAAGTTACGAGCAGACAGACGCTCAAACAAGGAGATTTCATTATTTAGATTTTTATAAAATTGTTTGTTCACTGAGTGACTAACATGCTATATGGTGATGCATACCATCTACATTTTCTGAAACTGAAAAAGAAAAATCTTGTCAATTGAAAGAGTCAATTTTCAATGGGCACCCCGAACTGAAGGGTGGGAATCCTTCTGGGCATGCATTTGCCTTCAAAAATGCTTGTGATTTGTATTTAAGTGGTGACGAGTGATGCATAGATGAAAGAGCTAAACATCCCTTTTATGCTCAGTGATACATAGGAAGACCATATACGCATGCTACAAAAGATATTGCACACCTGTGCTCTTAAAGCTTGGCTTTCAAACTGTCCCAGGATACAAAACTCTCTTCAGTGAAGGGGGGGGGGGGGGGGGTAGGGGAAGGCACTTGAATTGTTTTATCTTTCTCCGCTGCTTAGAAATGTTTCTCTCTGCAGAACTGCAGCTGGCCACTGTTACAGACACAATCTCCAAGAAAAAAAAAGCATTACATTGAATGCTTCTGAAGTTTAATCCATGCACAGTTTGCAACACTCAAGTCTCCAATCACACACAAATGCACACACCTACAGTTACACACACCTGTCAGTAATGGATAACCCTTTCAAATGGCCCATGCTACAGGACAATCACTAAGAAAGTGATCCCATGCATTCAGGAGCACAGTAACTCTCAGAGCTGATTGACCTTTGCCCAGGTTCCAGTGATATGGGTTTGATTGATTTTTAAAGGCTAAATTGTCATCATAAGGAAGACTATGATGCTGATGGTAAATTTATGAGCGGAGAAAGACTGCTCTGCATATGCTTGAATCCCTTGCAAGCAACTTGTATCAAGCATTTTAGTTCTTTTGCTATCATGCATTAGTTTAGATTATTCTTCTCTTATCAGAAGAGTGAAATTAAGCAGCTGCTAAAAGTGAAAAATAGCTCATGATCTATGCAAAGTAATCTGCTGCTTCCATCTGACTTTCCTTTTATTCCTTGCTTTCAGAAGTAGGTTGATCTATGTGCACCACAGAAGATTCAAAATTGTGTTTACTGACTGTAGTGGGCTTTAAATCTCATGCATAAGGTTGCACTAAAATTAGGCTTTCCATTTTTTTGTTTGTTTGTTACCACAATCCCAGGACAATTCAATAAGCAATACAATCCGACCGGCTGCATTATTGTGTACAAAATGCTAGCATGCTTTTATTACTTGTTTTGAAGAATAGCAAATTGTGATGTTTGGAGCATTCTCTCACTGTAATATCTGATCTCCATTAAAAATGTTGTGTTATCATAAATATGCACCTGTCAGCTGGCCCAAGGTCATGCAGTGGTATTTTGCATATGGCTGCATAAAACTATGGCACAACTTTTCATAAGAATATGTGAAAACAGGCACAGAAATGCAGAGAAAATGCAGCCAAAAACTTAATGAACAGTTTGCTTGAAACCATACTAACTGGCAATACCTTCACTTATCAACTCCATAGTGAATCCAACCCTGCGCAGATGGGTAACTGGCTCGATATTTGATTTTCACAGCTACAGAAGAGATTGCGTTGTTTCTTAGAGGCTTTTGCTGTCTCCCCTCTTAAAGTGCTTGATGGATCTCATTATATATATTTCTTCAGTGGTAGTTTCTGATTCCTAAGAAGGTTAAATTCCCTGATGGACTGAGCATGAAGCCAAAAGCCAAAACTCCCAAGATCTAATGTTGGCTCTGACACCGACTCACTATGTGGTTTGGATTTAACAGATGCCATTTTTCCCTAAATGAGGACAGTATTATTTAAGAACCACAAGGAGAGCAGCAAGGGATAATTATTATTTTACTGTGTTTTGAAAACACAGAGCATCAAATCTATCCACCAAGCTAGTCATGCACTGAAGTTTTCAGAGTTTTCCTTGGTAGTAATGAAAGGAGACAGATTTTGCTGGAGACTGTGCCATCAGCAGAAGGAAAACCAGTTGCTAAGGGAAGATTCATTGGGGAACTGTGGGATGAAGCCCAGACTGAGGAAAGCTGTTTTGTTTTCTAATCAGGGCGAAGACAACTGGTAATTGCAGCAGTCTGAGGGGACAGCTGCCGAGGAGGCTGTGCCTGATCCCCACCTTGCTCAGCACCCGTCTCCAGCTGGCAGCTGAGAGCTACCCAGGGAAAGCAGGCAGACCTGGCCCCAGCACGAAGGCCAGGATGGAGCAGGAGCCAGGAGGGAGATAGTATGAGCGGGAGGCTGCAGCTGGGTGACCCCCAGTGAAGCGCAGAGCATTCGCTGCAAATGCTGCCATGGGGCAGCCTGGCATCAGTCTGGCTGGGAGCAGCTCGAGGCAGCTTTGCCAGCTGCTTCACGGACATCTGCTCCTCGCTCCTGCCAGCACCGGGAAGGCGCTGGTCTGTACAAAGAGCTAGTTTATCAGCCCAAAGTCTGCAGATCGTTTTGGATCTGCATCACCGCATGGAGGGAGAGGGTCGCCAGCCAGCAGTGCTCAGGTCAGGCCTGAGCCCAGCCCCTTAGTTTGCTCCTGTCTTCTCATCAGGACACTCAGCAAGTCTCCCCTCTACTGGATAAACACATCAGCCACACACCATTTTTAAGCTCCCAGGCACTATGTGTGCTGTTGGTACCGTCTCCAGGGTGGGAAGTGGCTGGGGAGGGGCAGAGCACCCAGGTGCCAGCAGGTGAACTGCCACTAACTGTGCAGTCCCTGCCACATGGCCAGGCGGGCAGGCATTTCAGGGGCCAGCAGGATACTCTTTCAGTCTCAAGTACAGCTTTATTTGAAGGTTATATGGACTGCAGGAGGCTTTCAAATATTTCATAAATTAGTTAAAAGTAGCAATAGTAGAAGCAGACTTTTCTGGACACGGCCATAACTGCTGTGTCCTCTGAGCCCACTAACAAGATCTAAGGGCTTAGTCCCTAGTCCCCAGGGCTGCTGACTTATGCTAGGCAGCTTTGTGAGAATGCTTTCTGGTGGCATTTCCAATTAAAAGCAATGAAAAAACAATATTGAGTGTTCCTCTCCCTCCTCATAGTTTCCCAGTCAGAAACACTAAAACTATTTCACTATCTGGGTGTATGTTAGGAAGCCAACACAGAAAAACACCAATCAAGTGCACTGAAAAATAGCAGCAGGCTACAGTATTAACTGTAAAAGCTATTAGAAATCAATCAGGACTTCAGCAGGGCCCGAGGGGCAGACTGATGTAATGGAAGGCAGTCTATTAAATATAAAAGTCAATTATGCAACAAGTTCAGAGCTCCTGTCCTACACTACAAAAAATTAAGGCAAAAGAGATGATACCAGCTTACACTCTCATCTTGTCATAGGCTTACAACCTGAGGGCTTGTCTCTAACAACTGCAGTTTCATGGATAGACCCAAGTAACAGGCAATCAGGCAGGCGTTTGTAGGAACCTACATTCAGAAAATAGTGAAGGTAGCTACTGTCAGATCAGACATCCTGGTCTGGTGGTTGGGGATGGTGCCTCAGTGCTATTTGGGCATCACTTTAAAAACTCCTTTAAAGTGCAATGCCACTGATCATGAAAAAAAAATTACATTTACCAATGCCAAAAGAAAGCTTAGAAGAAAAGTACATCTCAAGCACTTTTTTAAACATTGCCTATATATTCCTGTCTCAGGGAGATCACTTCTCATTGGCACTTAATAATATGCTACACATATATAAGATCATAATGACTTGTTCCCTAAATCTTTACACTCATGCAAAAAGACCTGAGAGCTGATGGGGAAAAAAAATTCTTCCTCCATCCTTAGTCTGTCAGAAAAGCTTGATTCCAGCAGCCAGCTTAAGCAGAAAAAAAATCCATATGACAAGAAGCAGAGGTCAAAGGAATAAAGGGTCTGTTTCTACTTGCTGTCCCCTGATAATAGTACAAAACTTTCAGAAAGCTGGAATAGATGAACCTCTTAGTTTTGGAAACATCATTCAATTCAATCCACAGAGCAATTAAAAACCTAGGACGAAAAGCTGCTTAGTTTTCTTACAAATTCTAAGGCAAAAAAAACCCTTTATTTAGGAAACTGTGTCACAATTTTAAGCAAGAAACATAAATACTGCCCTCTCATATTTTCCTGAAATAATTTTCTTATTCATCTCTTTTCACCTTTTCTGTCACTTGTCTTGCATTCATACATCCAAAAACAAGATATAACATTTGCACATACTAGCCCTTGGTGTCTGAAAAGGATGATGTAAATTCTTTTTAAAAAGAATTCCAAAGCAAAAAATATGTAAGCCCACATACTTACTCACTTTTTTTTGATATTACCAGTGCTGGCAAGAGCTGTTACTCAAAAGGGTGAACTGAGTGCAGATTGAGAGGAAGGTATATTAGCACTGTAGGAAAGCCTGAACGTTGAGTTCAGACTGATCAGTGAGTAACCTTCTGGAGTAATGAAAGTCACCGATTTCATCTTTGTGTTAGAAATACACCAAATCCTGAGGACAGTGGAAAAAGCACATAATTGCATTTGGTCCTATTGCGCAAAAGATTTTACACTGTAAGAACAGCCTCTAGTTAGGGGAGAAGAGGAACCCAAAATGCCCGAGAGGCACTGTAATGCAAATGCCAAGGGTAAGCTGGAAAATATTTATAGCTCACTATTGCCCTCTAGTGTACGCTGAGCAAGCATTTGTGGTAGTTTTAAGTGATGAAGGAGGAAAAAAATGAAGTAAAGCTCTTTATTTTAAACGAAAACATAACAGCCCTTTCCAGCGAACTGTAGTTTTGTATAATTTCAAATTAACCTTGAGAGAATCTGGAGTAGGTAGGGCGAGGAACGGAGTTTGGAAAAGTAATAATAATACACCATACCTTCTGTTCCCTGATTTTGGGAAGAATAGACGTTTCGCTTGGAAAACATTTGCTTCATAATCCCTCTGTCTTCTAATTTAGTTGCATCGTGTGGCAAAAAATAAATTGTTTCCTTGTTGTTATAAGGCAAGGCAGCAAAAGTTATTAATTCCAGCATGAGATAGAGTGTAAAGGAAGAGCTTTTATTTTAAAGAAAAATACTTGCTCATGGTCATTTTTTATATATATGTATTCTTTCCCGCTTAAGAATATATATAAGGATTTAAAGAGGGTTCTTTGGATACCAGAATATGTAAAACATGAGGATGATAAATCTGAATATTCCTGAGAACAATGTTCCCAGAATGCTTTATGTACAGGGAAGCAATGCTGCTGTGCGTTAAATAAATGGAATTTTTAGCATAGATAAAAAAATATATACAAAGCAATAAGAAAATGAATTTTGCAATTACCTGCACAAAATCTTGTGATTACTACAACGTACAATGAGAGATTGAGAGAGGATGGAAAAATTAGTACATTTAAGACAGGATGGAAAACCATGCTCAGAAAAAAGACATTTCTCTTGCTAAGCACTTGATTGTGACCAGTCTCCATGTGGTCTTGAATATAATCTATCATGTGGTTGTGCCAATAAAGGCGACTTCCAGATACATTTCTATGAATTACTGCTTGTTCCACCTGCAGCAAAGCTCTCTGCTTTCTCTGCTAACATTAATACTTCTCTTTTTCTCTCACTCCCTGCTCAGTAGTCCAGAGCAGGGCGTGGGATTCAGCTTTATTCATAGGCATATGCAAAAAGGACATACACATTTTTGTTTGCCATCCATGCTCTGTGTTGTCAATGAAAATACATAAGCACTAGAAAGTGTAATTACCTTACTTTTAAAGAAAGCGTAGAAGAATCAAACCCTGGAACAGCCCGTGCCTGAGCCTAAGGAGATGAGCCCACATGTAGCTATCCACATGGAAGACCTCTAAACTCAAGCGAGATGAGTCCCTGAGCCCAGTCTCCAAATGCCAAGAAGATGTTGAAGATCTACCTTGCCTTCAGAGCAAAGAAATGTGGAAAATAAGCTGCTCCCCTCTGTCCCCTGCTCTCCTGCACTGGTACAAAATTCAAGCTTTCTTTTACTTCCAACTTCATTCATCCAAACTGCCTGCTCCAATACAGCTGTCCACAACCAATTTCTGGAATCTATTTAATCAGAGTCACTTAGCCAACGTGATGATACTAAGCCTCATTCATTCAAGTATTCTATTGTTAGCATAAACCAAGAGCAAAGGAACATTTGAAACCCTAAGGACTGCATATTTGATGTCAGACTTGTGTGATTTGATGAACTGCATTGAAAAAAATCCCACAAATGCTAGAGTTTATCATGGGGCAACTGACAAACTCTTAGCTTAAGCAGTGCTGACATGGCATTATCATACTGACATCAGTTGCCACAGCAGATAAAGTATGTGAGTGTGACAAGTTCATTCTTTCAGGGAATCTGATTTGGTAATAATTATTATTTTACAAGGACTAACCCATAGATGAAATTAAAAATTAAGCAGACAAGCTTTGCTCTTTCATGCTTATCAGAGAGTATCCCAATGTACATTCAAGGATCATAGTGAATAGCATAAACAGACATTAATTAATTCATTACTTGAATCTAGAAAAAACAGTATTATTCTGGATTTTTATCTTCTTTGCCTGTCCTCCAAAAGTGTGAGGTGACTATATTTACAAAACAGCTACGCTACCCTGAATGCATACAACTGCACCTCCACTATCCACATATTTTCATTGTCTACGGAAAGATGAGTTATGCTGGTGCTTAATGAAACAACAGAAAGTCAGACTCAGCAGCTATATAACCATGGTTAAGGTACTTTTAGATTTGAAGTAGTTACCAGGAAAAAAATGTTACCTTGTCTGAACTACACTGTGCAAAAAAATATTAAAAATAATAATCCTATATTTTAAAGAATTCCTAAACAATAATGAGTGAAGTTTACATCTTCTAAGCAACCATACCCTGTACCTGGATTTAGAGTACAGTTCTCAGTGCTACCCTTTTGTAATCTAGTATAAACAATCAAGGACCCAGCTGAAATGAGGGATGTACTGAATTATATGTATAGACAGTCAGATCTTACCCAAAAAGCTCTAATCTAAATAGATTGGGGAAGGGGGGGGGGGGGGGAGGGGGCTGTAGGGGGAAGTGTTTTTCCAAATACTCTGACCAACAACCTGCCTCCAGAAGAAGGTGACCACATCCAAATTGCGTTGGAAGAATCTCTCCTAGGTCATTATAGCTTTTGAGTCTTGCCCAGGGACTGTCTTTGAAGTGCTGCTTGGCACGTACTAAAGCAATTCCAACAAACCCACTAGCAACTTACAGACATGGAGGACATGAAAAATACGCTGCACACACACACCGTGTCATAAAGCATTGAAACTTCCCAGCAAACCTATTTTTGTCAGTCTGTCCCAAGACCACCTCCAGGGAAATCAGGTTCCCTTTCTTTAGAGTTCAGACTCAAGTTAGGTAGGGAATGATGCCATGAAACTCAACCTGAACACCACCACCCACCCACCCCACCCCCGTTTTCCACACAGCAAGAAAATTTGAAAACTACACATTTTATTTGCTTTCTAAGTGGAGTGAAAGGGAGGGTTGCTCTCTGCAGTAACACTGATTTTAGAATTTCCAAATATGTCACAAATTGGAAATTCTGGCTTTCAGCTGACTCTACTTAAAACCAAAGAAAATGTTGAGCAGTGAAATAGGTGCAGCAGGGAACTCATTCAGAGGCAAACAAGATGCTGTTACGTGACCCAAGAACTGAACAGTGTTCTGATTCTTGATGAAAATAAGAAGCCAAGAGAAGGAAGGAAATTTCAAGGTGATTCAGAGTCAAACATGGTTTATATTCAATTAAATTTCAAAGCTAAAATCCCAGCCAACTTGTTTTCCATCTACTGTGTGTTTTATGCCATGGTGCCATATGCTACATTTTGGAGTACTGTCTCCCTCTGTTGTCTTAATTGGCTTGACCTATGGGAAAGATGGCAGGAAACCAAACTAATTGTATCAATTCACCTCATGCTCTATAAAATCTGCTATAGAATGACATGTCAGGTGAAAAAATTAAAATGAGGCAATAATAGAAATGCAAGTAGTTTCTTAACATATTTCTACATGCTGGACCTTGCTTATTGCACTATCATCTTACGGATTTCTAAGGATTTCATTGACAAAGTGAGCAGATTCAGATCTCAAACTACAAGACAAAAAAAATCTCATAACATTTATCCCCCATAAAACTCTTTTTAAAACTATTAACAGTACTTTCAAAATGAGCAGGCCCCAGTCCAGAATAGTTAGTTAGTTCATTTCCAATTAAAACCAAATTCAGCATTTTTATACCTTCTACTGCACATTAGTGTTACGCTCCAGTTACACTGCTTTAAATTGAAACATTGTTTCTAAACTTCTGCAAAACTGGGAGTTGATAACAAAAAAACCCTGTTAAGAGCACTAGATGACATGAGTTAGACAGTGAAGTAGATGTCAGAGCTGTAAGAAAGTCTTATTCAAAGCCACAATTGCATGTCCCGCATGTCAGTAAAATAAGCATCTTATCCCAACTAACACCATTTCCACTTTACAGACTGATATTTGAAATGGTGAACAATGGAAAGCTTGTGAAATGCTATCCCCACTACACTTTATAGCTAGCATGGAGTGCATTAGACACAAATGGGTAGTATCTTAATGACTACCTACTGAAATGATAGTCTGTCTTACCTAATTTTGGCCACCTAAAAGGTAATGATCTATTCTAATTCCCTAGTCATTGTTTGACCTTTATATACCTCTTTTCATTGGCATTGGAAGATGTCTGGATCATTGACTTAACACTCAGTGACTTGAGTCTGGTGACATGAGCAACATTTTAAATCCTAAAGATTCAACCCTAAATATTAAATCCATTTAATCCATTCCTGAGAGATGTAATTAATATTTTTCAACAAGTAGCATATATACGCAGTTGCTTATTTGTCACATCCCTTCCATTTATTGGTTTACATGTATGAAGGTGCACCCTCAGTATACGTCCAAATACATGCCTACAGTTTCCATCAGTTTTTGAGAATACATTCCTATTTGTGTCCTGGTTTTGTAGATAAGAGAATATCCTACTAACAAACCCACTTTAGCAAAATAATTCACAGAATAACTATAGAGGCTTAATGAAACCACTGGGAAAGAATTAATTAACTGCCTCCACTAAACAGTTCAACTTAAATGCAGCAAAAAGCTTGGAGGTATGTTTAATTTTCACAACAGAAATAAGCACTACTTAAATAGTCAAAGAAAATTCAAGATTCTCAGCCATGCATAGAGTTATGTCAACAACAATGCTGTGCAGAAATGCTATTGCTGTCTTGCATGTAGTTTTCCTGAAATCCTAGTCTTCTCATTTTCATAAATACAATAAATTATCAGATTTCAGCACTTCACAGATTCTGATACATAGGGCTCAATCTCAGACTGAGCTGGTACGCCTATTTGGCTAGTTTAGTTTTAAACTCACTATCAAATTTCCATTCTGATACACTACTTTCCAAAGTCAGTATGAATCTTTTCATGGATTACAATGGCACTGTGTTAGCCCACTCCTTATTTTAAGTCGTATGTTCCAGGGTTTTGGCACAGACGTTCTCTGATAACTGGACAGAGATGATTCCTGCAAATCAGTTATAAAATGGTCCTGTTACTGTTACACTTTTGTAGTGGAAAGAGTTGAGCAAAAATTGCCAGTACCAATGAATCATAATAGCCTTATACTTATTTCTTCCATTTAGGCCGTAGCTTACTCCAAAAGCAATTACAGGAAATGGGTCTATCTTAAAGAGAAGAAAATAAAAAAAGATTGAGTAAACAGATACAGTCTGTGCAAAATGTTCCTCTTACTCTCCACTCTCTGAGAACACCTAATGGGTGCTCTGTAGACAAAGTCTGCACTCTCTGCAGACAATAATCTGCAAGGCGCTTACCTGAGGCGTACCTCTCATCTGAAAAAGGAGAGTGTTCTGCAGTGCCCTTCGAGCACCCTGCACAGCAAAGCATTCTCACAGATGAGCCTTTTTCACCCCACCCCTCCAAAAGAAAGTACTGGAGCTTTATTTGACAAAAAAAAAAATATTTTCATTTGAAAGTAGTAAGGTCCAAGAAGTGTTTTTGGAAGGTTTTAAAAACTCAGGCTCAGCCGTGACTGGCTGGGGCGTAAATCAACACCTACTTGCTTTCTCACAGCTCACCTGGAGTTGTAATCATCTTATGGCAAGATCACAGCACACTGCCACTAAAGACCATTATGATACCACAGATCTAACACTGGTAAAGCAACAGAGAGTGAACTTCTAAAGAACGAACTGTTACCATGTAAGGACTTTCAGCAATTCAGCATGCTCTAGTAATTCGATCACAAGCTCTTACGTTATATGCAAGAGTCCCTGGGTGAAATTGTGTCATTGGGGTTATGCAGGATTTCAGCTAGGATGATCATAATTGTTCCCTGCAGCCTTTTAGATGTATTAAAAAAAAAAGAAAAAAGAAAAAAAAGAAACAGCTGAAACTGCCATATGTAGGGGAGGCAGAATTGTTCTTAAATCTTGGTCTTTCATTTTGTTTTCCTCAAGTGGTGTTCTTGACCTGAGATTGCAACTTCTTTGACAGAGCTCATACAATCTGGCCAATCAATCATAGTGTTTTTTTCCTAAAAAAAAAAAGAGTAAAAAATTGTAACAATTGCATCATTTTTAAGATGAATTTCAGGAAAATGAGTTGAAACAGCAGATAGTCTGAACTCGAATGTGAACTGGGAATTTTTATTTTTCTTTAAATAACAAAACCTTCTGCCGTTCATACAGAACAGGTCTTTAAATAATCACTGTAACTGACCACAAAGGGGTCACCCACAGAAAGCTGCCACACTGGCCTGCCAAAGTTTTAAGGCCTTTAAGACTGATATAACTAATGAGACTGTGGACATAATTTATTTTAATATTAAAAATGCAATTTC
Organism: Falco cherrug; assembly: GCF_023634085.1. Lineage (NCBI taxonomy): Eukaryota > Metazoa > Chordata > Aves > Falconiformes > Falconidae > Falco > Falco cherrug. Next base: position 68,490,678 of record NC_073702.1, on the reverse strand, counting down.
TGTTCTGCAACGTAAAAAGCAGAAAAGAGGTGCATGATCATTTGGGATTTGAAATCTTCAAAATACTTTAGCTTGCCAAATTTTGACTTCCAATATGAAATTATTCTCTCCTTTTAGTTTTAAAAATAATTCACAAGCACAAAATTTTTCAGCTACAACAGAATGCAGAATGCAACTGAGCATTGCAGTAATAAAATTAATGTAAGAAAATTCAGTAGGTGTCTCAGAAAAAATTACATAAATAAACATCAAGCATATCCAGCAATATATTATGATGTCCATTTATTTTGCTATAATTCTGAGGAAGAAAAGTGGAGAATATGGAAAATTCACCTAGAATTGTTTCCACATGGGATAAGCTACATTCTTATTGAAACAAGTCAGTCCCAGAGAGGCTGTGAAATCTCTGTTCTTGGAGATACAAAAAAAATCTGGACAAGTCTCTAGGAAACCTGTCCCAACATTGAAATTACTTCTGATTTGAGTGGGGTCTGTACTAGTCCACTAATTTCAGCCTCAATTATTCCACAGTTCTAAACACATGGAAATTCCCATTGACCAGAATCAATCTTAAAATAATTTTTCATTACTTTTCCCTATATTCCATACTTTCCATTTATGTCATGTGCGTGTAGTCCAGGCCCCTCAACACTGAGTCTTCCTCTTCCTCTTTTCTTCAGAGATGCACACACAGTGTCAGGACTCAGAAACAGAAACACTTGACCATATTCATTGCCTAACCCATCCACATCAAAACAAACGAGCGGTCACTCCTAAAATGAGTGAGTAAAGTCTCCCAACTGAGCTTATCTCACAGTGGCCCAGCTTCCATCATTACACACTCCTCACCTCCTCTTGAAGAGGCCACTCTCTCCAGCTTCTCCCAAAATTGGAGAAATTTGAAACCTTGAGGTATGCAGCAATCCCAGTTCTCCCACCCATGGGCAATCAGTGTCACCACTGAGCAGTCATGCAAAAAGAAACAACAGCCACAGTACCTTTCCTTGGTAAAGCTTTGAATATAACTGGCTGATGGTATTATGAAGGAGTCCTTCATGTAGGTTATTTTAGGGCTTCCCTATCCATATGTCCCTGATTAGGTCCTCCAGAGAAATTAAATGGCAGAAAATTTATACGGACATTTCTGATCAGACTAAGGCATAAAAGAGATGCCATGATACCTGGTTATTTGACTGAATGGACACAAAAGTACTTGGAGGTTTTCTTTGAAAAATTACTAAAGCGGCACACTGAGTTAACCTTGGACAACCACCAAGTGCCCATCAAGCCACTCTATCACTCCCTGTCATCAACAGGACAGTGGAAGAAAATAAAAAGAAAATCTTGTGGGCCTAGATAAAGGACAGTGAGGTCACTTGCTAATTACCATGATGGACAAAACAAAGTCATTTTAGGGCAAGTAATTTAATATATTCCCAATTAATAACACAGTAGGATAGTGAGAAAAAAAGCACAAAACTGAAAACATCCAAGTGGTAGAGAAGCAATGAGGAACAGGTGTTGTGGTCAGCCCATAAAACTGTCTCCTCCACTCCTTCCCCCTTATGCTCTTACCCTGCTCCAGTGTGGCGTCCCATTCACAGGAGACAGTCCTTCACGAACTTCTCCAGCATGGGTCCTTTCCACAAGGTACAGTCCTTCAGGAATTAACTGCTCCAGTGTGGGTCCCCCACAGGGTCACATGTCCTGCCAGAAAACCTGCTTCTGCATGGACTGCTGTCCATGGGCCACAGTTCCTGCCAGGAGCCTGCTCCAGTACAGGCTCTCCACAGGGTCACAGCTTTCTTCAGGGTACATCCAATTCATCCAGCGTGGGGTCCTCCAGACTACAGTGTGGATATCTGCTCCATTGTGGTCCTTCATGGGCTGGAGGACAACCTGCTTCACCATGGTGTTCCCCATGGGCTGCAAGGGAATCTCTGCTCCAGTGCTTGGAGTACCTCTTCTCCCTCCTTCCTCGCAGACCTTGTTGTATGCAGGGCTGTTTCTCTCACATTTTCTCACTCTTCTCTCACAGTTACTTTGGTTTTTACCCCTTCCTAAATGTTATCACTGAGATGTCACCAACAATGTTTATGGGCTCAGTTTTGTCCAGCAACTGGTCTGTTTTGGAGCTGGCTGGGAGTGTCTCTGATTGACATGGTGTCTTCTCCCAGAAGCCATGCCTGCAGCCCACACCCCCTTCTGCTGCTACCAAAACCTTGCCACATAAATCCAATACAAGCAGAAACCTAAGCTAAGAAGTGGCTTATGCAAAATCACAATTTACGTCAATGGCTGAGCAAAAAAAGAATCCAGATCCCCAAAATGCTCATCTACCACTGCACAATCTCTTGTTAACCTGATTTTTCATTGTTGCAATAAGAATAACAGGGTACAAGTGTTTTCATCAGATTTGTTCATGTCAAAGATCCTTACAGTGCAGGATAGATCCTTGCTTCACTACTGCTAATTTTAAATGGAAAGAAAACTATAGTCAAATACATTCTGTGAATCTGAATTTCTCCCTGACCTCCTAGAATGATTTAAAAGACTTTTTTTCTTACTAGAAAGGCCTCCAGCCCTCTACCTTCAAGCTGTCATTTACAAAACAAACCTTTAATTTATAGAATTATAATATTAGAGAACTCTAGTCCACTTGGAAAACTAGATTGGAAAACAGTTTTACGTCAGAGGAAAGAAGTGATTTACAGGAGGAAAAAAAATTAAGTGCTAGCATGTGTGTATTAATGCATATTTGCAAGCGCAGACACCGAAGATGAAATTAAAATAATGCTAGAAATAAATATCTTAACCTAGTGGATAGTAACCATTGCTCATAGCGTGAGGAGAAAGACAAAATAGTGGATAAATAGGGAGATAACATTGTGCAAAAGATCCTCTATATTTGCACTGAATCATATTTTCCATTTCTGTTTTCATCCAATGGTGTGTATAATAAAAGATGGTTGCCACTGAAATTTGATGTTCCAGCAAGTATGAGCAAACATAGAATGTGATCTGGAGCATCATTTGTATTGGTGAAATTCTCAGCTGGAGTCCCACAGAACTACAAGATATTAAATAGATTTATTGCCTATCAGTTTTATACCAGAGGGAGAATATCTGCTTCTCACAGTGTAGAGATGCATTATAAAAAAAGTAACTGTGATACTAAGAAATCATCATTCAGCCAAGCTTAAACAAATGATAAATTCCCTTTGTGGCTGATTTTTATCTGGCTGCACCTGACAGCAAAAGTTTTCACAGGCAGATAGCCACAGATTTTAAAAGGAGCCTAACACTAAACAACATTTCCTGGTATTAGTTTAACCCTCTCCCTCCTCTTCTCCATTTTCCCAAGCTGCTGACTGGTACAGACAAAGCCCTTTATCAACTTACCTTAAGTCTATAGGGAACTCACAAGATAAGTCAGGCAAAACATAGAATATAAATTTTCACTACCATTTTACACCTTCAGAAAAGTAAAGGTGAGCATGGTATCTGCTAGAATTTTCTGCCACTATCTGTAGCTTCACAGTCTTCAATAAAGCGTAAAGGATTGAAAGGATCCTGATGTCCTACAGCAATGTGAAAAATATGATTCTGCATCATACTTCTGTGGGTAACACAAATTAGGGGAAAGACCCTTATTCGCTCTGTACTAACATAAAACCCAAGCACAAAACCATAGATTTCTTTGTTTTACAAGTGAACTATAAAGGACATCCTCTATTAAACAAACATTTACTGCATAGAAAAGTTATTACATTGTGTCATGATAAAACATTCAATAATTCATTCCACTTTTGTCTTGCCAGGGTCTATAAATCAGGAATTATAGGAGATGGAAGCACACAGATACGCAGGTATAAACATCTTTTAAGTCCCGTAGATTAAATATGAAAGTCACAGATCAACAGTAAATCTGAAGTAGTAGTTTCATCCTCCTAACATGAAATGGTGTAAAAGGCTTATTCTTACTCAAAAGCATTATTTTTGTATCAGTGCAAACAACCAAAAAGCAGCAGAGTAGCAGGCATTACTTTACTATTCTGAACTCACTGAGTATTTTATTATTTTTTTTATTCTGTGCTACATAAAATATGGTTTGATTTTCATGTGTGTCTCTTGGCTGCACATCTCTCTCTTCTTTATCTTTTCTGTGGGTTTTTTTTTCCTTTTGTATATAGACATTTTCCTATTCCTAATGGATTTTTTGAGTGGGATGTGGAATACACTTCTCAATATTAATTCATTTGCCGATATCGAAATTCACATCCTTTGCCTTTCCTGAAATGCATTTCTTCTGAAAACTGAAATTCATTTTTACTGTGAGCAAAAGGCTGTTGTTTATAAGGGATTGTTGCCCCCCTCCCCCATGGGAGCTATTGTCTGTGACAGTGAGCATTAGGCTTTGAGTAATTGTACTATGGGTTCCAATGAAACTGTGCTCCAACTCTTACTCCGAAGTCCTCAGGCTAGGAAAATGTAGAGGCACTTAAGTCTTCATATAACAGATAAAATATCTTGCAAATAATAAAAAAAAAAAATCCTGTACTTTTCTGGTAAAGGTGTGTAGCCAGAGATCATGTCCAAATTAAAGCACAACACATTTCACATGAAGAAAAGCAGGGAAAGAGATAACATGTGACATGGGGTGACTCTTTGTTAATATCTAGAAGGAGTCACTCTGAAGATGAAGGGCAAATCTAGTACTCCCTGTGCATGGGTGACAGATTGAACATAAAGGGAATAGAAATGTATCTTTGTGTAAACACTAGATTCAACCCTTTCCCTCTTTCTCTCATCTTTTCCTTTTGAAATAATATGTTCATGAATTTAATTGAGAATTTGATGCATGTAAGGTTTGGTAAATAGAATTATGTACGCTGCCACTGGAAGGTCCCCCTACTTTCAGAGGTAATATAGCTTACTGGCATGATTAGACCCATTTTAATCTATGTTTTAGTTCAGTTTCCCCCCTTATTTCTCCCTTCACTATTCTTTTTTCTTTGACCAATTCTTCTAATAGAATATTCAACAGCTGGATTACTCTGGAGCTGTGTTACAGGTTGGGGGCAGAGGGGGTGCTAGGGCCTCAGTCTTGCAATTCATTCTGCGCAGATAGAAAAATAGAGGTTTAATCATTAGCACTGTTTCTTATTTAGACTCAAACAAGAGGCCCAAAAAGACAAGATATGTTATTTTTTGTCCTGTATATTGAAAGAAGTAGGTAACCAGGTTAACTCAATTTATCTCAGCCCAAAGAAGGAATTTCAGTTTACAAGAAAACAAAATAATCCTAGAGGATACACACATTAAATATGGTTGATAAAACAATCCTATGTAATAAAAGGTTCTGTATCAGCCTAAGGCACATAAAAAATGTGGTATAAGAGAGGATTTTTTTCAAGAATGAAGCTTCAGTTAAACCAAGATATCAATATTGGTGCTTCAAGTGTTCACTCACTGTTTACAGCATTTGTATTTATTCTTTTATACACTCATAGAAGCATAATAATTCAGGTTAGTAAGCTGTAAAAAGCTCTTTCCTCTCTCTACTCAAGTATGATTTTCTTCTGAACCCATCACCCTTCACCACCACCACCCATGAGTTAGTTACCTCTGCTGTATAATGGTAACAGATGCGTTCTTCTCACTGCATTTTGTTTGCCTTGTTGTCTGTCTGCATTTATGGCAACAATTTAAACAAATGTTTTTGGCACACATTGTTAGCCTTGATAGGATTTAACCAGTAAGAAGTCGGTAAACTCTCTGCCGTGGCTTCTGAAATTACACCAGAAAACAATAACAGGATGGTTTTGTTTCTGGCTAGCTTTGAAAATTAATTTAGAGGCATCAAAAGTAAGTTTTAGGTAGAGCAGAAGGGCTTAGAACTGGGCTGTAAAATTCCCCTTACTCTTTCTTGCCACCTAGCTCAGAACAATATAGATGAGTAAACCAGACTTGGGAACAAAATTTTCTCAAGACCCTGAGGCTGGCTGTCACAGAAGAGCAGCATCCGTGGTCTGGTCTGAAGCTTCCTGGGCCTCCAAAGCAGGGTGACAGCATGCAAAATGCCTGCAGGAATACTCCCCAGACTGTGCTAAGCTCCCAGGCAGCACTTGGGAATTAGTGGCACTTCAACAAATTTCCCTGGCCAGAGCTGTAGTAAGGACTCTTTCAACAGCAAGGGTGAGCAAATGCCAATCCTCTGCTCTGGCACTGCTGAGATTAATAACATAAGCCTGGCTGTAAAGTCCAAGTAATTTGGTTGCTGTTTTGTGAATGGATGAAGCACCCAATCCTGCCAGTCAAGCTGTTTGAGACCCGCTTCACACATCAGCACAACCAAGACCTAGAAACCCTGACTTTGCCATCTGTATACAGTAAGTTCAGCCCTGTGTGGTTTTTAAAGGAACTATTCATGTCTTTTACTTGTAATGCTGCTTCATTTTAAACTCTTCATCAGGCGGTCGGAGCATATAAGAACTGCTTTGACAGCGAGTGCGAATGTGTGTGTGTGTATAGTGGGAGAGGAAGATAATGCTCCCTTTAGGTTCAGGATGCTAGCTTTCAAACACCTGTAGAAACCGCACACCTGCATTTCCAGAGGGACTTCACACATGCCTGCCAAATTGTTTGCAAAGCAAAGGATGTGTAACTGCTCAGCAGATCAGGACAGGTGAAATCATCCATTTAGGAATGAGAGCCTAGAGTTCCCATCTCTCTGGAGATGCTTCTTTAGATATGTAAACTATCCTGGAGCACACCTACAGTAAGTGATTTTCTGAAAGTGAAACATCAGTACTTCCTTACCCTTCTCCTCTGTCGCCATCTGGCCCAAAGCAGCTTTAGTGCTTTTGTGAAAAGGAACAAATTCAAGTAAAAACGTCATCCCAGAAAGGGCTCTTTGCAGTCTGGCAATTAAGACATGGCTCTGCAAGATGGCTGAAGCGAGGACAAATCACAACCACGCTGTTAATGCTGAATGGCAAAGGCACAGCTTCCTGGCAGGGCTCAATATCACACTTCTGTCCTGGAGGGGGATGCACTTCAATATACATCTCTTGAAACTCATACGCAGCACACAAATGGATACAGAGGCTTGTGCATGCGCCCATCGTGGTGCTGTACTCTGCTGTGCTCTCCTTATTCAATGCACTGTCCAGGAGACAGTATTGGTCTCTGGCATACAGTATTAATCTCTGGGCTGTGGACTTCAGTTCAATGCCATACATCTGAAAGTTAATGGTACCATTTGTTCCTGCAGTAACCAACTTCATTTCACATTCTGACAATTTAAATTTCTGACTTGCATTAGAGAATCTCTTCGGGAACCTGGTCATAAACCCAGATGGGAATTGTATGATGTGGCCAGAAAGAGACTATATGTTCTTCAAGTCATAGGTCAAGAGCTTGCCACTGAAAGTCAAAGTATCTGGGCATATGAAATCTCAGAGTAATGTATTTCTCTCTCCTTACTTCTCTGCCTACTTTCAGAGTTAAGAAAACTCGTCAAAAATGAAAGACAATTTTTCCCACAAGCTGATTTAATGAATGAGCCTTCCATAAGCAAAAAAATAAAGCTATTTTTTTTTTCAAGTTGTTCACTGTTTAAGTAGGTTTAAAGTAAAACAAAATCAGAAATTCACGTCCTTTTTGTCTTCACTAGGAAAACAGCCATTTCAAGTACTATGGACAGGTGAGAATTTTCATGTAAATGTGAGTGAAACAAAAGTTCAGAAGCCAAAACTCAGTGGTGAAATATTAGCATCATACAGGGGGAAAGTTATCAAATAGTTCATGTCCCACTCTGCCTTACATCCTGTCCATGTCAGTTGAACATCAGATTTCCACATTTGGGACTGAACAAAAGGTTTTTGATATTATGATGACATAATTCTTGATTTACAGTCATAGAAATAGTTCCTGGAGCATTTTCAAACAGCAAAATATCTCCACATCACATATTTCCAGGCTGTAGTTCTAGCAGATAACAAAAACAGCTCTTACTGGATAGTTGTGCTAGACACCAGTCAGTGCATTCCCTGCCAAAACACTTGATGCCGTTTGAGTATGTCCAGGGTGGAGGGAAGCCAGTTAACAGCCTGTGTATAAAACAACATGCAAGGTAACGGAAAGATATAGCTTTCTGCTTCCTTCCACTGCATGCTGACTGTAGGCTCGAATGCTGTCATTTGTCTGGCAGCTGCAATGGCCCATGTATAAAGCAGTACCTTTCTGGAGAGGCAAGTTTCTTCCAGTATCTAGACTGCTTCTGCACATTTTTGACAATTCTTTCATGCTCCTGAGCTCATGTACCTGGCATATTAGTACACGTATTTATTAGTGCAGTTTCTCAGATTGTCAAAACTTTCCTCCCTTAAGTACATAAAACTGACTTGTACAGCATGCCAGCATACTTTTCCACACTACCAGATGAGATTTATGTTTGTACTCCTTTTCTCCTCTTTCCAAGTGACAGGTTGAGGATTCTTCACCTATCTCAAGTGTCAGACCCTCAGCTGCTCAGACTCCCTGACTAGAGCTCCATCTTTTTCCAGCTCTGTGAAAGACAAGACAACCAGCAGAGCTGAGTGTCTTCAGGAGCTGATGACTCTGGCTGATTAATGACTCAGAAAACAGGTTCTCCAGAAAAGAATGTTATCTATTCACCTGGAGCACGTAACACACACCACAAAGTGTCAGAACATCCATTAAAATGCACATTTCCTTTAAGAATACAATAATATTTCCTCAGAACGTATGTGAGGTGCTTTCATCACAGCCAGGCTGAGTACCAGATTGATCTCTTTATAGCAGTTACCCTATATCTTTGTGTAAAAAAATTCATCATGATTTCAGTCTTATCTTCTGTAATTTAGTCCTATTAATTTGTCCAGCTTGCCTAAATTAATATTACCTGTAATTCTGCATATTTGACATGGAAAGACTACACTAAAAGACCAGCTGTAGAGCTGATAAGTAGAAAGTACTTCTACAATAGCTCCTCCACTGTTTTTCAGATACTTTCCAAGTGATTCTGTCTTTAACTACTCCTCTCTTTGCTCTTAAACGTCTCTTGATTTAACTGTGTATTTTCTGATAGATAATATCACACAGGTAATTAGTCAGATCTATGACATTTATTAAAATACTACAAAGAATTCCCTTATTCATCACATACAATAATTTGATTCCCATTACGTGTTTATCAAATGAGTATTTGACTATTAAATATTCAGTACATGATACTTCATTTTGTCTTATTCCGGTCCTAAGCAACAAATACTGTTTGTGATCCCTTCTTCCCCTGCCTTTCTTATTCTGACCTAATCATCGTTCCTCGAACAGACTGAAGTTTCCTCAAGATGGTCACTTCCATCTTATTATTTTGGCAGACAAAAGGAAAATACAGGAGAATGCTAGGGCCATGTTAAGAGGTAAAATACGTCTAAACATTTGCTACCAAAAAGCAGCATTATGTGACAGGTTCTGGTGAAAACCTTTCCATAAATATTCCATGGGCTTTGCTGAAGTGCCTAAGAAAAGCAGTGAGACAGAAAGTCACTGGGCATGACCAGTGAATAACAGAACTACAAAAGAGAGTAGAAGGCTTTTGTGGATAAGTTAGTAATTCTCCTAGGGTAAAGGAGAAGGATGTGTTTCCTCTATCCTCCATGTCTTTTGGGGAAGGGCTGGCTCAAGTCCAGTGTTTAAAATAAATAGAGAAATTCAAAAAGTGATACTCAACCCTAAGTAGTCTCTTTTTTTTTTCTAACCTGACAGTAATACTAGCATAAGGAAAGAAGCCTTTACAAGTCTGTAACTGAAACAATAATTTCTCTTTTACCCACACCACCTGCAGCCACACTGCACTAGCACAAGCCAGCAAAAACAGGGGCTTGCCCCATCTCCTTCAGATTCTTTTCCCAACTTTGCCCACCCACCCACACTGCTCCTTGAGGAGCAGCACACACCATGAAAGTGATCTAAGTAAAGCTGTCTTTTCCCTTCTTCTCTCCTAGAGTTTTAGTCCCAGTGTGGTTCCCTCAGTGGCTTCTGCGCTGGCAGCAGGGATTGAGGACAAGCCCCTGTTGAGGCTGAGGCTGCTTCTTTGGTAGGTGTGCTGGCTTGTACCTGTTAGACATACACAGTATCCTTCATCTGCAGTGAGGGTGAGAAAGATTACCCAGATCAGCAGTATTATAATACCTTTAGCTTGCCAAGATAACAGCACAGAAAAGATAAAGAAGTGAAAAGTGAAAGGCAGTCAGCTGCTGCCTTGAATATTTATTAATGGAAATCATTAGCAGAAGAATTTTACTAATTCCTGAAAAATTAGGGTATTACCTGAAATTTGCTTTTAAGACTGAAATATCTTATTTAATTTTCATTTGCAACATTTTTTTCCTTTTCTTTCACTATTATCTGGTAAATTTGGGTAAAATCCTTCAGACAAAGAAAGAATTTTAAAAACCTTCTTTTTTCTAATGCCAAACTGCAAAGTAAATCAATTTCACTGTAGTTGGACGTGAATACTTATAAATTTCACATTTCACACATACATTGACTATAAAGATTATTGTGCTTTCATGGTCATTTGAAAACAAGTATTTATGCAAGATAAAATTTATGAGGGCTTTAAAACACACTGTGTCCCATGAGCTGCAGTAAATAGTCTTAATTATTAAGTGACAGCCTCATACACACACAGCTAAGTAATTCTGTTAAATTCCTCCTAGCCAGCTGAGTTAAGGTGCACAGATTTGGGAAGCATGTTGCTTTTTTTTCATACTACAAAACAGAGACACAGATTTACCCTAAATACAAATATTAACATCTCATAATTTCAATTTCAAGTAGAATAGCTTCATCTGCTTTCTTTATCTATCCATTCTTCACTAAAGGAGAGTGGGAAAAGGAAATTTCATTCAAAAACCCATCATGCAACACTGAGGCTAAACCAGCAGGTACCCAAAATTAGGAAGTGTATTGTTTTTAAAATGCAGAAGTAAAACTAGTTTTCACACTTTGCCTATTTATAACCATATGCAACTAGTATAGTGTCCATTTCATGACAATTAGTTCATTAATACAATATAGATTTGTCAGATTTATGTTAATACAGGTAGTCCTGTATTGTTATTGTATTTACTGTATTTCTGTGTTGCAAAGAAAGTGTGAAGCTTCAGTGCTTCCTACAGCACAGTTGGTGACTATCTGACAAAGTTAGTCTCACTTGCACATCACGTTCTGCTCTACAGAGCATGACAACTACAAGATTATGATGATGCAATAGAGTCATCCTGAGTGCACAGTCCTTGGATTTTGTGTTTCTTTTCAGATGTTTATTTCAAATATGCATATATCTTCATTTTCAATGGCTTTAAAGTAACTGTATGGATATTTATTTCTTTCAGTGTTCCCAAGCAAATCTGTAGGAGAGAGTGGAACAATTCCGAGGAACTAGAATCAAAATAGAAGGTTGTGTGCAGTATCTAGAGTCAGAGTTTTCATTGATGAGGTATTATCTGTAGTATTCTCTTCCTTCCTTCCAGTAAGAGAGATTGCTCTGGGGCTGAGGATCACCTTTGGTGGTGGCTCTGTGCTTCAGCAGCTTGACATGGCTTAGGCAAAATAGAAGTCACCAGTAGTTTTCCTTGAGAAGAAAAAAACCCACAAAGGTTCCTCCCCCCTGCCCCCCCCTCCCAGCAGTGTTTTATCTTGGGAAACTTGAGCCCATTATTTGTTTATTTGCTTTCCTCTTCTTTTTAAGTCTCTCCAAATTGTTGCTGCTCTAATGCCTTCTTTCCTAGCTGCTTTCCACAATAGCAAAGTGGAGAAAGAAAACAAATCAAAACAAAACAGAGTGGTAGAGAAGGTAAAGAAGTAGAGAAAGAGAGAGATGGAAACCAGATTTGGAAAAATATAATCACAAAATTGAAACATGTAACTTTTCCACATACATGTTTCAAGAAACTGAAGTTTGTTTGTTTGTTTTTCCCTTGTCCAAAAAAAAAACCCATGAGCTCAGTTCAACTGATTTATACTGTCTCTTTTCTGCTGTGCAATGTACAGTTGGTCTTATTTGTGGCATAAGGAGAGAACATGCCTCAAGTTTCTTATTCAGGAAACCAGAAGCACACGAATTCTGAAAATCTCTTAGACACCTATAAGAAGATTGTCTGAAGTTTGTGTATTCTTTACCGACTGCAGAAAAAAATTGGAAATACCTTGGAGTTCACTTTGATACAAGTCTAGTGTATGTTGCTGAAAATTAGAATCTTTAGGAGATTTGTTTCTTTTTTATGCATTCATAAGAAGTTTATTGCTATTTCAACAAGAATGAATGCCATGGTTTAACTCCAGCTGGTGCCAAGCAGCCTCTTGCTCACTTCCCCCTCACCCCGAGGGATGGGGAGGAGAATCAGAAAGGAATGTAAAACTCAAGGGTTGAGGTAAGAACAATTTAATAGGTAAAGCAAAAGCCGCACATGCAAGCAAAGCAAAACGAGGAATTCATTCACTACTTGCCTTTGGCAGGCAGGTGCTCAGCCATCCCCAGGAAAGCCGGGCTCCATCACACATGTCAGTTACTTGGGAAGAAAAATGCCATAATGCCAGATGTCCCTCCCGTCCTTCTTCTTCCCCCCGGTTTATATACTCAGCATGATGTCCTATGGTGTAGAATATCCCTTTGGCTAGTTCAGGTCAGCTGTCCTGGCTGTGTCCCCTCCCAATTCCTTGTGCCCCTCCAGCCCTCTTGCTGGCAGGGCCCAAGAAACCGAAAAACCCTTGGCTTGGTATAAACATCACCCAGCAACAACCAAACCCATCGGTGTGCTGCCAACATTGTTCTCACATCAAATCCAAACCACAGCACTGCACCAGCTAGTAAGAAGAAAACTAACTATATCCCAGATGAAACCAAGACAATGAATTAGTCTCCATAAGAAAAAAACTTTGAAGGTCAAAAGTAATGGAAAATAATTTAACAACACTGTAGATTCCTGTGTATTCAGTACAAGTGGGGTCTAACTAGCTGTGAGTAGCTTAATAATTTGTTGCCTGTGTAAAGCAATCATTTTAAACAGATGCCTGCTTGCTACACCTATGACACCAGAATAAATCTAGTAGCCACTGTTAAAGCAATGTTGATTTTAACATCACCACCCAGAAAGTCTTATATGAAGCACCATTAATGTGCTAATGACCTTATATTGTGTTATATCATCTTATAGTAATTCTTTCTACATTTTTATATGATACAAAAATCCAATTCTATAATGTTTTGGCAGATTCCAACTGCACCATATTAGTCTGATATTTCAATAGTAGTTATCCTTCCCTACCATTAAGAAGAAGCCCTTCTGTGTAAATATTTTTCTTCCAAAACTCTGCCAAAAGCTCTTATCCAAACACAACATTACATTTGTATAAGAATGAGTAGTTTTAAAACTTTTGGAGGTAACCTGAGGATTAAACAACTATGGAAGCAAACATAAGAGGAAATATGTAAAATAATTTATTCTGACCATAGGTTAATTCTTTTCCTTGGCTAAAACAGCTTACTTTTCAGTCTCAGAATTTCCTAAAACCCTGTATACTTTTCAACAGTTACTTCTCGGCGCCCCCCCCCCCCCCCCCCCAGTCCTTACTTCCTTACTGTTCTCACATAAAAAAGAAATTACAATATCTGATTTCACTCCATCACAACCCACACCCAGCAGGAGCAAACTATGTTCTGCTAGACAGATCTAAGCAAACTGTTCATCTTCCTTCTCACTGCCTGTAAACCTTTCCTTTTTATTGAAGTAACCCTCCAGAGAAGTTTTACAGGCACTGTGCACTCTATGCCACAGATGACACAACCCCTCCTGTAACCAAACCTACAGCTGGCCAGGAGGCCTCCCCAACAACAGCTACATTCCCTACATAGACCAACAGCTGCTCTCATCAAGGTTAAATTCCCTGGCATGTGGCACTAAATTAGCAATTTTGTGGTCTACTATGTGTAAAAAAAGGAGACAACAGGTATCCATTCTGTCCCTTTCACCTATGGGATGAGTGGGGTACCAGCATTTTTTTTAGAGGATTTTACTCAGGCATAGTGTTTGGGGCATTGTCTAGTCTGTCATTCCTCCTGACAGAGACAATGGGCTGGATGGAGACATTAAATAGGCCAGTTGCTGTCCTCTGGCTGCCATTTTGACCTAATGAGGTAATGCTACGTCATGAAGAGGTACAGATGTGAAACAACCCTTGGAGTGCTCGTGAAGCCTCCAAGAGCACATTCGAGATCATAAACTTTTCCTGTCTATGATATGTTTGGGTTTTTTAAAATCTTCATAGAGAACTTGTGTGTGTTAAGAAAGCACAAAATCCCTAGAGAGAAGTTTTGGGATATTAACCATGAAACTGCTAATACAAGGCAACACATACAGCAAAAGCAGAGGTCAGTATGCCATAACCTCTTACAGACTTTCTGTTTTTTTACATAGGAACAGGGTGTCTACCAAATTCCTTGGCCACAGAGGATTCACACATTAACTGGCTACAGGCGATTCTTAGCCTGTTTCTTAATAGTGCCTTTGCAAACACAATCAGAGCTCAAATTACTTTGTTGCCAGAACAAGTAAAATGGACAGACAAGCACAGCTGAGTCATACTGCTTCACAGAAGCTTCTTATCCCAGAATTGCCAGTAGATCAAAATCAGACTATCTCCATGCTTTTCTCAGTCATTGCTACAGCCTAAATCAACAATGCCAATGTTGCAAAGCGGTAAGAGGGAGTAGGACCCTACTCAGTATGGATCAAAAATTAATCATCTCTGTGTTGGTTAAGGAACAGTGAGTATTAGGTGTGAGCACCTATCAGAAACTGTTATAAACTGACTTAATTTTTCTGCAGTGAAGAAGCACAGGTTCATTTAGCAACCTCAAAGCATGTCCATTTCCAGCTTTGATGGATGGATTTCCCATACAGGTCAATGCAGACCACCTTTGCCTGACATCTACATGTATTTCACTCCATACGTACTCCACATTCAGCAATCAAAGGGAGCAAGACCTAGGGCATCTCCTATGGGTTGCACTGCCTAGTTACATTGATACTGGCTTCATACTGAGACCTTATCTGACTGCTTGGCAACCATGTTTGCATTCATTGTAGATCTGCACAGCCCACTGATAACAATGTCGGCTAGAGATTAGTCCATTCCTGTGAAGAAGTGTTTATAAAACATTATATAGCCTCTTGCTACCAAGTAAATGGGCTCAAAACACAATATATAAGCCAGGATTATGAGGAAATTTAGGGAAGGGATGACTTAATGTGAAAAAACAAACAAACAAACAAACTGAAAAACCCACAACTCTAAAAAATAGGTCATGGACCCCACAAACATAGGAGAAATTCTGGAAAGATGCAGGAAAAATAATGCCAGGTATCACACAAAATAGTTCAAGGATCATGAACTTTTAGGGAAAGACCAGACACTGAGTTGTAGGCCCTTAAATTACTTTTAAAGTATTTACCTTTTTTAGGAGTTTTGATCATAGGTTTTACCACAGGAATCTGAAGAGGGGGCCCAGGGCTCCCACTTTACCCTATTAAACAGGGAGACTCCAGGGACAACCGGCTTGATATTCTACCACTTTAACCTTCCAAAGAGAGACGTTAGGTGAAGCAGTGTGCTGACGGGATGAAGCTGGTGTCACTACAGCTGTGATGCCAAACTTCAGCCTGCGAGAACTCTCAACAGTTTCATCTCAGTTCTCTGAGTATGCTCTCTCTGAAGTGTTACAGCCTAACAGTGGTATAATTTAGTCCAAGGAAAATAAAATTATCAGCTTTCTTGGCTGCTATCAACAGCTTAATACAGAATTTAATTTGCTGAAGTAAATGTTAGAGGGGGTTTGGTTTGTTTTTCTCCAGACTAGCATCACAGACTGGGATATTGATTTGCAGCTCTAGCCACAAACAGAATCTGTTAAGATCAAAGTTGCCATAATATTATTAGTTTCATTTGTAGGAAGTTGGCATGGGATTTACTTTTCTGCAAAGGGACACTAATTATCTCTTGTTATCTAGAGTTGTAAAAGTATTTTCAAATATGATGCTAAATAATTACATATGTTGACAGTTATACAGCAGATTACATAAGAATTAAAAATGTCTATCTACTGTCAGTCCATTTTGCTCACTGAAAAAGAGCTGTGTAATACTTAGCTCATCATTTAATAATCCTGACCCAGAGGAAAGGGAGGAAACAGGTGGTTTATGTCAGCATGAGAAATGTTTTTTTCTCACCCATTATGTTATTAGTATAGATTCAAAGGCACAGAGATGATAATTCTGGCCTGGAAAATGAAATTCTTCTCCAGGGACACTTTTCAAACTGATTTGCTCAGTCAGAGCTCTCTCTTGCTACCTGTTCATGGCTGTGGTGCTTTACAGTGTCTAATCAAGAGATGATTAGAGATGATGACATTAAGGAGGTTCAGGTTTAGTGCCATCATGGTGGCTAATCAGCAATGTGATTGTCCAACCCAGTAGCCAGGGGATCTGTGTATAAATGTTGTTATTTACTAACCCTTCATGTCCTGCTATGAAAACAAAACTGATGTGCTCTTACAGTGTAGAAATGCTCATTCTAAGAATATTTTTTTCTGGCATAAGCATTAATAAATCTGAGATAATTCTTTCAGTCTCCTTTTGGCTTTATCGTGATTACAACTGTTTTTACACTTGCAGCGATTTGTCACGTTATACATGTTTCATATGTTCTGAAATAAAACCTGGCTGTAGTTTTATGGATATCCAGATCTCTAGTAAAAGATGTGAAGGCTTTTGACACTGGTTTTGGAAAGGCACTCTGATCAGGGAATTTTGAATTCTAAAAGTTGTTAAAAAACACAAACAAAAAAAACCTCCAAGCAAACAAAGAGCTAATTATGAAATAGCAACAAGTTCCTTTTCTTACACCATAAGACTAAATAATTTATTTTATTTTTTGTGACTCAAAACTAACAAAGCTACTCCTTTGTTCATAAATAATTTTACCTGGAGAATCACAAGATTCAACATCTAATGGTTGTCTTTTTCTCTGACTAAGCATTAGATGTTCTGCTCAACTAAAGTGCAGCAGAACCAAGGAACTCTTTCAAAGTCCTTTTGGACAGAAGGAGCTAGCTAATACACAATTCACATTCATTAATTAATAAAGATTCAGGGCCATCCAGCTTTATTTACTTTGCTGCACTGTACATTTTTGCTTTAGAACAGAGTATAGCATTTTTATAACTTCCTCCAGGATTTATCTTTAAATAGGCAGTTTGCCTTTCACATGCATGGGTGTCTGCATTCTGGTCATAGTCATTCTGTCACCAGTATAAGTCCAAAGATTTCTGCGTTTTGGCCAGAGTAACTGGAATCTAGACCTGGCAGAAGATTTAGCAAATTTTGATTTAGCCAGTTTGGTTTTTATTCTGCAGTGTCTCAGCAAAAAGCAAGGTCATGCTGAGACTGCATAAGGAAATATCTGTAGCTAACATCAACTTTCTTCTAAGGAATTAGTACATAATTGCACTGTACCCTGACCATCTCGGTGAGAATCCCCAAGACTGCCTCATTTCTGAATTCACCAGGACAGAACAACATCATGTGGTGTTGTGGGTCAAAACACTTTCAACAGAAGCTCTCTTGGCACAACTATTTTATCATTCAATAGTTAATGAGAGAAAAAAAATATTTAGTTATTATTTTTGTCCTGGCGTCATGTATAAGGCTTGTTGCCTTGATCTATTCTTGTCAGAAATTTGATCATCAGGTCAGATCAGGTACTTGTCATTGATAAATGTTGCCAAAGTTGATTTTTTTTCATGAGGTGTCAGACAAGTATTTAGTGGTATAGAACATCTAAGTGAAAGCCAAAGAACCTTCAAAAGGGGAAACTAGAAGTGAGAGTTGAAATTTAAAGCTACCAGATTTAAGATACTTCAAAAATTTGAACCTGTTACATATAATGTTTTCCAAAAGTGTCTTTTGAATGTAGTTTTCCCTAACACTTTTGGGCTGTGAGTGAAATCTCTTCTGTTTATCATTTTTATGATGTTCAGACTCTTATCTAATACAGTGTGAAGGATATGATCCTTGAAAAACCCCTGCAAAAATAAATAAATCAACCTACTGTGACCAGGGGTAGCTAACAGGAACAAAAAAGAAAGTAGGCAGTACATAAGTTCTGCACTACAAATAGAGCGTACATAAGAACATAAGTGAAAACGCAACAGAGAGGGAGAGTAAAAACATAGAGATATGATTTTGAAATAAAAAGTTAATGAAAAGTGGGCTTAAAATGAAGCACTTAAACCAGGTTAAAAAACTTAAATGCATTCCCCTAAAAATAACAAAGAACTTGGACAACAAAAGTAGAACTTGGCACTAGTCAAATTAAACCAGAAAATTAACATAAGGAAAGTGCATGAAATAAATAGTGCTTTAGAACTAGAGATAAATAAGTGGAAGCAAAATAAAAGGGATATACAGCTTAGTAAAACCAAAGATACTCAATTTGTTGTAAAGTAACACTACACAGCAATAAAGCTATACAGACAAGAAAAAGAACATTAAAGTTATCTGTATTTGAGAGAAGAATTCAGGCCTCAGGTGTTTGCAGGAATGGCTGCAACAAGATTTTAAAGGGTTTTCAAACCACTAATAGTTTTATTTCCTTGCTTTACTTATTTTTACACAAGCAGTTGCAAAGTGATAAACTACAGGATAAGCACAAAGTGATAATGGAATTTGATAAGACAGAACATGTTCAGTGCAGTACAATTCATGCCAGATGGTGAAAGCAGCACAAGTTACAAACAAATAAAAGATGCCGTTCATTCAAGTCCAAAGCTGACCTCCCAGAATTCACAGTGGGAATGTTAGATAAAAGGAAGAAAAAATCTTTTCTCTATTGCACAATTTGACATGGGCTACAATGCAAGAAAGATCATGCCTAACCATTACCTGTCTTTTTTCGCATATATTGCTTGGCCGTATTTTGGCCCAGCACCAAGTCTACTCCAGTTCTAGGATTCAATACATTTCTACATCCTCTCATTTGAAAGACGTACTTCCCCTCTCTTCCACCACTGCTGGACTCTTCATAGTAGGGAAGGAATCCTAGTCTAGTCCTAGTACAAGTCTTATCGCAGACCACAGCTAAGTCCTCAGGGGACAAAGAGGTGAGCAGCAGGAGGAACAACAAAACCATCAGAAGCATAGTCACTGATTCTTGCAACTCAACAATATTACCCAAGCCCTAGGCCTGATTTGTTAAAACACAAGGAATTCTATGGCTAAAGGGGAAATGTTATGATAGGCTCCTGCCAACAAATAAATAATTCGAGAGTATTGATTAGCATCAGAGAGATAATCATCTAGTACAATTTTGCCATTTCTAGCCTGAGCAGGCTTGAAACTAGTGGCTAAAAGAGTTGAGTCTTTCTTATTTTGTGTGAGCCACCCACTTCCCTACAGGCAGGGTGAGATTTGCCAATACCTCTGTGATACATTAATGTACATAACAGGAAAGAGTGACCACAGCACTAACTTCATACTTGCTAACTCTGATCTCCTCTTCCTCTGTTCCTAATTAGCAAAAGCTGCTTGTCCGTAGGCTTCAGGCTGCAAGTAGTCACCCTCGCATCCAGTTAGATGCGTGGCAGTAATTGCTACAGCTGCAAAGCTGCCACTAAAGTCAGAGGTCCCTCCACCCCCAGAGGCTTGCTGCAGCTGTGCCTCCTTCTGTCAGCCTAGCTGCTGCAATGCAAGTTTAAGCCCAGCTCAGGTGACTGGTCTGCTTCCACAGCTCTTTTGTAAAGACTCCCCGTTGCCTTGGGCAGCATACTGTCATTTACCTCCATGCAAAGTGGGTATAACATACTGTTGAAGCAGTGCATTAGATAGATGAAAACTACCAAGATCAAGCTAAAAACATGAGATCGTTTCCTCTCAGCAGGAGACTTCAATAAGACACTTTCAATTTAAGTGTAAAATTCTCTGTCTTTTTCTGTACTGCAGATTCAGCAGGGGCTGATTCTTTCACCAGCAATCCTCTGAGTTTCTTTTTTAGGCTTCTTGTTTTCCTCATAGCCCAGAAAATAAAATCAAGGCTGCTACTGTAAAGGTATCTTACCAGGCTTACCTGATTCACACAGCAGGCTACAACGACAAGAGAGACCTGATGTGAAAGCAGGCTGATCCAGAAGAAAGGAA
Source organism: Falco cherrug (assembly GCF_023634085.1). Taxonomy (NCBI): domain Eukaryota; kingdom Metazoa; phylum Chordata; class Aves; order Falconiformes; family Falconidae; genus Falco; species Falco cherrug. Next base: position 68,470,393 of record NC_073702.1, on the reverse strand, counting down.
TAGTAATCAAAGGCAAAAATGTTAATGGAAGGACAAAAAAATCTTTGAAGAGCTATGCAAGCAAAAAAATTCTGGTAAAGAACAATTGAGTTTTTACCTTTAATTACAGAAGAACAAGTTGGGGGTGGGGGGTGGGGGGAAGACTACTGCCTGCCAAAGATGAAGGGGGCACTCCCACTGTTCCTTTACATATTAAGACCTTAAAGAAGGTGGCAGGATGGATCCAGAAAAAATTGCAAGAAAAAGAGGCAAGACCATCAAAATAGTAAAAAGGAATGATGTCATGCAGTACACAGTAAACTTTAATGGCCCAGAAGAGGGACATACCTAATCCCTTACTTTTGGGGTTGTTTCCTTTTTCTATGGTTGCTAGTTCTCCAGTTCATTTCATTTCCATTCTCTGTAATTTCACACAATATGCCCTTACTACTAATTTTATAACTGAGTGGTTTTGGTTTTGTTTTGTTTTTGTTGGTTTTGGGGTGGTTTTTTTGGGGTTTTTTGTGTTTGGTTTTTTTTTTTTGTCAGATGTAACATCTTGTGGAAGGAGAATACACAGCTTGAAAGAAATTGTGGCTGTACAGCATCTTCTTCAATACCTACAGGGGTAGGGTCTGTCATAACATGCTGTTTGGAAAGCCATTATTGCTTAAGTAGCTCAAACATCAACGATAGTACGTATCCAAGCATGTCTGAATTGCAAAGACAAAACCATACAAGCCATCTTTGAACTAGACAGCTTGTGCACCAACAGCAATGTATCTCAGCATCATCATGGTTCTTCCTTCACTATTGTGAATGAATTTCCTGATGTGATCTATATGAAAAGAATTACAGATTTCAGCACACCTGTCACTTCAGTCTGGGCAATATTAGTAATAACAGCATCTCTTTTGTAGAATTATTCCCCTTATACATCAAAGGGGAATATACTGAATAGAACAAACCATTTCAATTAATCCTCATGTTTTTTAGGGAAAACATAATTTTTCCCTTGTCTAAGTGTCAGAACCATAGAATCATTATATTTGATGAGTACTGTATCCATCCATCCACGTGTAGACAAGAATATCTCACAGTATGATATGACGCATTTCTTTCCATGGAATCCCAATATTTGCTGCTAAATAAAAGAGCCAGGGACCAGTCTCTGGGCAAATAGTTTGGCTTAGCTACATCCACTCTACACAGCACTTAGTATTCATCTTTCCCTGAGCCTTGGTCACCTTAAGTCATGCTTATCATCTCTGTATGGGTTGGTTTTTTTTCAGTTGAATGTGTCTAGACTAATAAGAAATTTGTGTTGCAGTTTACCAGTGTTTCACTGCCTGAAACTGGAGGTATTTTTGAGGCTCTGAGGTGTGGGCACCTGAGTGTGGGCACATGGGAGTGCTTGAGGATGCCAGTCTTGCTGAGATACTGTTGGAGGACTGGGCAGGGCACAACTGTTGTACTACATACCCTTCATGGGCAGGGGTATGAGAGCTCCCTGATGCATCCTATCCCCCAAATTCTACCCAGACATTGTCTCATCAAATTCTGGTGGGTCCAAAACCATGACTGGGGACATGACAGCAATTAAATAACATGCATGATGACAGAGAAAATCCTTAAGCCCATTCCCTGAATCTGGTTTATTTAGCAGTGTAGGTACAGTTTATGATACGCACATTCCTGAGTAATTTTTCTGCATCTTTTGACTTGTTCTGTTATGAATGCCCCAGGCAAAAAATGATTGTACAATGCAATTGAGTCAGTGGAACCTTTAATAGGACGTAATAGTTGGCAAAGAAAAGAATAAAGACAGGAAGCCAGTATAAAGAAACAAAAACCTGATCACAGCAAGACATTATGTGTAATTAGTGATAATCCAAATCTGAGAAGGAAACAAAGGACTAGATAGCCACAGCAGCAGTATTTCCATTCATGTGGTGACCTACTCAAACATGCAAATTATTCTGTCCCTGATGTCACAGATCACTGTTACAACAAAGCTACAAAAGATGTCCTAAGGTTTGGGGGCTTGTTTGCTTTCATTCCCTTCCAAAAAAAGGGACAAGCTAGAAATTCAACTGCAGAAAGAGACAATAACAGTTGCCTTTTACTGAGAAACTGCTCTAGCAGTTCAGATAGCTTTGTTGCTGTTTTGCAATTGGTTATGAATTTTTGAAGCCCTCTTCCTCTCACAGAGAAGACACAATGGAGGTGATGCGGGCTAATCATGGTGTGGGAGCCAACAGTCCCATTAGCAGGCTCTGATGAAGCCACAACGCTGCTAACTGCTTCTAAGTACTGACCAGTCTCTGGCACAGAAAACTTGAAGTAAGAATAAATGTAGATGGTAATCACATTTATAAAATCACCTACGAAGAAACTGGGAGCTGATAAATATGTGCAAAATGATGTGCCCTGTTTTTCTAGGGAGTTCACATTACAACTTACTTTGCTGCAGTTAGTCTTCAAGTAAATGAAGGCAAAGTCATTATCTGCTGACCAGTATAATTAAAGAAGTGATTACTTTAACAAGTAATTGGTAACAAAATGCCTAACCAGTAATCAGAAACACAGGCCATATGTTTTTAAATATGACCAAATCATTTGCATAGTGTTTATGTGCAATAAATTAAAGCCAAATGAAAAATCTGCTGACAGGAAATAAGTAGCAATAAGGGTAGAGTGATATGTTAAATCCTTCATTCTGGATCATTTAGGTAATGTTCCATTCATTTTAGATTCATGAGTAGAAGCCTTTACAGATTGGGCATGCATACCATAAATCTCAGGTTATCCATTATTAGGTGGCATTCTGCTGTTTGCAATTGTACATGTTTACTTTGTGCATAATTAACTGCATAATGGCTGTCTGTGTTCTGCACAGGATTTACACTCAGGCTTTCATCAAAACAAATGACTCTAGAAAGTAGGGCAGTTCCATTAAGCTCTCCATAATCTGCATTTTCTAATACTGGTTCTCAGAAAATGGAGTTGGAGCTTCAATTTTCCAACTGCAATCAGAATAAAATCCAGTCTTTCAAAAGGTCTCATATTTGTTTTTCAGGGTATTTTATTAAATTTCACAGACGTAGTGGGAACACCAAGGGGTGGAGACAGAGCAAAGCTGAGAATACCTAACAGAAGCAGGATGATACATTTCCATAAGAATAATAAGTACGGAGCAGATTTGGACAGGCAATTGATCATTGCACAGCTCCATGCTATGGATCAAAAACTTCACCCTGCAGTTCTTCTATTTCTGTGCACGATTACCACTACTAGGTCAACTACTTCTGCCATATAGTTTCTTTATACACTTCAAGTCAGCAAAAGCTCCCAGATTTCTTTTTCCATAATGCAAAATTGGATGGAGAAGAGAAAAATAAAATAAAATTAAATAAGGCTGAAAGAAAGGAGGGAAAGCTGCCGATAAAATAAAGTCAGGCTCAAAGAAAGAGGGAAAAGCTGCCAATATGGAAACCTGCAGCCACAGAATGATATTAGACAAAATATAGAGAAGTGATGAATTTGACTGCTTCATGTAACTGCAACTGATGTCTCTATATTTTTAAATGATCTAGATGCTACATAAAGAATATTTAGTACAAATGCAGGTATGCAGTGAACTATTTTACAGCTGATCTGCTGCATAAAGAGTTTTATAACAGGAGTTGTTTGAAAAGTAATTACTAAAAATGTGTGGGAAGAAATCTTATAAACTACCCTTCTGTTTGAAGGAAGTATTATGATAAAATGTGACTGTCATGGTGCAGAATAATATAAATATTCATAACAAATAAAATTTTTCAGATTGGGCAGCTCTAAGCTAAAAATCATGAAGAATATAAATGGCCTACTAATGCTAATGAGCTTCTATTTTCCCCCTATGAAATGATGTAGGGCTACACTTGAGGGAAACAAATTAAATGTGAAATTAATTGCAAAGATAATAACATGTGTTTTATATACATTCCTTTGTTTCTGTTGTTTTACAGGTTACCATGATGCAAATTTACACTTTTTTCTTACAAACAGTTATATACTACAATCATTTGGGGGGAGGGAGAGATGCAAGTGTTGGTTTCCTGGTTTTCCTTTTATCTTTTAAAAGAAGCTATGGTTTCTTTCAGGACAGCAGTGGGAGGGACTCTTATTCATTATTTTTGGAAGGTACCTCCTTCAGTCCACACCCTACACCACTCAGAGAACTTTGGTATATCTGATTCATGTAATGTCAGAATGTAGGATTTCTCATTAGAGGAAATTCTAAGATCTTGTGAAGCACGTAAGAGTGCCTTTCCAAAAGCATTATTAAAATAGACACATATTTCTGCAGCCTGGCATGGTTTACTTTTTTTAAAAAAAAAATCTTCACTATTAAGTACATATCAAAACATATCAAAATCAAAACCAAAACATGCCACATTCTTCAAGCTGATGTCTATACATTCTTAAATTATCAAGATGCTATGTAAATAATAATTACTACCAATGCAGTTATGTAGTGAATATTATTTTACACTGATCTACTGCGTGAAGTGCTTTATAACAGAAGTTGCATTCAGTCCTCATACTAGTTAGTCCCAATGCATTTTTCTGCTTCCTTTTGTTTTTGAAATATAAGGGATGAGCAGCTAGCAAACAAGTTTCTACTGCAGGATTTTCCAGGCTGAGGTTTATTTATTTCTTCTCAACTCAGATGTTGTAGCACTGTTGCTTTATAGCATACCTTTCAGCAAAATATTTCATTATTAAAAAATCCTTCTGTAGACCATTGTTTTTTATTCTTTTTATAGATGATTTATTAACATACAGATACTTAAATTTAATAAAAAGGGTCATAAAAGGCTGTTAAGCACCCAGTGGAAGTCAATAGAAGTTTCTGCTTATTTCCCATTTAGGCTTTGAGAATCCCTACTCTCCCCCCTGCCAGCACCATTGTATAAGTTGAAATAGATGTCTGCATTCATCAAACAGCTACTCTGGTAGACTCATCATTTTCATTCACAAGCCCTCATCATCTTTCTTACAAGTAAAGAAAAGGGACAAGAAAAGAGGCGGAACTCTTCAAAGAGAAGTAAAATAAAACTTCAGAATTAAATGCCACCAGGACACATGCAAGTCCAAGGGGTACCTGTATAAAACCACGTACAGCTCAGAGTCTTAAGCAAATTCTGCCCATCTCAGCTGTGATCAATACAATACTTCACTTTGAACATCTGCTGCTGTAAAGCAGGATGGCCTTCTGGCTTTCAGGAGGCTTGTTCATTTTCATTAATTGAGCACTTGGTTCTTTTCAACTTGTTATGATTAGATAGTATATACATTATATATGTACAAATGCTTATATGTATATATCTTTGCTATGCAATTTTTGAACAAATAGATACACATGCAGTGCTGTGAAAGATTATTTGCAATATACTTGTAACAAGAAATATTCATAAAAGCAGGTTTGTTTCAACAAAATGGTGATTTTAACGTTCTCACAAGACTTACTTTGTGCCATGAGAAAGGTAGAGGATTAAGAGAATGAGAGACACTTCAGGACTTGTATTAGCTTTATAATGCTGATGATGTATATAGTACAGTATTGAAAAGCATGCTTGGACAGGATGACAGCATTTGCTAATGAGCTTTTAAATGTGCATAATAAGAATCAAGAAAATATCATTCTTTATTTGATAGGTAGGCTTCTTTTTAAATAATGGTTGATGATTTCAGGGTCAAAAACTTTTCCCTTTGCTTATGATAGTCAATGGTACATAAGTTGCTCCTCTGTAAGAGCTCCAGAGATCTGGAGAGGATTCTCCTGCAGGAATAAAATTTCCCAGTCTGGCACTTTCTTCTACCTGGAATTAAGCAGTGAACCAGAGAGTGTGAAGATGTGTGTCTACAGGTTATAATTAGTCAAAATTTAGGTAGATGGATTCCTGGGAATGTCCAGAGAGGGGAGGGATAATCTGAGTAGCTTCAAAGAGCTACCTCAGACTTAGGCTATGGTTTATTTGGTCTGCAGCAGCCCAAGACGAAGAGGGAGTAAGGACTTCTCAACCTCTCTGGGTCACCTGTGTTACATTTTTCTCACCTAACTGACCATAGTCACTGACAATACAAGCATCTACATACAAACCGGTAATGCCTGGTTTGCTTCCAGGACAATACAGAGGAAGAGGTGCTTCTGAGGTTCATTGGCCTGTTTTAGATAGTCCTGTAACAGGAGATGTTACAGATACAACCCTAGAAAACCTCTACTGTTTGGTCAGACGAATCCAGCTTTTTTGTTTGTTTGAGTTCCCAGGATCCATATTAGTGTTTTTCAAGGTCTTGACTATAAATAATAGTTTTTCAGATATTGTAGATCTCTGGTGCAAACAGTAACAAAGTTTTTATCTGTAAACCTGTGGAGACAGAAATCCTGCAACAGCAGTATTTAATCTGGTCTGGCCACCTGAATCATTCTAGAAAATTACCTGGATCAAAGCTCATCGTCTGAGTAGGCAATACCTGACTCATGGCTACATTTTTTGGAATGCCTTTTGCCTAGATAATGTCTATCAAATGCAATCTTTGCTTTCAAGGTCTTTCCATGTTGTTGAAACAGCTCTGACAATTTTTCTCCAGAAGCGCTTTGTGTTGGGAATGACAGCTGTCCTACTCTGCCTCACCTAATAGTCTCTATTACTGGGAAAGCCAAGCCACAGGGAAAACAGGCTGCCCCATCTGAGCTGCTGGTGGCGAGGTGGCTGCGTATTGTCCTGTATGAGGTCTTGCTCTGAGGGGTTCCACCAGTTCATTGACACAGCAAGCAGGCAATTTATCCTGACAGCTACCTTCACTTCCAGGCCGGTCTTAAAATCAGTAGAAGAAGTTCTACTAGAAAATCTGGATTCCATAAAATTATAATGTCTTGATTTATTTTTTTAGTCACTTTCACCTATGCAAATGTACGTTTTGTAGACAATCAGAATGCAGCATGCATCTCTATTCACTAGATAAAAAGTCCTGTTCCCCTGTGAGCCAGCATATTTTCCAAGAACAAACAGAATCATGAATGTGTAACCTATAAAAGCAGAAAAACACAGGAAATAATTGGATGTAAATTTATTTCATCCCAAACATCCATTATAACAGCAGACATCTTTTAAATGAACTGATCTTACATCTTGCATGTCTAAGTCATAGTGGTTCCTGTATCTTTCCACTGGCTACAAGGGAAGACACCAGTGAGAAAATCAGGTGAAGATACCTAATCAAAAGCTAAGCAACATGAATGCCACCATTCCTGTTTTCTGATTGAATTCTTATTCTTGCAAATCATACATGTAAATTTAGAGCTCAAAGCTAACTTCTCTGGTGAGCTGTAAATATTTGCAGTTATTATCTTGGATATCGTCCTGGGTCACTGCTACATTTACCTTGCTGATTTTTCTTATTCTGGGGTTTTGATCAAAGATTCTGTTGGGGAAAGTCATCTTCCACCCTGCTAGTTTTGCTTGTTCAAGGTAGCAGGATGTTTTCTTATGGTAAAATGTGTTCTTCTCTAACCTGTGTTATGATCAGAGTAAAATCCCGAGGCTGGTTTTCTCAACAAGAATGCTAAACTGATAACTGTGGAAGTGATGACTGCTTATATCTATATTACAGAATGTGTATATAGGTGCAAATAAAACAAGTTATATTTAGACTTCATGTCACTGATTTGCCCTTTAATAGGAGAAGGAATTATAATGCCCTGGACATTTTTAGGTATTCTGAAAAGGATTAGGTTATGAAAAGAAGCTACTAGCATTGAAATTCATAAGAACCATTTCACAATGTGTCTTCCACAATATCGTGCAGAATTTACTTAATAGTTCATGCTTTTATGTAATTCCTCCACACTTTGTTAATTAGGTTGCTCACACAGTCATAGAAAATGAGCACCCTACAAGTTATCTGATATAAAGAACCTATGAAAATTATGTAAATATTAATAGGGGTCATCCATGCCTATTTTTCAGAGAGGCGTGCTTGAATCCATACTTAGAGCTCAGTTTAAGATGTTCTCAGAACATGGCAGCAATTAGAAAAGGAAGGTATCTTCAGCAGCAGGAACTGTTAGAAAACTAACTTGAGTTCCTTCTTCAACTGCTGGTCATGAACATCAAATCAGGAAAATAAAAGAGCATACTCGGTTCCACTGTAAACACAAATCCTTGCTTCTAAAACATGCTGCCTCACAATCAGGTTTATTGAGGCTGAAGGTGCTTTTCATAGCCATGATCACCTAATTGTTGCACAATGAAAATACTCTGATGTCCAACAAGCAATTTCTTGCACACTTGTAAAGTCAGCCCCAGCCAGACCCTATATTAATCCATCACATTGACTGTTTCATTTATTTTCCAATCTAAGTGTCTCAGACATACTTGAATGAAATGCATGTCAGCCCATAATGCCTGGTTTCTATTCAGTGATAGGAACAACAAATATATAGTCTGCAGCAATTTATGTCAAACCAGTGTCATGTTATTTTTAAACTGTATTTGGTAGAGAGATTGCAGTGTTTTGAATAGGGCACTCAGTCTCTCTACCACCCACAACATCTTTGTGGTGATTATTTTCATCACATTTGAATAATGTTTTGGCACAGGAACACTTTATCACTAAGATCTGGGAACAGTACTTATGCACAGCTTTCTTACATTTATCATGTCCTATATATTCTGAAAGAGTTTGAAAAAAACATGCCATTTCCCTGTCTGTCTGGAAGTTCTGTTAGTGCTTGGCATCAGTAGGACAGAGAGATCACCATACACAAAACCAGGCATCCTGCAATGACTTATCCAAACACCCAGTCAGAAATAACACCATCTCTTCCCCAAGAAAGACTACTGCACTCTAACATTGGTGCCTGCCATCTCTGTAGGAGTCATAAGAGGAAACTAATTTCACTTTCTCCTGCAGCCTACGAATGCATGATGAAAGAGCCACATACGACATACAACAGAAGATGGAGTGCATCCTAAAAAGGAGATTTCATTGTCAAAAGAGGGAGAACTTCTATCAAAAGCTAGTGAAGACATCTCCCTAAGGTTTAGCTAGACCCTTTTAAAAACAATAATGTGAATGACTTCTGCCTGTATTCTGGTCTTCACAGCAGTCGAGGGCTTATCTGTAAATAGTGGCAGGTCACTGTGACAACTTAGATGAGCCTGGATGTTTACAGTTTGTTGTTTCTGGTAGAAATTTAAATTGTATTCCTTCTTCAGTAAGCATAACATGTGAAGACTGAACTAAAAGCCTATGTATTTATCTTTACTTTCTGTATGCTATTATATGCCTTTTCTGATCACTGTCATTTCAGCTTAAGAATATCTGTTATATTCTTAACTTGTATGAAATTTCTGCTAACAATAATGCAACTTACATTGCAAAAGGAGCCACAAAAATGAGGATAAAAAAGTTGCCTTTAACCCAGAAACTTTTGTAAGTGGTAATACTTTAATGAGACATCACTTATATAAAAGAAAAATAATAAATATGGTAAGAATAGAGCTAACATAAATTAGTTGTATAGTAATCAGAATTCATGTACTGTTTCTTTCTAATGAAACACTAATAAGCCATCAGCTGCACAAGCCAAACAACAAAACCTACAAATATATTAAAAAAAGTGAATTATTTTGTTTCAATTGTTAATTAATTTCAGTTTCTCCTACTGTTGATCAGTTGCTGTTATAAACAGGCTATGTTTCTTTCAGGTTAGGGGTCTTTTTTCCTAATTCAGCAAGACCTTTTCTATTTTATTCTTTAATATAGAACTCCATCTCTTAGAATTAGTGGGAAGTGCTTGGATCAAGGGAAATCAGTCTGTTAATCTCAAGGATCCTACTGTGCATGCCATTCTCATCTCCTTACTAGAAATGGAATTACTGCTATTTTGAATGAGGAGGGCAACGCTTCTTCGCATTAATCACCATTATTTAGCAGTCAGAAGAGTCAGATCCCATCCTTCACTTCTGTTTTGACACATCCCTGAAATCAACACCTTTGAACTTTCAATGTTCCAAATGAAACTTTAGAAGACATAATATCCAAACTTTAAAGTAACACCTACCTGTTCAAACATTTTTTTTCAACTGAAAACAGAAAATAAAAAGGAAACTTTTAAAGTCTCAGTACCACAATGATGTGCCACTGTACACAGGCTCATTTTGAACAGTTAGCATTTATGCAAAAGAAAACTGTGAAAGGGAAAGCACCAAACATCCACCTAGATCAGTATACTGTCTCTGACCATAATCATAATGTTATGCCTTTTAAGAGTGAAAATGAGGCAAGCACTTCTAATGCTTTCTCTTATCTTCAGCTATTTTCACCTCAGTTCAGTTCAGATTTAAAGACAAGAGATGCTTTCCTGTGATAAATACAGCTACTAAGCTATGACCATACAGAAGGCTATGGTATTCTCTAGAGATAACAAAATGACCTATCAATAAGCCAATTCAACTATCAAAAGTAATTGATCCTACGCAGAAAGTTTTGCATAGGTTAATTTATCTTGATTATCACTGAATTATGTCATATTTAGACAGACCACTTGGGCTTTATCCTCTTGAAATTGGTTAATTTAAATAATAAAATCTTAATTTAAATTTAACATGATGTCATAGCACTGACTGCAGCATAAAATAATGTGGCCTTCTGAAGGAACACTGGAGTGTGAGGTTGATGCTCCACAGGTAGACTGACCAATGCTTAAACATATTCCTAAAAAAGACAAGAGTTTCTTGACTTTATTGGCTAGGGAGGAACTCAAGCCATACCCCTTGGACATCTAATAATAAAGGTTGAAGTGACACATATCACACATTCATTACCTCAATAGTATCACTGTTTTCTAGCATTGTTTTCAGGTATGTCTAGTATTCTCTATAGCTTTTGTTTTGGTGGGAGGCAGAATATGCTGGAGATGTAAATGTGGAAATTTTTGGAGCAGGGAGATCAAACTGTATTACCGGGGACCGCAATGTTTAATGCAAGGGCAAGCCTTAATATTTTAATATAAACTCAGTCAAAGATACTTAATAATGAAACACACTATTGCTAGCACATACCTTCTGTAGTTTCACCTCAGATTTTGACATATCAAGAATCTAGAAAAAACGTTGTAATGTTATCACACATATTTACTGCCCCATTACTGCAGCTCTGTTAGAGATACAGACATGGGTCATGTCTTTGATGTATTGAGACATTGACATTGCTAGTATTTAGCCTTTTCAAAACGATTTAGAAGAGATATAATTAGAAATCATCTCTGCAACCTTTTCTGGTTCATAGCCTGGACACGGGGCAAGCAATTACTGATTTAATTTTACTATGTTTTCTGAAACCACTTATTTAAATGAACATGGAGTATCTCTAAGGACACTAATTTTGTAGATATTATATGGCTGATCAAGTTTTCTAACTTGTTGCTAAAGGTGCAAAATTATTTCTGTGAAAGCAAATAAGCAATTCACTAAGCATGTTTTTTTGGCAAGGTACTGCAGTGTTAAGAGGTGTTATCCTTTCAATGAGGTGTTACAGTGAAGCCACATCTGCTTGCCTCTCTTGACAGATGGAAGTCAAAAGACCCCCAGTAGCACTACATACATGCTAATCCTGGTGTCCTTGCCAATGTTCTTTATCTATCTATCAGTCAAATAAGACCTAATCCTGGATCCTGTGAGCTGGAGTCATTGATGGCTATCATACATATTGTAGTAGGCCACATTGTCATTGCACAACGCTTTTCTAACCATATTCATTGAAATAGTGTCAGTACTATACATATGAAATCGACTTTGCAGACACAGACCTTTGCCAAAACCACATATCTGATCTTTCTGAATTTGGAGAAACTTTTGTTACCACTCTTTAGAAACAACTTTCTTTGTCCAGTCTTTAGAAACAACTTTCACATAAGTAACTTGGGGAAAATACGAATGAGCTTGTTGCTTTGTGAAATGGTTATGAAATCATAGGCAGGCCCCCTGAATCTCTTCTAGAATTGTATGGATGACCCAGGACCCAATCTTCAGAGAGCTGCATCATAATCTGAACTCTGTGACTCAAGACTGATTTCTAATGTAAGACTGTGCTGTACCCCAATGAGCATAAAATGAGTAAAGGACTTTATTTACTGCTATCTCTAAGTAAAGCTTCAGCTTTTCACTCTTTTCTAATATACATTTAAATTACTTTAAGTCTTTTTACGTTCCAGTCTTAAACTTATACTTAATTTATTTCCACTCTGCTCAAAGGAAAAAAAAAAAAAAGACGGGGACACGGGGATGGGGGACGGGGAACAGACACATGACATAGAGGGACAGGACAGGACAGGACACCAAAAATAAAATAGAAACTTCATTAGGTATTTGCTTTGACGTTCTGGCCCCAGAAGAAATAACAATAGTTTCATACTCATCCATCTGGTTTTCTGTTTTAGCTGGAGAATCTCTGCTTATAATTTGCTAGGGACATGTGGGCGACCTTCCAGTTGTGCCATTAAAATCCATTATGTCCTAATAACATGATAATTCATGTTCTTTGATGGTTCTGCATGCAAAATTTCAGTGGAAAATGTGTTCCAAAATAAAAAAGTTTGGAATTCAAAAGCAAAAGTCAAGCGATATCTCTTAATTTCTTCATTTGATATGATACCTTAGTTATAACACATCTACAATCATATTTAAATAATAATAGTTTGAATTTCAGAAAAGAATGCATAAAGTGTTTTTTAAAGTCAGTTTTCACAAGAAAAAAGCTGACCACTCATGTTGCCTAGCAACTCCATTTTGTTACAGAGAATCCAATATTGAATTGTAATGATTTGGAGAGTGCTAGTTAGATGTAATAATTTGCATGAGAAAGATATTAATGCTTGTTCTCATTAGGAGCTACACTTTTACTAAAATTGATCATCAATAGTCAGGAGTCAGCCATCTGCCTAGGTATGCTTTTGTTAGTATGAAATGGCAGGTGAACATCATACTATCAACAGTGTATTGATGGAGCAACAAAGTCGTTCAGAAATTAATAGAGAAAAAAACAGAACTTTGCCTGGCCTTTCACACTGCTAAGATAGTAATATATTGCACATTTAATAATATGTCCCATCCAAGAATTTCAAAAACCTTTACAAGCATTCACATTAGAAGTGATAAGCTGTCATATCATTCCTCACAGGCAGGGATCCACTGTTTACTTCTAGCATTTTTTGTATGTTTTTTTTTTTCCTTTTTGACCATTTTTTATACTGGTTTAATTTTCCCCTAACCCCCCTCTTCTTTTACTGTTAGTCTTCCCTTTCTGTAAAGTACTGATAATTGGCAGTTAGGCTACAATTTAGGCATCAAAATTAACATTAAAATTTTAAAGTTGTACCTGCTCCAGCTCTGTGTTCCTATATAACATTTCTGTGGGTAAAGCCATTTTAGACAGGCTGACTCAGAAACAAGCTTACTGGCAAGAAACGGGCCCTGGTGGGTCATTTCATATTTTGTTTTTTTTCCTGGAAGTTAAATCTCTGTTTGAATAGAGGTCTTTAAGAAGCTCACAAAGACAAAAGCCACAAGCACTGCATCAACATATCCACATTAATTATTTATATTTGCTGAATTCTGACTTTTTATGTCCAAAATGTTAAGGTGAGTTTTCTCTGTGAAGTTTTGTGTTTTAATAAAAATAAAAAAAGGAAAAGGAAAAGTTTTTTTTTACAATATATTGTAAACAAATACCATCTTATAACCCTATGGTTCATGTCTGTGATGAATACAAGCACAGCAGAAATCAGTTCCATTCAGCCTGTCAGAAGCTCATTTGACTTCTTGAATCAGTGTTGTCTTCAATCATGAGGCACCAATTAAGATGCTTCATTTTAAGCTTGCAGGTAGCCCCACAGAAATATGACTTCGCTTGAGTTCTACAGAGCTGATCTTTGACAGAGGCTAAAGAAAGACTGAAAAATGAATGTGCTATTCTACCCTATGGTGTTTCCTCTCAGCTAACATCAGTCTGTGGGTGAAGAACGTACTGAGTTAAAGGTTAGCCTGTACATCCATGTTAAATAACCCCTTTTCAATTACTCTTCCATTAATTCATCTTACTGCTTTCCACTTTCTCACTTATACTTGTGGCTTCTACAGCCACAATGGATTCCCAGTCTGAAGTCTGTTATGTAAAGAAGGAAATCCTTTTGTTTAAGTCTGCTGCCTCTTAAGATCCTCTGGTATTTTTTGATGTGAGAAATAGTCACCATTTCTTTCCTGCATATCTTTTGCCCATCACTTCTATGTCTTAGGAAGTGGTAGTCTGTCACTACAGACTAAACAGAATAATTAATTCTGCTAGATATATACTTGTATAGAATTTACCATAAGATCACCTATTTCCCATGTTAAAGTGTCTTCTATTTAATGTTTGTACAGAAATCATTCCATACTTTCCATTGCTTTGAGAAGGACCTAGGATTTCTGGTGGACAGCAAGCTGACCAGGAGCCAGCAGTGTGTCCTGGCGGCCAAGAAGGCCAGTGGGACCATCCTGGGGTGCATTAGGAGGAGCATGGTCAGCAGGCGGAGAGAGGTGATCCTGCCCCTCTGCTCTGCCCTGGTGAGGCTGCATCTGGAGTGCTGTGTCCAGTTCTGGGCTCCCCAGATCAAGAGAAACAGGGAACTACTGGAGAGGGTCCAGTGGAGGGCTACGAAGATGGTGAGGGGACTGGAACATTCCCCTTATGAGGAAAGGCTGTGAGAGCTGGGGCTGTTTAGCCGGGAGCAGAGAAGACTGGGAGGGGATCTTATCAATGTCTACAAATATCTGAAAGGCAAATGTCAAGACTACAGGGACAGGCTCTTTTCAGTGGTGCCAAGTAACAGGACAAGGGGCAACAGCCACAAACTGTAACACAGAAAATTCCTTCTGAGTATGAGGAAAAACTTCTTGACTTTGAGGGTGACAGAGCCCTGTAACTGGCTGCCCAGAGAGGCTGTGGAATCTCATTCTCTGGAGACGTTCAAAACCCACCTGGATGTGACTTTGTGCAACCTGCTCTAGGAGAACCTGCTTTAGCAGGGGGTTGAACTAGATCTCCAGAGGTCCCTTCCAATCTTGACCATTCTGTGATATTTTTTTTTAGATCTGTGATTTTCTTTGATCTGGCAAAAAAGTCACAACAAAGTTATATGTAAACATGTTTCAATCTTTACATATGTCATTTGGGTGGATCAACTTAAAACCAAGTAAGCAAGGACTAAATCAGCTGATTAGGACAGCGCACTGCTTCATCTGGACTGAGCTACAAAGAGATTTCATATTTTTTTCTAAAAAAGAGAACACTTTATTGTAGCTTATTTTTATTTCACAATATTAGATTTTCTGAAAGTTCATGTCCCACTCTATTGTCTATATAATCCTTTTCCTTCAGAATTAGCAGCAAGTTCAGGTCACAGTGTAATAAAAGTGTGCAGTTCAATACAAATATTTATCATTGCTCAGTTTACATGGACATCTAAATGCAAAATATGACCCTCTAATGTCCTAGCTTAGGATGTAGGTATTCCATGATCTTTAAAGTACCTAAAGATTCATTGTAGCTGAATTTGACATTCAGAAAACAATGTAATCATGGTTCACAATAAAACATTTACGTTTACTTCACCTGATTATTAAAGCAGTCCATTGTAATAGACTGCACAGTGCATGTATTCAGAGCTTTCTTATATGTGCAGATTATAAAAATCAGCCTATATACCTAGTGGCAAAACTTATGTACAAAAACACCAGACATTTCTTAGATTTAAAATGGTGATGAATAAATGTACATTTAGCTTCAAAGAAGCTTCTTTTTACATGCCAACCTTTTTAAATGCATTACTAGTGTGTCTTTCCAAACAGATGTGGCATTAGATGTTCAGAAACCAAAGAACATTAAATTACGTAGGTGAAGGCACTATAAAACTTGTAATTTTATTATGGATGGTTCCAAACTGTGCAGGTATACATTATTACTTAGACCCCAGCTTCCTCAAAGTGCAAGAGCCTTAGAATTCATTTTCTGAGGACAAGAAGACTTTTTTAATAATATCAATCACTATTTACATATTGTCAGCTAATTATAGGAAAATATTTGTGGATCAAAAAGTCACAAAGATCATCTCATCACTATATGTCTTTTACATGTTGTTTTCACACCAAAATGTCAAACACCATACAGCTTTTTTTTTAACGTATCTCACCAAAATCTTCAGTTTTCACTTTGGTATTTCCCATAGTTAATGCCAACATCTTTACAGTAGAATTTCTCTAGAAAAAGTTTAGAAGACTGGAATGAAAACAAGAGATGTAACTAAGACAGATAGTAAACCTGTCATTCTGGAATGTCATCAAGTGACCATGTTTGCCTAAACATAAGATTTTGTTAGGACTTTGTTAGTTTTGGACAGTTCAGAAATGTTAGCCAATTCAAATAAAAGTTGACGTCTCATGTATTTCAAAGAAAGGTCTAAGCAGAAACACCAAAATTCAGGGGATTTCCCATGCCCACCTCCCACCCAGGTGAAGTAAGAAAACAAAGAGCACCCTCTTTTGCAATCAGCAATAGCTCTTGAACCCTTTTCTTGTTCTGATTTCTCACCTTCAGTTGCTGTTTCATTCTACTTTGAAATCATATTCCTGTGTTCACGACAGAATGAGTTGTCTTGAAAACATTGAGGTTCAACAGTTATTTTTACAAACTTCCTGTAAACACGGGATGAGGAAACACTTGTATAGCACACAAATGCAGCTGACGTGGGCCAACATGGTGGGGGGAAATGAAGGAAGTGCCTCTATTATCATCCCTTATCACAGAAATACATGCGTAGCTTGACTGGCAGGGAACCTGCTGAAGGAACAAAAAGAGGCCCTGGACTATGACTTCCCACTGCTTACTTCACCAGCTATGAAAACTATTGCATGGATCTCCAAATATACTAAGCAGATATTTAGCAAGCAAACCACAAAACTACTGATGCAGTCTCTCTGCCAGTCTAGAGTCTGCCTGCAGTCCTGGAGTCATGCACTACAGTGGAAAGCTCTGTTATTCCCAGGCATGGCTCTGGAGAAGGTCTGTCTGCTTCAGCTGGACAATGCAATGATTTATGTTCCAAAGTAGGCTCCCATTCCCATCACCAAACTGAAGATGTTCTGCTTCACAATTCCTGCATCAAAGGAAGCCATTGCTTTTCTTTGGAAAACTCTGGAGCTCAGTTGTCCCTGTTTGTAACTGCCTCTCCAGTGGACTGTAACGTTAATTAAACATTATGCATGTTTGTATTCTTTAGTTTGATGTGGTTAATGTTTTTCCAGTAGACATAACTTCCTTTAGGATTAGATGAACTGAACAAAACCTGAGCCAATATCTTCTGAGAAGCAGAAAAAATGCTTTTATGAAACACCACTTGTGCTTTAGTCTTTCTGTGGGTAACTGTTTTTTCTGGTACATTTTCTAGTTGCTAAGAAAATTATAGCTTTGCTTCAAAGATTTGGCAAAAAGTTTCTCCTTGAAACATGAGTCTCAGTCACTGACAAATAGATTTGCAAACATTATACTGTCAGTGTAAGCTCCACACTACTGATACCAGCAGGTATTGGCTCCTTTTTTATATGAACTCTGGAAAAAATGCATTCCTGATTCTCGTCTAACACCCCTGCTCAACAGCAAGTATTGCTTATACTTTTTATGGTTATGGCTTCAGCTTGTGAAAGATTTGCTTTTATTTTAGTCTTTTTATTTTTTTACTTCTATGTGCAATCCTCCGTCTTTTGTTCCGCCTTTTATTTCTCTCAATTAGTAATTATGTTTGGAATTTTCAGTCACATGGGAGCTAGATATTCAAATCAGTCACATGGGAGCTAGATATTCAAATCACATTAGTGTTCAATTAGACAGACGGTTCTAAGGGACAGCAAATGAAATAGTCATTATTTCTGACCCTGTTCTAATCTAACACAATATGGCTCATTCTTCAACCCTAAACTAACCTTTTTTTATTTTTATTTCTTTTTCTTCCTTTAATAAACATTGGCGGGACTACCCATTTAAATCTTAATTAGGCATGTATTTATGCCATGATCTCAGTGATATTGTTGTGTTTTTTAAATGTTTTATCCACCCTTTATAAACAAAAGTTGACTGTCAGATAACGCTGATACTACGTTAGGCCTAATTAACCCATATAACTTTTTCCAAGTTCATTTATTTCCAGTCACACTGGTATTACTACAAGAAATACTTCAGTGGAAATCACATAGCAGGGTTAATGTTTCCCCATTCCTTAAGGTAAAGAAGTCTTCAATCCAGGCTAATGTCTTTGCGTTTACCTTGAAGAACACACAACACGGAAGATATGTATGAGGAAATTTATCAACCTGGATCCAAAAAAGCAGTCTTTCAAAGCAGCTTTTTATATGTATTTTATTTACTTTGCCTACTTGTTCCCTAAATATTTCTTTACCTTACTAGCCAAAACACTGAAGTATTGAACTCCTGGTGGCTATTTTGCTCACTTGTTAAATTTTACTTTTCCTAAATGTATTTTAGCTGTTATTATCATATTGCAAGTCTAAAACAATATAAAAATAGTAAATAGGTAACTAAAATTTATCCTAGAATTTCCTTAGCTAAACAGACCTCAAATTTAATTTCTCTTTCTAAAGAAGTTTTCAAGATTACATAGCATCATGTTTCCTCAATTCACTTCCTTTTAATTAAGAACTCATTTCACTCCTATCTTTCCCAGCTTGCCAGAAAAAAAATGGAGAACGACATTAAGGTCATAACAGAAAATTTTCATATTGCCCTTATACATGACATAGAATGTTCTCTTTACCTCGCTATCTTTTTAGGAGCAATTAACTTCACAATTTTTTTGTGCCTTTTCTAAACTGTGGCCTAAACTTGAACCTATTCTCTAATCAGCATAACCATGAGTCCTGCTTCCATCACCGTTACTGTCCATTGCAGCTCCCCTTTCCTTTTCATAATTTTTTGACTGCTTCTGAAAAACACTAAGTGCATTTCAGTGCTGAAAACTTAAAATGTAATAAAAACACTAATTTATTCAGATTGGTCTTTTCATCTGGAAAACCACTTAGTTGAGTCTTATTTCTGGAAAGAATTTGTCAATATTCCAGCACAATTATACCTGGAAAACCTCCCAGTGAAAGTAATATTCATGAGGAAAAACATTATTTTGTCAGTATCGCTGATTTCCAAAACACGAGCTTTGTAAGCATTTTCATTTAATTTCACTATATTCCCCACAGTGATTTTTAGTTACATGTAGGATATTTGTTTCCACCCTCTTTGCTGGCAAAGCAGATTTTTTCAGCATAAGCCACGAAGCCGTTTCCCCCTAACTCAAGCACAGTTGTCCCTGTTCAGTGTTGACACAGATGGCCAATTTCTGTCACATAAAAATTTAATACAGCATTTCTCCTTCCTTTTCCCATCCAGCAGGCCACACACAAAGTACTAGACAACATGAAATACAATTAACATGTTCCTTGTGAGAAAGGATAAATAGTATGAATATGTTTTACTTCCTCAGTCAGAATTTTCAACAGCAGACTAGTCAGGAGGTCTCTTTTGGTCAAAGGAGTTTGTTTTGGGTGTCCATGTCCAGGTGCTGCAGCAGGGGCTGTTGGGTGGTCTCTGTGAGGAGAGCCCAGGGGCTGCTCCGATAGACACACCACAGGACACAGCTGAACCCTTCAGCCCAGTAGTGCCTTGGGGAAAACATATTTAAGAAATTGCAAAATGCAGCAGAGCAGTGAGGTAAAAACCAGCAATACTGTGAACACCAAGGTCAGAGAAAATGGAGAGGAGGAGGTGCTCCAGGAGCTGGAGCAGGTACTTCCCTGGAGCCCATGGGAGTTTTGGAAGTGACCATGGTGAAGCAGGTATTGCTGGCAGCCCATGGAGCAGACCATGCCAGAGCAGGTAGATGTTTCCTGAAGGAACTGCAGCCTCTGGAGATGAGCCCAAGCTGAAGCACGTTTATCCTGAAGGACCGCAGCCCATGGAGAGGACTCCTGCTGGAGCAGAAGAAAAGCATAAGGAGGAGGGAGCAGCAGAAAGGAGCCCAACTTCTCATTCCCCATCCCACTGTGCACCTTGGTGTGGGTGGATGAGCTAGAGGAGTCAGGAATGAAGGAGTGAAGTTGAGTCTGGGTAAAAGAAGGGTTGCAAGGAAGGCATTGTTTTAATTTGTCTTTGTTCTCACTCTCCAAACCTATTTTAATTGGCAATAAATTTAATTTTCCCCAAGTCAAGTCTGTTTTCCATGTGGCAGTAATTGGAGCCTTCATCTCGGTCCATGAGCTTTTCTAATTCATTTTCTCCCCCTGTCCTGTTGAGGAGAGGAAGACAGAGAGTAGCTGGATGGATAGGTGGCAGCCAGCCCAGGTCAACCCACCACAAGTTTTCACATGTCCTTGGTCTGGGGTACTTATTGAAGTT
This sequence comes from Falco cherrug, assembly GCF_023634085.1. Taxonomy (NCBI): domain Eukaryota; kingdom Metazoa; phylum Chordata; class Aves; order Falconiformes; family Falconidae; genus Falco; species Falco cherrug. Next base: position 68,449,867 of record NC_073702.1, on the reverse strand, counting down.
ACGATCCTAGTTTAGAGGCAAGTTTGTAGATTTTTCCCAAATCAACAGATGGCTTATTCTTTAGGGGGCAGAACTCTTAGAGTAAGCTGCAGACTTTCTTCTCTTTCTAGATTGTTCTTGTTATTTTAACAAGTTCGAAAGCTGGCTTTGGTTTGTTTAATTAAGGCTATTTTGAATTATGTAATGATCCATTACTGCTGAGTAGCATTATGTAAGTACATAGCAAACATGATGCATTTTACAACAGTGATTAAGTAAGCATAGTGTGTTATAATAAACAGGTTCATTTTATTAGCAAAGGGTAATTTTGCACATGCTGATGTATCACCAATCTGCAGGATTTTGTGTGTCAAGAAATGAGATAGTTATGAGCTTCTCATTTTTACCACTTTATCAAAGTGCATCCACTGGAACAGTGCATACAAGTGGAAACCACTTATACTGGAATGTGGCAGTATGAAATATTATTCACTAACCATTCCCATTAGTCATGTTAGATAGAAGCAGGATAGCATCAAAAGAATCTAACGGCAGAGACTTGAGTGGTGAATAAAACTAATTAGAGTCACATTTAATATCTTTATGTGGTTTATGTCAAACTAACAGTATGTCTGTACTTCCCATGGCAAGTAATAGGTCTCTTAATTTTTCCACAATAAATCACTATAGTTCTCCATCTCGGATAATACTTGAATAATGTGAAATTACAAGAATTTTGTTAGAGAAGTATTTTAATCTTCTGTCTACCTTGCCAGAAGGAATGTTAATGTATAAAACTAGTTTTATGGTTAATGTTTCAGTCTTAGGAGTGAGATAATAACTTCTATTTTCAGCACCAACCTAGACTACATAGACTACAAGAAGGACCATGTTACTTATGAATAGACTAGTTTAAAAAAAACCTCACTGGTAATAAGCAAGAGGGCTTTCTTTCATTTTCTATTATATAGGACTTAACTTATAGACATAGAAAAATAATTCATCAGAATCAATCAAGTCACTGAGGGTTTAGACCATTATAAGTCAGAGCAAAGCTTGGATCATTGAGTATAAACACCAGGAAACAAACCCCAGTATTTTTCCTCATGTAAATTCAGGTTAACTGAATTACTGACTTTTTGATAAGGATAGTTTTCCTATGTTTAAATGCCTACAAAAACAAGATCAGAAGGGAATAAATATGCCATTCAGTTCCTCTCTGTTAAAATACATGATATATAAGATATATGTGAAAGGTGATCCTAATTTACCTTTGAAAATGCAGACCTGTTAAATATTATGAAGGCGTTCTATCTACCTCAAATTAAGTTCATATGAATGATTAACATTAATGTAAGATAGACCTCAAATCCATTTTAAAGATGATGGAGAGAAATAGGTACATCAACTCTATCCTAAAATAGTATAGAATAGGTCCTCAAAATAGGTGAAATGAGAAGCCATGTCATTATTTTTTCTGCTCCTGATTTAAACAAAAGACCAAGAAAGCTGATGTAGAGTTAGGTGAGACCAGTTAAATCAGATGAGATGATGAGATCAGTTCTGTCCTATGCTTTTAAAAAACAAAGCCATGGTCACTTACTTTGTCTTATTTGTTATGACTTAATGGACACATATATAAACAGATGATGTCCAGCAATGACCACTTGGATGTGGGTGGTGCAGTTTTCTACCAACAAAGATGGGTTAAGAAAATTATGTTTGCCTCCAAGTGCAATTTTTATCAGCAATGATAGCAGAGCCTTCAGAAGAGTTGGTCTAGCTTTACTCCAAAATAAGAAAACTGCAAGTCAAAAGAGTTCCCATTCATTTAAAAATGATGGGAAAGACACATATGTGCAGATATTTTTGGCAACCAGGGACGTTATAGATCCTTATTTAATAGTATTTCTAATTAGTATTCCTATTTAGCACTAGTTAGCATTAATTAGTATTAATATTTAGTACTAGGAAATATTAAATGTCTGCAACATACTTAATCAATTGAATAACTTGCTCAAGATTCTCACAAAATCAGAAAACAATCTAGATATATATCTAAGCAAATTTTGTTCCAGTTGTAATTACATTGCTGAATGTTGTAGATCAAATCTTCCTCATTTAGAGATCCATTATCGTTGTTGGGTGGGAATTGTCTTCTGTTTCCTTGTGTTCACCCACACACATGCAAATATGAGCTCTTAAAGTATTTAGTCCTTATAAAACACTACAATTGTGCATTTCACAAGCAGGTATCTAACAGTCACTAGCTATGTTTATGCTAAAGAACCGACACATTATTTTTAGCATCTTTCAACAAGTCCTCGTATAATAATTTGCATGTCAAAATGTCATATTTCAAAATTATTAACTTCTTAGAGTCATTTTTGTTTCCTAATGAAAGGTACTGCTAGTGTTTTCCCAATATACAGAATTTTAAAAATCATCATCTTCAAAATGTCAACTACATTTTGCAAGACAACTATATATAGGGCATATGGCATTGACTTTTTAAAGTAATCATAAAAAGCAATTGCAAGCAGCTGATTAAATATAGCTTTAATATATAATTAGCACTTAGTAATGTCCAACAATAAGTTTCTGTATAGTCAATCACGTTCTAGTAATTATATGTTTTATTGCTTGAATATTACTTACTTTTTTTTTTTTTTTAAATGTGTGAGCCCAGCTTTAGGAAGTTCTGTATTGAAGATTGAGACACATTTCTATCAACAATACTGGGAGTTGAAAAACTCATATTTTAAACCCAAGAATTTAAATTTATCCCTTTCCTGGTTTCAGCTGGGATATATTTAGTTTTCTTCTTACTAGCTGGTGCAGTGCTGTGGTTTGGATTTGATGTGAGAACAATGTTGGCAGCACACCGATGGGTTTGGTTGTTGCTGGGTGATGTTTATACCAAGCCAAGGGTTTTTCGGTTTCTTGGGCCCTGCCAGCAAGAGGGCTGGAGGGGCACAAGGAATTGGGAGGGGACACAGCCAGGACAGCTGACCTGAACTAGCCAAAGGGATATTCTATACCATAGGACATCATGCTGAGTATATAAACCGGGGGGAAGAAGAAGGACGGGAGGGACATCTGGCATTATGGCATTTTTCTTCCCAAGTAACTGACATGTGTGATGGAGCCCAGCTTTCCTGGGGATGGCTGAGCACCTGCCTGCCAAAGGCAAGTAGTGAATGAATTCCTCGTTTAGCTTTGCTTGCACGTGCGGCTTTTGCTTTACCTATTAAATTGTTCTTACCTCAACCCTTGAGTTTTACATTCCTTTCTGATTCTCCTCCCCATCCCTCGGGGTGAGGGGGGAGTGAGCAAGAGGCTCTGTGGTTCTTGCTTGCCAGCCGGGGTTAAACCACAACAATCAGTAATGAAATTATATACTTTCTTGTTGAAAGGCAGTGAACAGCAAGGTAATTTAATCTTCCACCATTATAGGTGAGGCATGCAGAAGTCTTTCAAAATGTATTTGCTACAATAAATTATATTTTCTGGAAAAAAACTAAGTGATGTGGTAATAATTCATAATGAGAAAAACTCCTGTATCCTTAAGAACTAAAGTTATTTCAGCTGTTGTTATTAGGAGAACAAGCTTGTTTGGAGACATATGTAAGTGCATTACTTTTGGATCTGCTCTACAGCATTGTGGTGCAAGCAGAAGGCTTTGGAAAACCTATTCTTACTCAAACAATCAACAGCTAGGCGTGACATCTTGCAAAGAGAAGGTCAGACAAAAAAGTGTAGTTATTGTCAAAAAAAGCCATAAAAAACATTATGGGAATATACCCTTTTAAAAAGCCCTTGAGTATTTAGAGTAACAGTATCATGTTTATTAATCACCACCTGGAAACTAGCTAGTTTTCTGCTTGCTTGTTTGTTTTGACAATCACCCTACTGAAAGCTGCTTCAGAATCTCACTGTGCTCTGAAACAATTCAAGCATTCATTGTTCTAATTGTCTTTTTAATGATGCCTCTCACTTAACAACAGAAATACATGTTGGCCTGTTCTGGCTAGAGATATCTTCAATCAAGTTGGCGCGTACAGATCATTTTCAAAAACTGGGTGCCACATCATAAAGCCTACTGGAAAACTTTTGAAGTCTACAAAGGAAGTAGCTCTAATTTCATTTCACTGCCCATAAGACCTGGACATAAAACAGTTGAGTGAAGAGCCCTGATATTTATCTTTCCTAATGAGTACTGCTCTATGCAAGTTTCTCCTAAAACATTGCTCAATAAAAGGATCAGGAAAAACCCAATCTCTCACAAAACCCATAGGAGCTCTCATGTGGGACCCATTTTGAGTTGAATGCAGTTATCAGATTTGGTTCTTTATTTCAGCTTCACTATAGTGCTAAAAATATCAAACTGGGATTACAAATCCAGATGATGTCTCACAGCTGGACAAAATGTAGGCATGACAGCAACTGAAGACCCTGGAGAATTAACAGAGAAAAAGACCAAGAACTGTAAATGCTGGCCATGTCCTTTAAGTCCTGTATTTTGACTATTTCTTATCAGGCTGTATTTTTCTTCCAGTACCAGGAATATGTGACTCATAACTGGGAGAATAGAGGGAGCAAAACTAAATAGGTAGTTGGTTTGCCACTTGAAGGTGAAGTGCACTACATCAATGCAAAGTTTAACAAAGTTTAACACAGTTGGTCTACCAGATATGTGTTTTTAAAATATTAGGTGCTTAATGGTGTCGCTGATGGTAGATTGCAAAATTGCATTCTGTTATAGAAAAAGTGTTTTGCAATCTTTTTGCTTGATGCCTGAAATGTTTGCTGGCACCTGTAATAAGCTACCATCTGCAGATGATTCAATGTGAGTCACCACAGCTTGTGCTAGGTGAACAGCAGCACATCAGAATTACTCTCTAATCAGTTAATTGAATCTCTACTAAGCAATATATTGACTTTGTGTTGCTCTTTTGACCTATAAATCATTATTACACAGTAGTGATCCTTCTTTTCATACTTAACTGGTCTGCTTTATGTCTGCACTTTTTAATTATTAAAGATAACTTAGGCAGCCATTTTCTTGCCATTTAGATGATCATTAAATGTGACTGATAGAAAGCAAGTACCCAGTTTAGACTGGGATTAAAAGTTTTCATATTTTTGTCATTTCATCTTTGGTTGCACACATATTACCTTAAAGAAGCACCTCTTGAAATGTCTAGAATTGATCTAGGAAAGGTAAGTAGAAGTATTACTATCTCATTTTGCAAATAGGAAATCCAGAAAGATTTGCTATTTTGCATGGGGTGCCATACCTCACTCATGAGGTTCAGTTCCTTCATTGCAAGACAAAGCCTCTTTGAAATTTTGAGTTTTCTGGCATTTGCTTCTTCACAATGTCAACTCCCATAAACCAGTTATTCAGTTATAAGGAAAGTTTGGTGGATTTTTTTATTCTTTTTTATAGGGAAGGGTCTGGGGCGGTTGAGGTTTTTTACTGTTGTGTGCAGTGAGTCATAACACACTGAACACACTAGAGTACACTCCAGAGTAATATGAAACAAATGTTAAAAACAGTGTCATGAACATAATCCTCATCATCTAAACTATTAATTGTGTTTAGGGTACTGTCAAAGAAAAAAACAGAACTGCTGGAGTCCAGCCCTGCACCCACAAATTTTTTCATAGGATTAGACTCAAGCTGTGCGAAGTCAATTCATATTCCTTCTTTTATCTTGTCAATATTGACATAAAACTTTTTCATAAGGGATGTGAGACAGATAAGACCTACTAATTGGGAAGGGGGAAAGAGGAGGTCTTTCATTATCAGCACAAGCTGTGATGCCTCATAAACAGTGAGTGATCAAATCTAATAAGGATAAACACTTGAATTCCTGCTGCTTTACTGCAGCAACACACTGTGAAGGCTTCAGGCACTGGTTTGGGGGAGACTGAATCCCAACATATGGAGCGACTGCCAACAGACATGCAGGAGAAAAACAAAGATGAACTGCATCTCTGTTTCCTGCTGCCTCTCTCCAGCCTTAGGCTGCAAAGCCATTTCAGATGCTGATTTTTAACAACACACAAGCAATGAAAAAAGAGCCTTAAAAATCAGTCTTAGCATGCAAAGCGTTTCTCTGTAAAGAGGCCAGAGAATTTGGTATGGGATAAAATGGGACAGGGAACTTAAGGTAGATACAAGAGTAAAGTGGATGATTAACTGCATTTTTTCTACAGAAATTTCCAGATTTAGGGTTCAACTACCATAATTCCTGTTAGTATACAAAAAATCCTATCTCTTAAGCTGAAACAACATTTCCCTGAGAAACATTTTTTCTACCATTTCTGTAAGACATAGACTGCATGATACCTTCCAAGATATGACTGGAGAGGACCAGATAACTAGTATTTTGAGACCTGATATAGTTTCAACATTTGCTTTAATTTAAGCGGTTCTAAGTCCCTAACCATGATTGATGGAAGTAAGGAAAAAAAAAAAAAAAGAATATCAAAAAGATGCAAGAAGGAGGCAAATCAGGATGAATGTATGGTCCCTGCAATTCCATTTGTATTTCAATGGGAGTTGCAGAACTGGAAGTTGAATTATTAAAAAGTCAAAAGAATACAGAAACAGGAGGATGTTTGGGTATGGTCATCTATCTAATTGCACCAAAATACAGGAAAAAGATTAGCATGACAAAAGCGTGATTCAAGCTGGATATCCCTATTCATAAAAATGTACCATAGTAAATTACTTAGTAGGTTGAAGGGGTCTCCATCATTAGACAACTTCAAGATATGCAGAACATACATCTGACTGTGATGATCCAGGGACAGTTAATCCTGCTTTCAAAAAGATGGTCTATTTAAAGGTTCTTTCTACTCTGATTCATTAAGACACATGGTTTATTAAATGCACTCTTTTCAAAAAAGTGTGAACATATTTAGTTGTGTACCATGATAAGGAGTCTAGCTGCACAATGTGTTTAAGTGGGCACAGTTGCATTCTCATCAACCTCAGCAGAGAAAGTATCAGCAAAATGGAGTTCTGTTTGTGTTACCTATATTTGCTACAGTTTTTTATGATCCATCAGTCTGTCCATGATGTTATAGGAACAGCAGCAACACAGGTCAAGTGTTTCCCATTCAGTTTTTTGAACCTAATAACTAAATACCTCAGTATGAAGAGATATGTTTTTGTATAATGCAAAGAAGGCTTCTCCTGTGGAGAATTTCATAAAAGTTAAAAATGGTGAAATACCACTACTTCAAATACTGTAAGGCACTTACAAATGTGCCTTTTAAAACATCTTTGGAAATAGTCACTTACTGTTCTGTGTTATTGAATAAGAGTCTCAGTTGGGAAAACCAACTTTTAAATGAAAAATCTGTTTTTTTCTCTTTACTCTGAGAAAAGCAAAAAGGCTTGGGTTTTGGCGGGGGGTGTGTGGGTTTTGGTTTTGGTTTTTTTTTTTTTTTTTTTGGGGGGGGGGTCCCCCCCAAAATAGCTAAGTATTTCTATGTTCACTGTTTAAGTTAGGTATGAAGATTTTATTTCCAAGCCTAACAAACCTCAATCTGATTAAATTTAAGGGTAAGCGGAAGGAGGAAGGGACATTAGAAAAAAGCCAATCTCTTGAATCTCAATCAAATTAAAATATCTATATTAAACTGGCTTTGCTCATCCCTAAACACTGGTACCTACTTATCAAGTCCTTTTCTACTAAATACATCAAAGAAACTGGAGCACTGCCAAGTGTAGATACACTAAAGTAGATATACTTGACTATACTGAGACAAGAGAGAGAGGATTTTGTGGGGGTTTTGAGAGATTACATCCACTAATGCCACAGAAGAACATCATGATTTACATTATTACAGAGGAGTGCCAAATGAATTAGTAATCATCAGACATTTATTCTAAAGTGTCACAAGAAACTCTTTAGCAATCACCTGCCAGAAAATACAAGTTCGAAAATTTGTCACATACAGAAGATGTCATAGTACATAACGAAAAAGTTATCTGCAGTGTAGTTAACCCTGTGCTAACCCATCACACTACAAACCTGAGCTCCACTCTACTCGCTAGCGACCTGTGGTGTCCTGGACACTAAAATGTACAACTAAAGCAACAGCTTCTGTGATGTTGTTTGTTCAACAGAGACAAGAAGAGGTGTGAATTATGCCTGAGTAGGAATGCTGCCACTTTAGGAAATAAAAATAGATTCTTACCTGGCAAAAATCTTGTTAACTCTCCTGGGATTTGATGTTTTACTATAGGCTGTTACCAGTTTTGGATCGGACCACTCCTCATCTTTCATGTTGCCAGAGGATTGCAAAGAAAGGAAGATTCATTAAAGGAGCAGAAAGGATGAGAGCAAAGGTAACATACGGTAGCTCAGAAGCAAGTGCTTTGCTGGGAAAGAGGCTGCCAGGGCCCTGGGGGCAATAATGGACCTTGCTGTCCCTGCACAACCCCTCTGTGGCTCCCCCAACCCTGCCTAGAGCCCAGGACCCCATTTCAGCTCCCCAGCTGTCTTGCTCCTGGATGGGATGGTGGAGTGGGTCCTGGCCGCCATGCCCTGCCCTGCCAAACCCCATGGGACACCCCACTGCTCCCCGTCCTCAGGTAGTTCCTGTCCCCTGACAGAGATGAGCCTGATCCGGGTTCTGGTTGCATTTCCCAGACCGGATTGAGGTATCCTGTCTAGTTACAGTTTACATGGTCAGGAATAAAGGTCAGAGACAAAGATTTGCACACTTGACTGTGAGCCCCAACTTCTACTTCACACAATTGTGCTGCTCTTTCCCTCTTTCTCTGTTGTCTTACTTTCAGTTCTCTGTTGCACAAAGATTCAGCAGCACAATCTAAAGATGACCAGCCAATCACCCAGTCTTCTGTATTTCCTTGTCTTCACCATTTCTCACAGTCTATAGGAGGCACACTTACTGTTCTGGACCCTCACTTTCCCCAGACATGGCACAGAGCACAGAGTGCAGGGTGCTGTGGGCAGAGACAACTTGCTCTTTCCTCTAAAAAGATGTTTTCTAACATGGCAGTAGTATCTCAGCTAATGTCTCAGTCAAAACATGACCCAGTATTCAACATATCTTTTATCAGGTCTAGCCCCAAAATCATTGTTTCCCAGTAGAACAAAGCACCGGGACCCAGATGCACACGTGGTGTCAGTTGGTTTAAGATCTGTTAAAGACAGTGCTATAAAGATCAAAGCAGGATATAACTTTTGCCACCCTTCTCTGCTTGTTTTAGATATTACATCTTCAGTAGTCTTATTTTAAAAGACAGTTCAGCTTCTAGTTGAAAGGTAGGTTTTAACTGTATTCCCAGTTTTAAGAAAAGAAAGAGATCTGAAAAGAGCAATTGAAAACTATAATCTGCATCATTCTTATACTTGCATAGACATATGAAGGAATATACAGAGCATGGGGTCATTGACTCAGATTGGGGATAAATGTTTGGGTCTACATAGGTTCCTTTTCTAAACAACATATTTATAAATAAAATGCTTTAACATTGCATTTATCATCAGCCTTGAACTTAAATACCACTGCCACTTGAATGCACAAATTCAAAAATACACAATCTAACTTAAACATGTTGTTAGATAACTCAATATTAAATTCAGATTCAACTCCTTTTTTTGGTTAAAAATAATGGATTGCCAATAGAACTTTAAATTAATTCAATATGATATTATTGAATTTGTATAAAGTAGAAAATAAAATAGTTGAAGGCATATGGATAAAGTGCTTTCCATATAATCCTACGTCGTTATGGTCAAAGTCTGTTTAAGGTAGTCCACATTTCAGTTTGTAACTCTTATGTTTTCAACATAGTAATGAAAACAAGCTTCCAAGTAACAGGTATTCACTGGATGTATTGTTTATTGTAGAAACATTTGTCTAAAAGCCCTCACTGAAGCCTGCACACCACCCTTAGACAGCAGCACAGTGTTGCAAGTTTTATAATTCCAAAACAGAATTTGATGTGGCTGTTCCCACTAACTCAGACTGAAGTGAAAAAAAAAATACCAAAACACTAAGGTTGACATTTAAGGAAAAACAATTTATTTTCAGATCAGATACCTGCTGCTTCCAATTTAGATATTGGATAAACTATCTGAAATGAAAGCAGCAGACTGAAATTGAGTGTTTTTCTAACCTACTCTAATTAGAATCAGCTAGTTCAGTGCATCTCTAACCAGAATCGTCTCTTCTTCTTTGCCTGACCAGGGTGACCTGCCAAGCAGGAGGGAAGAATGTTGTCAAGGAACATCACAGCCTCCAGATAAGGAATGAAGGCTTTGAAGAAACTGTGAACGCTCTCTGGGGAAGAAATTAGACTTGTGAACTTAAAGGGGGAAAAAAGGCATATAAATGGTTTAAACAAGAACTGAAGACAGAGGTCAACAGGGATGTTTCCAACTGGAAATCACCTGCTGGGGAAGAAATTAGCTTTGAACACCTAACACAAATCCATGGAATAGATGGGAAACATTTTAAATTATTTATCTTTGTCAAGAGGTCCTGGTTTCTTTCTTCCACGGCCTCCTCTACTCAAAGTGTGTCACTGGAAAAGTATAACCTGAGATGAGCTGCAGTCTAATTATAACATGAATGTAAGGGCAGCAAAAAAACCCCAAAACATAACACAGCTGAGCAAAGGTCCATGTAGCCTGTATCCCATTTCTGAAAGGGGCATTTACTGAATGCCTGGTGAGAGAGCTTAAGAATAGCAAAAGCAGGGATTGCTACTTTTTCTCACTAGTTTTCTAGTTTCCAGCAATCTGCCATATAGAGATATTTTTTTCCTCAGTTAAAAGCTGCATCTGCATCCTTGATTGATTCCTCTTCCATGGATTTGTCTAAGAGTTTTTCAAACACATTTACACAGATAGCCTCCACAGGAGCCTCTGGTGATGAGTTCCAGACTTTTCCTGCATGCTGTGTGAAAGAGCACTTCCTTTTCTTTGATTTATACCTGCAGCCTCACAATTTCATCTGATTCTTCACTGGACTGTTCTCAGAAAAAGGGATTAGGTTGCTCAAAACCCTACCCAATCTGGCCTTGAACACTTCTAGGGATGGGTCATCCACAACTTTCATGTGCAGCCTGTTCCAGTGACACCACCCTCATAGTAAAGAATTTTTCATTCTCTCTAATCTAAATCTGCCTTCTTTCATTTTAAAACCATTACACCTTGCCTTATCACTACATCGTGGGAACAATGGTAGATTAAAACAAAATAACAGTCAGTTAGGAGGATTATGCCAGAGAACAGCATTTGCAGCATTTACACTAATGTGTACTATCTAGGATACAAATCACGTATTTAATGCAATAAACCACAATATTTAATGCAAATCATGAATAATGTTTAATGCAAATCAACTAATTTTTCCCCTAGGGCAAAAGCTTATATGCTAAACAAAACTGCAATGACCTTCGTAATCAAATTATCACCAGGCTGAAATTCTGGTAAGCAAAAGCTAACATTTCAAAAAAAAATCTGTTTTCAGAGAAGCTGCTAAATTTTGCTTTTTGGAGGGATGGGGAAGGGCAGTTAACAAAAAAAAGTCAAACTGTATTTTATACTTAATTTTCATCAACTTTTTCAGCAAATATTATCTTCTAAAAGTATAATATATAACAGATGTGTGTACATTCTTTGAGTTAACTGAATTTTGTACCATTGCACCTTTGCAAGAATTTTAGTTTAGATCTTGGGTGCTCTTTTGCAGATTTCCCCATACATTCCATTTACTGAGCTTCAGTTCATCACAGAGCAGAGTAAAAGGGTCTCAGTGTCTGAATTCCTTTCAGGTGAACCTAAACAAAATTACATATTTTCTGTTATTTATTATCTGAGATTTTCTGTTCTGTAGTTGCTATTGGGCATTCAGTCCACAGGACCAGTTTGGAGCTATTGTGAAGCAACATCTATAGCACCTACATGCACACAGTGTGGGCATCACATCCTCGTGTCTCCCCAGACCCACTCCTACTACACTCATTAATGCAGACATAGCCTAGAAAGACTGCTAAATGTAGAAACTCATAGTGTGGAAGGATTCTTTCAGATATGTTGGTGAGATTCCCTTTCTGATGAAAGCTTGTTAGTCAGCAGTTTTTAAGTTGTTCCTCATCCACAGTATTTACAAGGGTTCTTCCCTAAAACAGGCCTCCTGAATATATAGACACTGGTGTGTTCTCTAGTGCTTCTTAATAAGACTGTTTATTTGAGGCCTTTTGTAAAGTAGTTGCATAGTATATCCTACAAATCCCTAGTTTTTGGATGTGCTGCAGTCATGACTGTCAAATATGAAATACATGTTTGGTCTAGATGGGTCCATAAGACCCATCTACAAATTGCAAAACTTTTTAGTCAACCTAAATCCTTTAGTGTGAAATGCTAAAAGCTGCAAAACCTAAGTCTGATGCAATCATAAGATTGTTACACAATAAGAACCACATTGCCGTTGATAGCAACATGCAAAAGCTCTTAGGTTAATTTTACCTAAAGCTAAAAGGCTCCAAACCTGGCCTGTCAACCTGTTCTGAGAATTTGCTATGTCACCTGGAGATTGATACCTGGTGTCCTTTGCTATGACATGGAGTTCAAGCAAGAGATGACAGCAAAGGGCTTGAAAATATGGGCACAGGTTGAAACATGACTGAATTCCTGTAACTGTAAAAAACTCACTGATGGCAATTACTGGTCACTGAATAACTGTTATGTGCATGACAAAGAAGCAGCAGCCAAGAAAAACACACAAAAAAAGAAAAAAAGAAAAAGAAAACCAACCTCTGATTTTGCTGGATAAGGTATCTGCCATCATGTGGGGAAGTATCACTTAGCAGCATTGCACAGTATGTAGCCTGGAGGATGGAGGGTGGAAGAGAAAGGCTATAAGAACTGCCTAGAAACTCAAATATCTTAGAAAATACAATTTGGAGGGGGAATATGGAAATGGGAATTCCCACATGAGATTATCATGGGAATTGTCTCATGGGGAGATCACTCAAGCTGTGTGGGCACTGCCTGCTTGTCCTCCCTGCTCCCATCCCCCACTGTCAATACCTGATTTCTCAAGGCCCTTTTGACCTGCCAGCCAACTACCCAGGACAGGATACAAGGAGATGAGAGAGTCTTTGTGTTTCTTTGTGTGTGCATGCTTGCATTTGTGTGTGTGAGGGAGATTACATGTGTTGTAGGCTCACAGAAGAATTGGGAATTTACTCAGAATAGCTTAGAAAGTAAACTATAACTCAGGCTATAGAGGAAGGCAGAAATAATCTGTCCAAAACAAAGACCTAATTCCTTCCTGACAAACCTGAGTATCAGTTTAACTAAGTACGCATGTAAGACATCTGAACCAGGCAGTCATGGCTATTTCCCCGAATCTGTTGAAACAGTAATGAACCTGCAAAACATCTCCTGTCCAGCTATGGCCATCTGCAATGCAGCTGGAGAGGCTGGCAAAACACCAGGATGCTCAGGCATGATGGTGCTCATCCTTGGGAGGAAAAGAAAAAGGGACTCTAACAGCATAATAGATGCCCTGAAGCATGGAGAAGATTCAGATTTAACTGGAGTGATTTGTTAGGAGATAAAAGAGGAGACTTGCTTTCACAGAAACAAAAGGAATAATAAGTGCCCTTGCTAGGTCAAACATCCTCACAGAGCTCCACCAAGAGTGTGAGTCAGGATTTCCATTTACTGCAGCTGCACTGAGTCTTTCCCAACATCCTGTGCTTTTTTTCCATGTGCTCAGTGGTCTTATCTTTTAGATATTCTTACCTTGCCAGGGTGGAAATTAGACTCTCTGTTCTGCAATTCCAAGGCCTCTGTGGCTCCCAGGCTTTTTTGTAATGGGAGTTACTTTTCTAGGGCAGTAGAAGTTGCATTTGCACTGTTTGCAATAATAGTTTACAAGGGTTTGCCAGACACTCTGCAGTTTTACATCTGAGTTACTCCAAAGATTTCTGCCAAATGTCATCTAGTTCTGAAGATTTACCTAACTTTGCTGTTTGGTCTAATTCCTCCTGTATATTCACAACAAATTTGTCTAATGCCTCTGATGCCTTTGCTGTAAAGAGTAGGGAGGAAGTAGGAATTATCAAAGTCTTCAGCAGCAGACTAATACAAAAATCTGTTGCACTTCTCTGCTATATCTTGCTCATCCCCGACTGCCTATGCTCTCATAATCAAATTTCCTGTTTGTCTTCTCACTCGAGCATCTTCTGCAGGCCACTTCAAATTCTGTTCTAGTCTTCAGACTTTGTCTTTTAGCTCAAACTACTGTGTTTTATGGGCTTTCTTTTTCTTCTAATTTAGACAAGTTTTCAGTTTTCTATAATGCTGACCTTTCCTTATGATAATTTTCCTATCAAGTCAGGCTGGTCTAGCAAAAACTGGATCTATTTTAGTTTGGATTTTTTTACCTTTGTTTCATTTTAAACCTTTTATAGGACTATTACTAATAGTAGGCATTTATATAGTACTTTTCCTAAAGTGTTTCAGGAAGAAGATAGATAGCATTAGCCCCACTCTTGAGAAAGGGAAATACAAGTGGTGAAGTAGGTGTCCCTAAACCTTTCAATAAACCACTAGCAAACCAGGAATAAAATCCTCCTCACTCCCAATAGACATTACATTGCATGCACCCAGAGGGTGGAATTCATATGCATGTTTACACACTGTAGTGAGCACCCATCCAGCCGTTTCAGCTTTGCTATGCAAGAAGACCTCTACAACCATACCTGGCTTAGTAATTACTAACAGCAATGCAGACAAACAGGAAAATATATCTACAACACATTAACAAAAGAAGTCTTCCTTGACTTTTAAATTAAAATTTTAAAAAAAAACATAAACAAAGAAAACAGTTGCTGCAAACTTCTTTCTGTACTAATAAACAATAAACTGTAATGGCTAAGCCTGGAAGTTGTAAAAAATGCATTTACATTTCAGTACTGCGACAGGACAGTTTTCAGGCTGGAACAGTTTCAGACTGGAACATGGTGAACTCAGCTTTGCAGTGTTCATTGGTCCATTAAGGAAACCTTTGAAAGATTGTTCAAAGTGCAATCTTTGATTAAAAATAGCCATTAGAGGCACCAAAAAGAGAAATCATATGACAGGCATTTGTGGTAAATGATAAGCGTTGACAGCAGACTGACCAAGGTACACTGAAATGTATTGGAATTCAATTTTAAAACCACGCATTGGACATAATTCTCTGTTATATGAAGGCTCCTTCACAGTGCTTGGCTGGAGAAACAGCCATAAGGTAAATAAGAATAAAACTTATTGGCACTAGGTAATCCTTGTCACTGTCACTTAGTCAAAATGGTGCAGGTAATCACTTCAGTGTGAGATCTATTTTGCTCAACTCTGGCTTGAATTTAAACAAGCAGCAGAGAAAAAGTATACAGACTAAGAAGGTGGTAGAAAGCAATGCAGCAGGGAAGAAATTCATATTTAATATTAAAAACACCTACAAGTAATAGCTGGAAACAAAGAAATTGAAAGATTACAGTAGTTCAAAGAGGTGTAGTAAACACATTTTCACCTTGATTTCAGTGTGTTGGTCGATATCACTGCATAAAGTTTTGTGCAATACACAAATGTCTTAATTTTATTTCCTGAAATTGTAGTCTACAGAGTCAGGTCAAACATGCAAGTAGAATTTCAGAACAAAGGGGACATTTCTGCCAATTTCTTTTTTAAGAAAGTATACAGTTGAGTATATATTTATCTTGGCCCAACCCCAGCTTAAAGAATCTCAATCATTACTAAAGTCCAGGCCATTTTTCTGTGCTAGGGGCTTCTGCAGAAGCTGTATTTCTACGAGACTCTTGTTTGCATGCTTTCTGAGACCATCAAGATCATTAGTACATTACAGCTTTATTCACACTCTTTAAAAATACATGTTCTTAAATCACACCCATTGATAAGCAGTAAATAATTTGAGCTTAAATTCTTTTGAAGACAAGATACTTACAGTTTTTAGTCCATCATTTACCATCATGCCCACAAAAGACTGACACTATGAGCTTTGTCAGGTACTCTTAAAGCACCTGCGGCCAGATCACCCTCTCCCCTTCTACTTATATCCAGCTGTTCCTGCTTAAATAGTTCCTAAATAATGGTGAAACAGCACATATGGTATTCCCAACACATTACAATCCTCTCTATGTGCTTTGTGTGTCTTTTATGACACTTTTTCAAACTGTAGTTCAGGAGGGGAAAGTTGTGTTGTAATAGCCATAAATGCCATAACCTCTGTAAGTTGAACAAAGACCAGAACTAATTATCCTTGCTGCATCAGTTATGTTGTCATAAACCAGAGCTGTCATAACAAGTTTTGCTGTTCGCTTAGCAGTTTTACACTGCTAAGAGTATGCACACTCGTCATTCTTACTTCTTCCTAAAACTATTTTTCTTTCCATGAGGCCATTTACAATTGCCATTCTAAATTTCATTTCTCCTGTGAGCCTCTGTTCCTGAGAAACATAAACATATAGCTCATTGCAATAAAAAGTGATGAACTACATGATTTTTAAAGTTTTGTATTTTAAAGGAATACTTGGTATAAATCAAATCTTGGAGTTTAAATCCTGTTTAGACTATGTATTATTAACTTTGAGACTTCATGGCAACAAGAATGCTTGACTGATACATCACAAGAATTACTTCTTTCTGTTCCTGATCATGGCAGCTGTGCTGAAACACCATAGCTGACGGGGCCCATGAGAGAAAGTAGTTACGCTATTCTGTATTCATTACTGAACCTAATTACTCTCAGATTACAATGCAAAATGCATCTGCTTTAAGTGACATTCTAGTAATAGACATGCAGAGTGAACCAAATAGCTCTTCCTAATGTCATACAAGTGATTTCTTCTTCAAGAGGGTGAATGGCATCGATATGCACATATATCTTATTCACAACAATTTAACACCAGTCATTCACAGCAGTTGAATGGGTTCTTTTCATGTATCAAATAACACCTCAGCATCGTAAGTAACATCTATAGTACTGGATCTAGGAATGCATCCATATTCTCAGGTCCAAGCACTCCGACAACCACCTACTTCCAACCCAGTCTGAAAGACTGGTAGTGGCCCAGGCTCTCCTTTCACTCCATCTCTGCAGCTCCTGGTTTCCACAGAAATAAAATACAAGCATGTAGGCTAGATGGGAGCAGCAGAGCCCTTCAGTGAAATGCCAGACTAGAGCAATGTTGGGGCTGTGCTTCTTGCCCCTGCCTGCGTGAGTGTTGCAACATGAGTGGATTCATCTGTAGAGTACAATAACAAAACAGAAATTGAACTAATTGCTACTTAGCAAGGTTGCTTCTATTCCTTTTTGTTCTTTTTTTTTTTTTCCACTTCTTTATAGTTACTGTTCCAGTTCGCCTAAAATAACAATAATTTTCAAATTCCATTTTTAGAGGAATTTAGAACCTCTTACAGAATATTCAAGGCCTAGCTATTCTAATACTGCATCAGCTAAGACAGAAAATAGAGGTGATATTTGTAGGAGGAAGCTTCGTCTTTTCTGTTGGTTTGTGGGGTATTTTTAAATAAAAAATAAAAAATAAAAAAAAAACCCAAACACATCTCAAATAAGGATCAAGAGCAAGCAGCAAACAGTGTCCATATCAGAAATTCTTGGTGTCGATCCTGTAACATAATAAAAGCAATCTACTAGAAGACATGTTTTCTGTGGATTAGAAGTTGTATGCTAAGGTTTAGCCTGCAGTGAATTTGTACTGATGAATTATAAACCACTCAAAATTGTAGTGTAAACAACTGTAATGGAAATCTCGATTTCAGAAGTTTACTAGCATATGACAGAGCACCACTGTAATAAGGCCTTTTCATTTGCATAGCTCTTCAATATTTTATTAAAATATTTTAAACATACTCTAAAAAAACTTAGCCACTTATACTAATATATTGAATTTTCAGGGTTTTTTTGGAAATAATAGTGCTTTAGATTAAAATTACCTAGGTTATTTTGCCATAGCTGTACTATAAATTGCATCTCACTTCATACTTCTCACAGGACCTCTTTCCCAACAAAATATCATCCATTACTCTTTGCTTTCTATAAGAAGCTAGTGCAGACTTTCATTATTAACTGAGCATGACGCTTGAGAAAAACTATTATAGTTTTGGTACCTGTAGAACCTCTAAGTAACACCAGCACATAAAATTTCTTATTTGCCCCTTTTTTTTTGTCCTTGGTATCCGATCACTTCCACTTTCCTCTACAGTCCTGGATTCTACAGATATAGGAATTCTTTAGTCTTTTCTAGTTGCACCAATGAAAATGAGAGTAGTAAAAAAGGAAAAGCAGAAAATTAGTTGTAATACTTGAAAAGAGTGGGAATGTTAAAATGCATAAATGCAAAAATAGTCAATATAAAATCAAGACACTTCCACAGCACACAGTACTTTCAAAGGCAAATATAAGAGGTTCATCTCTTGTCCTACCTTGATAGTAGTGTGGGAACACCTAATTGAAAAGAATGTTACACATTACCAAGTTTAAAAATAGATTTAGAAAAGAAAATTTAAACTGCTTTTTTTTTTTTAATTATTTTGTTAAAAATAAAAACTGCTTCTTCAGTTCAAAATTTAGTCATTTAACACGTCTGGAAACGCTAAAAAATTATCCCATATATATGTATTGGGTTACACAGGAGGCACGGATCGAAGCAGGTGTTTATGCAGAAGACTGAGTTCTGAAAAGAATAGATAAATAACAGTTTCCAGCATTCATAGAATTTAATGTTGTATTTTAGAAATCTCCCAGAAAGAAAAAAAGAGAAGGACATCTGAAATAGGATTTTCAGCATTACTATTTGGCAGTGGGAAGTAAACAGAAAGAGATCTGACTGACAATAAAACCTTCTCAAGCAGTGTAAGGTGGAGGGAGAACTGTTTGGGGTTTATGGGGTTTCATGATAGAGAGGACTGCAAAAGGCAGTCTGTGATAAAACAGTTCTAGAGAATGTATGCAACATCTGACAGTGCAGAAAGGATGCTATTTCTGAAGATGAAGACAGCACTAGAGTTGAAGAGGCACATAGAAGATTAAGATGTTTTAGAGAACCTTTCCCATGAGAAGCAAAACACTGGCTTTCCTATATATAATTAATCATCCCACTTAGTTATTTATAGCTATCATAAATATCTGGTAATCAAAACAGTCTGGATTGATTGCTGACTATGAAGCATGATTGCCTAGTATAATGTCATATATTCCTTCATTGTTCCCCTGATTAAGAGCACTTGTTTGTTGAATTTTTTTAAAGAATCCCCAAATTAATGCAATTGGAAGAAAACTGTCAAAAAATATTTTTAGAGTGTTTGGCTCTAGCAAACTCAGATGAATCAGGCAACAGCAATTATTTCAGTCACTAAATTTTTTCCACTTCATTTTTAGGAATACAATTCAAGAATTTCTACATATCAAAAGCACACAGAATGAAAAAAAAAAAAAAAAAAACAAAAAACCAAACCACAAAACCACAAAACAAAAAAAAACAAACAAAAAAAAACCCCTAAACCTGCAGGGGAAAGGATATAACATGGAAGTGTAAGAGAATCTATTCTTTTCTACTCTTGCTCTCATTCTCCAACCACATTCTCCCTCAAATCATTCATAACAATTAAAGGTGATGTGTCAAGTTTGGCAGATACATGAGTGGATACATGCATATACACAATATAATAACAATGTGCTAATGGTGATGATAGCTGGTAATGAAGCATCATTATGGCATTTTAATGTGTCTTATCATTACTACTCCTATTGACTTGGAAGTAAACATAACCCAACTTGAGGTCTTGCTGGAGGCAGGCTTTTACCACTGTAGAGAAGAAAATGTTGGCAATACAGGTGTTGCATTTTAGATTTACAAATAATTTGATAGCAGTCAAACATTGTTCACGTTTAGGGAGCAAAGTTTCTTGGTAAAAGACAAGGCAGAGCCATCAGGTTTACCACCATGATGGGAACTTAAAGTACTTTTAACTCTCCTTAGATCATAGTGTTTGCTGTAGTGTAGGCTACAGTTCCAGACTGCTCATAGATTGGACTCCAAGGCCATGTCTTCACTAGACAGAAGACAGACTTTTTCTACAGACCAAAGAAAGATAATGTCTAAGTATCCTTCACTTTCTCCTATTTACAGGACAGAAGGGCCAAACCTTCATCATGCTGACTTAAACTTCTGTCTTAGCCATTGACGGACAGATGCTGAAAAATTTAGTGAAGTTATAAACATGCAAAAAAAAAATTGTATTTTTTGATTGTGAAGTATGGAATGAAATAATAAGATTTTCTTTTTTCAGTCTGCCCAAGTTTAATAATCAGATTTCTACAGTTAGAGTTTATGCCTAATCATATATTTAGTTAAATTAGAAAAAAAAAATAATCAACAATTAAATGGTCAAAAGGAATTGCTGCATGCATCCAGCTATACAGTAGGAATTATTAGCAGAAAAACACATACCAAAATATTTAGATTAGCTTGAACTGTGTGCAGTAAGGACTCTGAGAGAAACATACCCCACAATTCTTGCTCTACCAAAGAGAGGACTGGAGGGACTTGCTGATTAACAGTTTAATTGTTTAGGTAATTTTGGTATTTGTTCCCCAAATTTCACATATGATCAATTAAATCACTGCCTTACAGAAAGACACTACCCTGGCTTCTCTTGAAGTTGAAAAGGTAATATGAAAGGGGAACAAGAGGGAAGATAGAGGGCAGGCTGTTAGCACTGTGTCTGAGTGATATAAATAGGAAAAGAAAATTCATCAAGAAGAGTATACCCCGCTCCTCTCTTGGTACAGGTTAGCAGTAACAAATACTCCTATCATGAATGAGAACCAAGATTATCATGGAAATTACAAAACCTGTCCATCCTGCAACTGCTGTTTATCAAAACTTGTGGTATACTTTTGATGTTCCAAAAGGTGTCAGAATGCTATAGCTTTTTTATCCATTGTAGGGCTCATATGACATCAGAATTGGACTTTGAGCACAGTTAAACTTCCTCCCTGTCCACCAGGGTCAATCTGTAGTTTTCACCCATGGCAAAGTGATTAGGGCAGGGCATGTTTTTCTGTTTTTCCTATACCAGAGTAGTGAGCAGGTAGGTGGAGAAAGTTACATTAAAATTGTGACTGAAATTCAGTGCAGGTACTTTCCCAGAGGGGAAATCTAGTCCTCTAGTAAGCCATAGATGAATACAAAGTTAGCAGAAGTCTCTTAGGGATCCATGATCACATCATAGCAGCAGAGATAAAATGTTCCCCTTTAGCCCTCCTTTGGATATCTGTTCAAAGAGTGCTCACTGACTGAGTCATGGTTACTGTCCTCCATTCCTCACAACACGATGATAATTAATGAAAAAAAAATGGTCCTTACAGTGTGACCTTATCTGTATTGTTTTAATACAGTTATATTCTAATGAAGCCACATTGCCCACATCTTGTCTCTTTTCCTGTGAGGCTAGGCCAGAGCTGATCTCAGCCTAAGGTGTTAGCTGTAGATAAAACCATAGTGAAGAGTACAGCTTTCACACAAAAAAATAGGTCAAGCTAGAAACTGGAAATGAGCTCCAGGGAGAAATTTGGCCATTGAGATTTCAGCACTGCAGTGTCTAGAAGTGAGCCACCCAGAGCTGAGGGGACTCTACTACCCTGTAGGGACAATACACTCAGTACCCTATACAGTCAGGTGCCTTGATTTAGTTTTTGGGATGACCAGACTATTGAATATTGGGAATGTGGGGTTCATCCATAACTCTGTTTCTCACTTTGTCTCAGTGTCACTACGGGAGTAAAATGGTTGACTTAGATGTCAAAATCATGTTTTTGAGTACACAGAGAAAAATAACTTTCTTTTAAATCACTCCTATAGCTAGTAACCACCTTTTGCACAATGAACTTATCACAAGTGCACTTTGTTAGCACAGTAGCCTGTGATGGGACCTGTTTTATGGCTTTCCTGGAATGAAAGAGAGATTGCATCCATTGCTAAGATTTACTAAAATCCCTAAACATCATCCCCATCATGTCAAACTGCTGAAGTTATTTTAATATTTTATTTATTCAGAAACTTTTCTGGACAAATTTGCAGTTGCATTTTTATTTTCCTCTCAGCTTTCTATTAGTTTTGTTACAAATCAAGGAAAGCACACTTCACAAAAAGCTAGCCTTGTATTATCTTTTATAAAAAGAAGGGCTGAGGTAGATTTACTATTTCTTTGACTCTAGGACAATGCAACATTTAAAATCAACAAAGCTTTTCCATAGTGCCTCATAAAAATGAGCTTGTTGAAATACTTAATATTTCTAGATTCTAAAGCCATTTCTGATCTTTTTGATCTTCATGTAACTTCTACAGTATTTTCATAAAACCTAAATAAATCTAAATAACAAGAGACACTGGGAAACTTCACTGTGTCCTCTAAAAATTTGTTGATCTATTTCTTTTGGCAATAATGGAAAACCTTAGTGAAAGTAGCAAAGCGTAAGCATAAACTGTCCAAGCTTCCAAGTACTGAGCAATATAAATATGTAAAAACTAATCTAGTGTTTCAGCTGTTGGTAGTTCATACTAAAGAAAGCTATTCCACACTTCAGTGCAATTTCTATTCAAGCAGATCCTGTTCAAAAGAGATCTCATTTGACTCTGTACACAACAGTGATGACCTGATCCTGCCATGGGAAGGAACTGCTGTGCCTCCATGGTATTTCCCAAAGAGGCTTAGTCTCCTAGGAAGAACATAGTTCAGGAAATGTCCAGGAGCTAGACTAAAACTGTGTAAAGAAAACAGTGGTCTGGAAACAGATCCCAGCCACCAACTGGTGACCAGGGCTTAGCACAACCAAAAAGCTGACCATTGTGCTGTATAGTATAGCACATCAAACACGTTCAGATGTTAACGTGTGTCATTTAACCCCAGCCAGCAACTAAGTACCACTAAGAAGAAAACTATCCCAGCCAAAACCAGGACAAGATGGTTGGTTCAAATCCCCATGTGGTTCCTGAAGGAACTGATGGTGCTATATCAAACTGCAGAAGCAGTGCCAATGCATAGTTCAGGATCAGTGCGGGCTTGCTGTGTTCTGCACTATGAAGCCACACACAGCATGGCAACTTACAGTAGGGACAGAATCTGCTCCCCTAGCACATCTGTGGCAAAATCAAACATTTTTATTTTATACATTCTGTTATTTTATACACACACACAAACACATTTATT
Source organism: Falco cherrug (assembly GCF_023634085.1). Classification (NCBI taxonomy): domain Eukaryota; kingdom Metazoa; phylum Chordata; class Aves; order Falconiformes; family Falconidae; genus Falco; species Falco cherrug. The sequence goes on along the minus strand of NC_073702.1, from coordinate 68,426,582 downwards.
ATAAATATGCACTATTCTCATTTCTGTGTCGTTGACTTATTTTTTTTTAAATAATGGCCTTGGCTATCAAATAAATGTGAGTAATTCTTGCAAAATACTGCAGCATTTTGAAGACACTTATTAATGAATATTCATTAATACATTTATTGAATACATATATTTGAGTATATGTAGAACAAATACCAACGAATGTAATGCTGTTCAGTATAAAGGGGAGCAACTCTGTGTTCACTTGTCACAACAGGGGCTTCCCACCAGTCCCATTGGGGTTAGGAATAGTAACAGACCTGATTTATCTTCTGTCTCAGTCCAAACTTTCTTTTAACCTCTTTCATCTCTGTAACTCTGAAAACTTAAGAGAAAAATGACTACACTACAGCTGTGACTGAGCCCAGAGAATGCCACCTTTGATTTTACCTCATTTGAGATTTAGGGGTGATCCTGATAGACAATGGAAATTAATTTCATGAAAGTTGCTTCAAACACCCTTCAAAAGGCTTTACCTTCCACAGGATCACACCTTCTACACCCAGACTTTAAAAAGAAATGCCTTCTTCCTAAGAGTCCCCTCCAGACAATTTTTGCCCTTTCTTTTTTTTTCTTCTTTAGCAATGAGCTCATTTCCTGTCTAGTGAAAGCTCTGGACCTTTTGCAGTACACATATTACAGGATCAGCTGTGGTTTCCCACCAGCTCAGCAATGAGGTGATGTGTTGGGAGCTACAGGTACAGCCCATGAGACAGACTGAATCAGAGCTCTGCTCCCCGTCATCTGTGTAAGCAGTGCAAAAGCTAGGGAGGGGGAGGTGTAAGCCAGGCTACTCAGGCCCTGATTTAGTTCTGTATTTATGCAGGTTTCATGCTAGTAACTTGTATAATAAAATGTTTATGTGCATTATGTCAGCTAAAACAAGAGGTCTAATAGTTCTAGTTTAAAATAAGTAAGCGCAACACAGCATGATGAAACTAACTCCTGTTCTAAAGTGTCTGATGTCAGCTTGATGTGGTAGCCTTCATAAATAAAGTAATTACTTAATCTTTTGCTATATGAAATTTCAGACCAGTTACTTGAGTGTACATACCTTACTTCTATATATTTAGAAAGACATTGTACTTTATGTCACATAAAACAGAGACATTCAAAATGACACAGAAGAGCTTAAAGAAAAATGTTTTAAAACGCTAAGGTCAAAAGATAAATATGATTGTAGTTCTACATACTAAAATATGTAATGGATATTAGCATTCTACTTCATTATAGTGAAATATTTGTATCTAAGGCATCCGCACAGGGCTGACAGAGGGCATACAGGACTTAGGGTATATCTGCCCCTTGCTAGATCAAAAATTGGATGCCAGACATGAACTTAAGAGGACAGCAGAAAGCTACATCTAGATATCTTTGCTACAGTAAAGGGAAACTCACTTCCTTTGTCTGCTCCAAATTTGTATTCCAGAGGCAACAGCAAACAAGAACAAAGTAACATAACAGCTAAACAAACAACCATTCTTCCAGGGAGACAAAAAATATTAAAAAAATAATCAAATCCCCCCCCCCCAAAAAAAGAAAAAAATGAATAAACAAAGAAAAAATGAAACAGAAACCAATTTGAAAACTAGATATCTTGTTTTTTAAGACTGGAATAAGAACCAGCTCATCCTGCTGCTGCCAGGGTAATATGTAAAGCACAGAAGGATTTGCTATGCATTTCTTGAGTTTCTGGAAAGGACTGCTGTGACTGCTGAGCCGTTCACAACAGATATATTTTAGACCAATACCACCTAAGTCCAATTTTTGAGCACTTTTAAATTTTTAGAATGAAAAACAACAAAATAGAACATATGAATACTAACATGCTGTATGGAATATTTGTATGAATATTTTTGTGAGCTAGAGAAAGTAACTGGTTTGAATATAATAAGATTAACTGAGAATTCTTAGGTAAGTTTGCGCAAAAGGGTTTTTTTATATTTCTTCAAGAAATTAAGGATCCGTTTCAGTCAATTTCTTTTCTTTAAAGTAATAATAATTTATGAAACAGAAACAGAGGGAAAGGTTTTTTTCCTATGAAAAAAATGTAAAAAACATTTACCCATAGAATCCCAGAACCAATCACAGAATTGCTGAGCTTGGAAAGGACCTCTCAAGATTGACTAGCCCAACCCCTTGCACAAAGCAGGGTCAGCTAGAGCAGGTTGCTCAGGGCCATGTCCAGCTGGGATTTGTAGATCTCCAAGGATGGAGAATACACAGCCTCTCTGGGTAATGTATTCCAGTGTTGGATCACTCTTACACCTCATTAGGTCAAGATTAGGAACGTTTCTTATGATCACTCTCGTTATTTTTAAATGGAATTTACTGTATTTCAGTTTGTGCCCTTTGCTTCTTGTCCTTTTACTAGGCACCACCAAGAAGAATCTGACTCTCTTTTTAATTCCCTCCCATCGGGTATTTATACATATGACCCAGATCCCCCTGAGCCTTCTCTTCTCCACTCTGAGCAACCCCAGCTCTCTCAGCCACGCCTTGTATAAGAGATACTTCAACACCTTAATTATCTTTATGGTCCATCACTGGACTCAGTCCAGCAAGTCTACATCTTACTTGTACTGGGGAGCCCGGAACTGGACCCAGCACACCAGATGTGTCTCACTAGGGCTGAGTAGAGTAGAAGGATCACCCACTTGGACCTGCTGATAACATCTGTCTGAAAGTACCCTAGGATGGTGTTGGCAGTCAGTATTTAAATCCTATTTTTATGTTCCAGATACTTATTGGTATTTTTGGCACATTGCTTTTTTTTTTTTTTAACTTTCCTGTTATATTAATAAGCTAATGGGCATAAAAGGAAAAGAAAAATGCCGTAATGAAAACAGCTTCTGGTCATAGGAGATGACTACAGATAACGGACTACATACATTTGTGAATTAAGCTATAATAGAAATAGGCAGGATTTATATGGGCAAAACTAATTGTTGACAGGTATTGTGAGAATACTATGGACAAAGAGCATTACTAGCAAAGAGTAAATGGAATCATAAAATTATAACTATCTGATCTTGGTTGTATAAATTGTAGCTTGACATCCCTATCCACTCCATCTTTTATCTGCATAGTATAAATTTATCTTCCAGTCATATAGTTGTGACATTATTATTTTTGAAGAAAGAGTGACTTTGTGGTTCTGCCTTTTCTTTTTGTCTTTCCATTTTAAGAAAACATGAAGAGATATAAGTAAAGTGTCTTCACTTCCTGATTGTTTGAAAAACTTTAAAGCAAATAACACATAATCATTGTAACAACGTACTCGTATATTTACAACTGTATTTGGCTTACCGTGAATTTTTCTTAAGACACAGAACATGTTTCTTCTTAATCCTAAGAGATGAAAAAGTTGTAGTTATTATAGCAAAGCATTAAGAACAATTATTTTAGTATAGGATTTGTGGTTTGGGGTTTTTTCCTCTTGTTTTGCTGTGGTGTGTGTGTGGGGGGTTCCCCTTAATGGCTCTTTATTTTTAATTTTGCTATGCTTGTAATTGTACCCACCTGTTTCATCAGATAGAGAAACAAATGGAAAGAAGGTCCTGAAAAGAAGGGAGGATACACAAGGCAACGCACAAGAAGCTCCCACATCTTAAATGTTTCTGACTTGCCAGCAGCAGAGAAATAGAAGCTGGATGTACTGTAAAGCATCACAGGAACTAAATCTGTAATAACCTTTTCCATTAGACAGACTGCTTTCCATCTCCATAGTGTCAAAAGAACTGTTGCTCCCTAAAAGATGCTGAGAATCACCCCAGTTACTTGCTTGGGACACTTTTTTTTTTTTTTTTCTTCTTCTTCTCTAATGGGGCTGACCTGGCTAAGAATAAATACTGTGCTTTGCCACTTCCACAACTTCATAGAGATATAGTCAGGTTAAATAAGAGATGAACCAAGAAATTCAAACAAGGAACTTACAGAAATGTTTCACTGTCACAGTTTGTAAATGCTGTACAGTACAAATAAAAAGCCAACTCTTTGGATTGAAAGATTTGAGATTTCCCCAGGGGAAATGTCTATATACAAAAGGGAGACCTAATATCTTTACAGACCAATGTCGTCCTATTGTGTCTCTCCTCCCCTCACCTGTTTATGAGTATCAGAACCAAAAAGATGAATTAGAAAGACTAAGCTGTATCTAAGAGCCTGAATAAAGTACACTGAACTATATGCTGTAGAACAAATAGCCTATAAGGTCTGGGTTTTTTTGTTTTAATATAATTGTGGATAAACATGTATGCTACCACCACGACAAGTCATGACACCTTCTGCCTTGCAACACAATATTCTGCAGTATAATGTCAGATATAACAATAATGTCATTTCAGCCGGTCATAAATGGTGTTACCTAGGGCTTTGTAATGGGGCCAGTTCTGTTTAATACCTTTATCGATGATCTGGACAAGGGGATGCAGTGCACCCTCAGTAAGCTTGAAGGTGACACCAAACTGGGCAGGAGTGTTGATCTGCCTGAGGGCAGGAAGGCTCTTCAGAGGGAGCTGGGCAGGCTGGACCAATGGGCCAAAGCCAGTTGTATGAGGTTCAACAGGGCTCAGTGTCAGGTCCTGCACTTGGGTCACAACAACCCCACGCAGTGCTACAGGCTTGGGAAGAGTGGCTGGAAAGTGCCTGGGGGAAAGGACCTGGGGGTGCTGGTTGATAATGAGCTGAACATAAGCCAGCAGTGTGCCCAGGTGGCCAGTAACATCCTGGCTTGTATCCAAGACAGCGTGGCCAGCAGGATGAAGGAATGGATGTCCCCCTGTACCTGGCAGTGCTGAGGCCACACCCTGAATACTGTGTTCGCTACCAAAAAGACACCAAGGTGCTGGAATGCCTCTGAAGAAGGGCAATGAAGTTGGTGAAGGGTCTAGAGAACAAGTGTATGAGGAGCAGCTGTTGGAACTGGGGGTGTTTAGTCTGCAGAAGAGACTTGGGAGATCTTATTGCTATCTACCACCACCAAAAAGGTTGTAGCGATGTGGGGTAGGTCTCTTCTTCCAAATAACTAGACAGAGAACAAGAGGAAATGGCCTTAAGTTACACCAGGGGAGGTTTAGATTGACTATTAGGAAAAAAAATTCTTCACTGAAAGGGTGATCAAGCATTGAAACAGGCTGCCCAAGGAGGTGTTGACATCACCATGTATTTAAAAAATACATAGATGGGTGCTTAGCTATATGGTTTAGTGATGGACTTAGTGCTGGGTTGACAGTTGGACTTGATCTCAAAGGTCTTTTCCAGCCTAAATTATTCTATGATTCTATGTCTTTGCCTGTTTTCTCTCCCCTTACTTCTTTTTCCAGAAGATTCTAATTTCCAGCCAATTAATACTGAATACAAGAATTAATCTAATAGCAGGATAATATGTAAAGTGCTTTGAAATTCAGTGTAAAGCATTTAATAAGGCTAATGTTCTTTACTCACAAAAAAAAAAATAATGATTCCCTCCAAATAATTTCCCTATGAGCAGTTCATTTTTTAAATATTTTTTAATGGTAGGTGTGCAATGAAAACAAATTAGCAGGAATACAATGAAATTAAAATTTAGGAATAAAATTCCTAAAAATAGGAAAAAGTAGTTGTAATGCATACCTTATTAGTTGAAATGACATCAGAGATTCCCTAATGTTTGAAAACCTCTCACAGAAGACTTCTGAATTTAGCATTAAATTATTAATGGTTTTACTGCTGTGAAAAGAAAAGTTCTTTTTCTTTTCTTCACTAGTCTGTTGTTTTTCTGGAAATTATACTTCTGAGGATATTTACTGATTATTGGAGAAAAACAAACCAAACAATACCCTTTTCCAAGATTGTATTAGTGATTTCCTAATCATTGTTAAATGAATGTTTCATTTAAAGTTGATATAGTGCACAAATGACTTTACATAGAAAACCCATATTATGGCTTCAGCCTTTTGGCATACAGTGATATAAGTCAGATTGTAACGGCACATGAGCATTTTTCCTGAAAAGCCTGCTCTGGATTTCACTTCACAAACTACAGATCTGAGTGTTCTGTCTTCCTTGCAGAAGTATTAAGTTTCCTCATCAGCCCTGGGCCCCTTAGATATATTTTTAGCTTGGGAATCTTCCAGTTATTCCCTACTAAATCATAGTCCCGACTCAGAAAATTATTGAAATATTAATTTAATCATATATTTAAAATCTGATTTTTCTTGCCTTTACGGAAAATAAACATTAGTGCTAATAACATTTCCTGATTATTATTTCAGCAAGTGATCATACATTTACCTCTTAAATAGCGTTCTAGCTCCTTGCTTAGGCTGCAGTCTTTACTAGAAGTTTATGCCCTCTATCAGTAGGTGGAGACACATAATGAGCTCATCAGTCTGAAAAACTGGAGCAACAGGGAAGTCTAGCAGAGGGAAGTGAAAAACTGAAGAGGCAACAGGAAAACCTCTTGTTTCTGTTTTACCTTCTGACTGCATGCAAACAAGGTGCATTTTTTCCAATAGAAGTGATCCACTTGCACAGCTGTATGGCTTCTGGTACTCAGGACTTGAGGCCTTGAACTTAAGCCTAGCATCACCTTTTCTGCCAGTGAACATTAAATCTAATCCTCTTGCAATGTGATAAGGGAGATCACGCTATGATGTATTTTAGCTAACCAACAATCCCAGTAGGAAAATCTGATGAGCAGATGGAAATTCTGCCCAGAGCATCCATGAATAACAATCGCTCTTTAAGAATGAATTTTGCAGATGACAGTGGAGAACAAACCTGAAGGAACCTAAAGAACAGGAAACCTGATTTGTTCTCCAGTACTTTCTTTTCCCAGTGTTTCCATTACAGCAGAACCTGGAGTCCTTATGTAGAATTTTGATTTGCCAGCCTATGGAAAGAAGTAAAGCAATGACAACCTGCGTGTGGAATTGTGGCACCAGGGTGGACCTTCAAAAACTCAGATCAAGTTTGTTCAGCTTTTCAGATGAAAAGGTTTACTTATGATCTCCAAAGGATTAGTAAAGCATAGCTCTTGTTTTTGTTAAAGTGTAACTACTGAACAAATTTAGCTGAACAGTCTTAACAAGATTGTTGAACAAGATGAATTCAAAAAGACTAGCAGAAAGTGCTCAAGGAGGGTAACAGCCACAACACAACTGAATGCATCACTCCCAGCAGGGAAAAATAAGCCAGGCAGGCATAAAAAGATCAGAGGCATACCATAAATTCATAAGGCAGTGCTGTTGTAAAGACAGATCTCACTTCAGGACGGGTACTAAGAGGGCATACATAGGACAAGAGAGGTAGCTGTCTTTGTCCTGTTTACTGGTATTATGGGATCCTTAGCTGGAGGATTCAGGCTCATTTTGGATACCTTCCTCTTAAGAATTATGCTGGCGAGCTGCAGAGTCCAGAGAGGAGGACTGGAGAAAATAAGGACATGCGAAGGATTTTAGAAAATATGAATTTGGAGAAAAAGTAGAAGATGCATTTAGTCCAAAAAAAAAAAGGAATGGGCTGGCTAGTAGAAAACATAACTGTCTTCCATTACTTAAAAGCAGTTATAAAAAGGCAGATGAACATTTGTTCTTCACATACACAGGGGGAAGGAAAAGAAGAAATCAGCAAAGACTTCAGGTTTAGAGCAGTAAAAATGTTCTAATGAAGAGTAATGAGGCACTTCAGCAGGCTACCCATGGATGTGATGAACCATTCTTCACTGTTTTTAAGAACAGATTAGACAAGCATATGGTAGTTTTACATGATCCAGCTTCAGTACAATGGATTGAATGAAATGCCTTGAACTCTGGAGATTCTTTCTGACAACGTATGTCTATGATCTTTTTATCTTTTCACGTTACCCTGAAATGAACTTTCAAAACATCGCAGTGATTACGCTTCTTTTAAAAAAGGATAGTAGCAGTCAGTATACAATGCCAGGTTAATTTTGCAAATAATGCAACCTAAAGTATTTTCTTATGCTGCTTCTGTAACACACTTAATGATTCCTTCAAATGAAGTATATCAAGAAGGAAGGCTTTCAATGCCATACATTAACCTAAGCCATATCTCCTCTACAATGCCCTTTTTCTCCTCTTAAAAAGGATTTTAATCAAATATCATTAAAAAGAGATCTGATGAGTAAAATGAATATATTTAAATATAGCAGAAGCAGGCATGGTTAAGTGCATAAAGAATTGAGGTTAAAAGCGGCTACAATAAAAGGTTGAGTAAAAATTAATTTTAGCATATGCTTTGTATAATACTGCATAAGCTATTCTTTTGTTTCGTTGCCTCTTTTTTGGGGCCTTAATTTTCAGTTAGTCACTGGCTTACATCTTATCTCACACCATAATGGCAGAAATTAATGGGATAAAAGTACTCCATTCAAAGACAAATTATCATTTCACTGATCTACTTCACTGAGTGCAAATTCCCTCTGCTCCCATTAAAAGCTTTAGAGCAGCAGAAAAATGCTAGTTAACTAAAATTGTGTTTCTTTTCTTAGACCATAAAATTTTCATTTATTCTGTCTGTAATACCCTTGTGTAAATACAGTAATTTTGAAGCCTTTCAGTATAGTGTAATACATATTTTGGCATTGTTGCATGTCTGGATTTCTTCCATAGTACTTTAATTTTGTGGTTCAGTGAGCAAAACTAAAAGTTCTCCTGAAAGGCCTGTGCTTAAAACAGTCAGGGGCATGTTGCCTGCTGAAATAGTCAGTCTTCCCCCTTGACTAGAGTAGCCATCCACTGTTTGTATGAACTGCATCTTTGTTTAAATTTGCATCAGTTCTTAGCAATAACTTCTTTCAGGGAAATAACAAGCTGTAGTAGAGAGCTAGACAGGGAAAAACATTTTCAGGATATGATGCAAAAATGTAATGTCCATTGGCATACAAGAATTTTCAACCTTTGGAGAGGAAGTTAGGATTCAAAAAAACATTGTGAGATGTCTTCAGCTGTTTGAGGTTGAAGCTCCTCTAAAAGAGAAAAGAGGTAGTATTTGTGTGTTGTTTAAGCTTGAAGGTAAAAATCAAGATTTCTTTTGAAGGAACAGAATATAGCTTAACTATAATTTCCCAGATCCAGGAATTACAATTCCTTCTACAGCTAGGAGGGAAAAAAATTATGTTCCCCATTGTGTTTAGAAGAGCTGAGTTCTTCAATAATGTTCCTTCTGCTCAATATTATGAAATGAAGTGTAACTTAATAAAGGTTGTACCAGTATACTATATTATCCTTGCTCTAGAAAGAGCTTAAAGCTGTGCACACTCCTGATATGTGTATGAACATGTAATAAGTACACACACACGGCCATTCATGATTGTGCATTCAATATCGAAACAGTATTCATTAAAGTAGACTACAACTGCCATTGTAACTCAGAACTTTGAACTACAGAAAAGAATTTTTCTGCCTCTCATTAACTATTCCAGAATATTCATTAACGAGACCTACTATATACAACTGCCATTTTTAAGTATTATATATCAGTTATCATAGCCTTTAGGGCAAAGAAAATAAATCAGCCAAAAAAGTGAAAACACCAACACCTCTTCCTCAAAAACACAAATCAGAATATCTGCTAGGAATGTCATGAAATAAATAATACTGTTTTAAGAAAAACATAGACATTAATCCCACTAATTTTTACAAACAACTAATAAGCAACTGGTTTTCACCTGCTTGTAAGCTTCCTGCTAATTTAAAAAAGTATTTATTTTTTTTTTTATACAATCCACCAAAATAATTACTCTTGAAGTCCTGGAATTTCAGTCCTGACCAGAAGAAACATTTAATTTACATCTTACAAATTAAGCCCAGAATTGCTCTGAATGTTAGAAGTTTATTTGGCTCCAGTGAACCTTTGTCTGTGTAAGTCTGATATGACAATGAAGACGAGGCTTTAAGATTTTCTTTCCTATGTAACCAGAGCAATGGAGGATGTAGCACTGAACAAGCCTGGCAGAGCAAAACCAGGCACAGAGCCTTTACCTTTTCTATGCAACTCATCTCAACCAAGGTGCCTTGGAAAGTCACCGAGTGAACTGTTAGGTCAATAAAGAGACAGTTTTAGTCCAAGGAAAAAATCAGTATATTATTCTGTCATTCTTGGTGGCCCTGGAATTGTAACTGCTTATCATAAACAAGAGCTTCAGGTTAGTGAATTCTATGGGAACGTAGGAAAACCAAAGATCCTGACACAGATGGTGTCTCAGCTGTTGCTGGCCCAGCAGCAAAACAACAAAATAAGTGGACTAAGTCCTTTTGCAATGAAGTTCTTTCATTCCACCCCTACAAGTGGAATGAAAGCAATCTTACAATTACCTTGATTCAATTAATACAACACCCCTAAAATTCTAAACATAATCACATTATTTTTTGATGCCCAGATAGGGAAAGTAGAAACTTTTGCCGAATCCTTGAGGAACTTTTAAGGGCACAGAACAGTTAATGTGAGGCTAGGTAATAAAAGCATATTCCTGTACATGCTTGCTGGGAGAAATCCAGTCTTCTGCACGTAATGACCTTCTACCTCCCTCATCTAGGTGGAAGCAGATCAGAATCAACAAAACACTATATACCTGCCAAGGAAAGGACTTCGGGCTGTTCTTCACTGAACTAGTACTTCCAAAAAATTAATGCAAAAGTATAGTGTAAACTGCATTTCCAAAAATAACAAATTCAGTCTTTATAAACTATTAATCAAGTCTGATTTAATGGGATCATTATATCTGGCATTCTGCATGTGCTAATAGCATCTAATGCACAGATGGGTTTTTTTGACTGTTGAATGAATAATGATCTGGGATTCAGGTTTCCTTAATGGTTCCTTAATATCAACCACTTTGGCTAGAGCTGCAAATAAAAATACATTTTATATTAGCAGCATGGAAAATGTGTATATTCGTAATCAAGGTAAAATTTGACAATGTAGACTTAATGACTTTTACTGAAGAGGAGATGATTATGAAGAGCATTGCTTCCAGCATATATATGGAGTGCTGTCACATTAAAAAGTGATGGAAGAATTAGCAAAATATTGATAAAATGTTATAAATTTACTCAGCAAAAATGAACTACTTCTTTCTGAAAGAAATCACTTGTTAGAAACTGAGCAAAAGAAGGCAGGAAATCATGGACAGAACCAGAATTTCATGTGTTTTCTGCCATGTAGCACAGTAGGTATAGAAAAAGTTAAAAAAAAAAACAACACCAAAACCCAGAAAAAACTTCAGAGGACAGTGCAATATATGTATAACTATCCTATTGATCAATTAAGTTAACATGAGTAAGTCAGATAACCCTACTGCTAGAAAATTCCTATCTGCATAATACGTAACTTTTACAATCACTTATTGGACTTTTTCTGCTGTGGAGAAAAAGATGTAAAAAGTCCACAAAACCATGACTAAAAAAAGAACACATCCATTCTATAGTGCCATTAGAAATTTGACTTCAGCATGCATAGGCATATAAAAGAGCTTTAATATAGCTAGGCAAGTATGAACAAGCCACCTGTGAATTAGTCAAGACTCAGTTCAGCTTCTATATGCCCAAACCTAAAGCATGACCCCCTGAGAATTTATTACTGTCAGAAGTATCCAAGTTAAAGATAGTACAAGTATGATTACTTGCAGTACAACCTCAAGTTGTGGTGCAGTACACAGGCACTAGTATAATCTTAGCAAGTGTTCCTGGTAGTTACACTGGTTTTATGCAGATGCATGTATCATAATGAGACAGCATAAGCCTATGGGCAGACTAATATATATGTACTTGTCCAGATCAGTCTTAAAGATGCAGCTTTGGTGCTTTCAGCTGGCCTGCTCATGCTGGTATGTGTCAGTAACTCACTATGAGGAAAGGAATCTGACCTTGGGATATGATTTTACAGAAGGCTTAACTCTGCATCCTCACTAGTGGGGGTGTTCACACTATGAAATGACAGAGTCATTGAAACAATAGGTGACAAGGCCATTCAAGCAGTCTTAAAAACTGCTCCAAATGTGGACTGAAGTTGTCTGTACAGGAATGGGACTTGATGTAGGATCTATTTGAGTTACAGATTGGTTTAGGTTTGTAGTAAATTCAAGAACTCGATTATATTGCTGCTAGAGAGATAATCAGAAAAAAAATCATTAGAGGCAAACCTTAGTTTTGTCACTTAAATAAATAGTTGTGATAGTACATACAAAGAAAAGATCAAGTATGAAGTATGATCTGTGACAGCCGTAATTTTGAAAACCAGAGCATGAATACAAATGAAAATACTAAATTTGGACTGTAAAAGTAGATATGAATCAGATTTGGGAGGTTAAAGTTGCAGTCTAAAATGAACTTCTCAAAAAGTTAAGGAATCTTCTTATCTTGGGGCTTGAGAACTTGCACACACACGTACACACTCATCGAGAGGAATATCTCAAGAAAATGTGTTTTAGTGTTAATTAATTTTGTCAGACTGAAAGATCGTTCAATCTGGGTTCTGTTACATTTATGGATCATTAGTCTTTTATCTTTTCATTATGGTCTCTTGAGAGGAACTAACATAAAGTTAAATGAACACAGTGGGAAATTATTACAAGCCTCCTTTCCCTTTCACCCGACCTCCCTCATTGGAGGAGACAGCATATCAGTGCGTTCATTCCATGCAACATATGATAAATATCTTACATGATTTAAAGTTTCTAAGGATCTGGTTTATTTTTTCATTTTATAAGCATTGTCATTAATGAGAAAAATGTAATGTATGGATTTTCCCCAATACCAAAAGTACAAAGCCCACATTAAAGCTTGGCCACCAACACTTAAATAGAAGACCAAAAAAAGGCAAATGTTTGCAAGGAAGAAAGTTAATGATTTGTTGACTCCAATAAATGAAAATTCACACACACACACACACAATTTCATAGCTAAAACTAAAGACTTCTGCACACCAACAAAATTATTGTGCCTAGAAATATATATTCCAGACTTTAGCCCTAAGCTTTTATTTATGACTAACTGAAAGACCATTCAGTACTTCAGAGAAGTGCACAAGTACACCAGTAATAAAATAATCACAAATTTCCTTTCTTGTAAATCATACTGCCAGCAAATAAACTCTAAGAAAGAGTGATCATTCATAGACTAAAATAAGCCCGCAGCATTTCTTGTAAATGTTGCAATACATAGCTTCTCTTTGCCCCAGGAACAGAAGTAGCTTTCTAAAATACAGAGCTCAATTTTCTTTGGACTTACATTTTGAATTACTAGACTCTTCAGCTGTACTCATCAGAGCTATGTTTCAGGGTTTTGTTTGTTTGCTTGCTGTTTCCATTTTTGTTTGCGTATCTTGCCGGCTTTAAAATATATTAAAAATAACTAAAAATAGAGGGACAGAAAAGGAAGCGTTTCATGCACAAGAGATTCAGTGACCTGAATATTTGTGCCTCTGCACTTTATCTCCTGCAAACAGTTGGTCCTAAACATGAGGTATATATAATTCACTAAAATAAAAGGATACAATGTGCAACTGCTAGTATTAAGGAGAAGAAAGCAATTAAGCAATCATAAATGTAATTTGAAAGGTCCATGGTGTACAAAAGGGATTTCTACTTAATATCAAAGCAGACAGACATATTTGACTGTTGGATAAAACTTAAAGTATTTTCTAATCTGTAATTTTTTTCTGTTTAGCAAATGGCATGGAAGAAAGTTCAATTTCACTCATTGTCCTGGAGATTTCAACTCTGAGATCAGCAACAGTCATGCAGTACCTGATAAGCTGGCCAACCATTTTCATGTTCATTTGGTGCAGCTTGTGGCAAGATACTGCGATCAGAAGTTGTTACTAAAAGCAAAACTCAGCAGTCATTTTAATCAGACATTGGCAAAGTCAGCAGCAAGTGTGCTAAGTGGATATATTATTTCTGAAATCTGCCACTGTGATTTTAGTAGTGTTCTTGAAGGGAAACAACATGATACTATACGAAATCAATAATGACAGAATCAAGTACTTCTCTGGGCGGATGTCACAGTTGATTGTATAAAGACATTGGCCATTGTTTATTCATCTATAGCTGTGGTTAATGACTCACATGATGTGCAGATAAAGTGAGTACCTGCTGACCTGAAGCTATAAAGACAAAGCACCGTTTAAAAAAATCCAGAATATGATTCTGATCTCTTGCTGTTTCCATGCCTACATGCAAAGCCTTACTAATGTAATTTATTTCTGACTACCTCTATACAACTGAAGACAGAGAGACCTCAGGCACGTGGAAGTCTGCAGAGCAATATGGAATAGTGCCTTCTGTCACTGTGCAGCAATTCCTTCTAGTCCTAGGAGTTAATACATTTTTTTAATATAAGGGGAAAGTAAAGATTTTCCAGGTTCTTGAGACAACTGGCAAAATTCTTTCTTGTGCCACAACTTTAGCTTGATTTCAAATTTACTCTAGGCAAATAAGAGTTAAACCCTGATGAATGTTGCTGCAGCAGTTTTGGATGATGCTGTGCCTGTGATCTGGCCATTTGTTATCAGCAGATGCATGCACTTATGTACCACAATGCCTCAAGTCCAGCCTTCAAGTTTAAACTACCTTCTACAATAGTCCACACAAAGCTGCAAGACATGGCCCTGAAATGACAGAGCAACAGCCATACATTCAGACTAGCAGTAATACACAAACTAAATCAACAATTAAATTAGTTAAAATACAAAGCAAATAAAACTCAAGAAATATTTTATTCAATCCAAGTTGAATTAAGCCAAGAGCTGGCTGAAAGAACCTTTACAGATAAGAGATTTAGCCCTGCTAGTGATCTATTGGTTTTTGGTACCCCACTTTCTCAGTTTCTCTTTTGCCCCTAACTCATTAGAGTTTGCAAGCAAGGTGCAAAAATACCAAAATATCAAATGTCTCTCTACTTGGGTCTTTCACAAAACTACAAAGCAGCAAAAACTGTTGAATTCAGGGAAGAAGAATACCCTTAGGACCCAGAAAACCTCTGTAAATATGAAAGTGATGTGGCTGGCTCCTGTTATAATCCATCTGCTGCTCCAGCTGCAGAAAGTCGAGAGACAGGAGAAGGTAGATTGCCTCCTTTCATGAGCTAGTAACTGGTTTCCTTAGTTCATATTCACTTCACCCAACTTAGGTGCAGGATTGAGCCAAAAGCAAGGAAAAGTGTAAAGGGGTATAAATCATCTGCTCTAAATGTGTCTCTCTCTCTTCACTCCCCTAAGGCTAACACTAACTTAGGACAACTGGGCTCTTATTTTAGATGCCTCAGGAAGATGATTAAAGACCCTAATATGTCCTTATTCCTCTGGCACAAAGACTGATGACATTTTTGTTTTGGAGATGTCAAACAAGAAAATGAATTGAAGCAAATATACTTGGGTAGATTCCAAACAGACCTCTAGCTGGTTCCCAGTTTTGTGAAGGATACGCATTAGTCCAGAAACATTTGCAGTTGAAGGTATGGTCAAAGGTTCCTACTCAAATCATTTCTCTGAAAGAATAAGCAAACTGGAAGGCACTTCCACATGCTCAATATACACTTCTTTCATAAAGAGCAAACAATGCTTTATTGCTTTATATTTAATTTTTACTTAATATAGAAATTTGCAATTTGCAAAAATGATATTGTATTAAATGATGACCACCCAAAAGATATAAGCAATCCTAAAATCATTATTCCTACGTTCTTCTTGTCTGCCAACTGTTTTTCAACAACATTCCTCTTCAGTATCATATAATATTTATTTTAAAATATCTTTAACAATTTGCAATAAAAGTTACTGACAGCTATTAAAATAAAAATTAAAATCTTGAGAATAACCATTACAGGCTAGCTTTAGGGAAACCTACAGCTGTCAGATTTAATTGTCACACTGTTTTCAGCCATAAACCATAATTTTCCTTGTGCAGGATCCCCTTTCTCTCAATCTCCTGATTCATTCTCATGCTCTTTCCTCCTACATATTGAACATATTTTAGCGTGCATGTATATTTAAAGATAAACTTACAGCATCTATTCCATATTTGAATTCATCAACAGGGCAACACTGACTCCCAGATATTAGCAGAAAAATCATAAAAGTTCAAGAAAACACCTCCAAAGGCACTAGATTTTTTCTGAAATTTCTTAAAGGAAAGTAGATACATGGTAAATTCATGTACTACTATGCTATGAAACACATGCAAGTGATTAAAATGTGGGTACAGAATGAAATAAAAAACAAAACTAAGAATTAAGAAAGTTTTTTTTAAAGCAGATATCTTACCTAGCTTAGCTACGTTCAATGACCAGTATTTAAATAGTGGGATCTCTGCATGAACACAGGTTTATGGGCAGAAAACTGTAATTATTATTTCAGTGGATTACTGTTTTTTAAAAAAATCTTAATAAAATACTTTAATTAATAACAAACTTTATATAATTAATGTAGACATATCTTAAACCTAAAGAAGGTGTAAAGTACGTTTATTGGCTGATAGGTCAATCAAGTCCTCTGCCACACTCATCCTAGATTTCTTGGTTAATCATCAGATCACTGCTTAGCCTAACAAATGCTAAGATGACATGAACTACCTGTAACAGCTATTGATACATACAAAACTATTGCTCTGTTCCTATCCTATCCTATCTCAACTATATCATGTTCTCCATTACAGAATTAGAATCATAGAATCCTTTAGGTTGTAAAATACCTTTTACATCTGTAAGTCCAACCATTAACTTAGCACTGCCAAGTCCACCACTAAACCATGTCCCTAAGTGCCATGTCTACATGTTTTTTAACTACCTCCAGGGATGGTGACTCAACCACTTCTCTGGGCAGCCTATTCCAGTGCTTGACCACCCTTTCAGTGAAGAAATTTTTCCTAATAGCCAAACTAAACCTCCCCTCGTGCAACCTGAGGCCATTTCCACTCATCCTATCACTCAATACTTGGGAGAAGAGGCCAACACCAACCTCCTACAACCTCCTTTCAGGTACTTGTAGAGAGCAATAAGGTCTCCCTTGAGTCTCCTCTTCCCTAGACTAATGAACCCCAGTTCCCTCAGACATTTCTCATGCAACTAGTACTCTAGACCCTTCACCGGGTACATTGCCCTCCTTTGGATGCACTCCAGCACCTCAATGTCCTTTTTGTAGTGAGGGGCCCAAAACTGAACACAGGCTAGGACAAACGGGATGTCCGGCTTAATGTGGGAGAAGCATATTGCATCTCAGGGTGGGCCAGATTCCTCCCAGCTGTTCCTGTGGAGTAGCACCATACCCCTCCAGCAAGCTGACTGAAATACCATGTGGAGGCTTAGTCACACGTGGCAGATGATTTAGCAATGCTTAAAAAAATCACTACACTCTGTCTAAGCTGCTTGGCCACTCCAGCAATAGTTCTAGGTTATTTTTTAAACAGCTCCCCCAGGCTTAATAGTGCCCAGTGGCTTTACATCCAATCTTCCACCAAGAAAAATATTTACTCAACATAGTGTTACATAAAGATGTGAATGCTCCAGAAGTCTCCTGATATTTCCCAAGCTATTTATCACAGAGCTACATTCCTCTTTACCCTTTGAATACATAAAAGAAAGCTCAGATAAGTACAAATAAATAATGAAAAGTATAACCGAGCATTTGGCCATACTGGTTCAAACCAAAGGTACACCAAACCCAGCGTCTGGTCTCCAAAGCTGGTCGGTAATAACTGCTTAGGGAAAGCACACAGGAAAAGGACAATAAAGGGAAAATGCTCAACCAGATCACCTTTCTAGAAACCTCATATTGTTACAAGATTTAACCAACAAAGCAGATGACCCAAAAGTCTCCCAAAATACCACATGAAGTTTGTTCAGCTAGAGCAGAAACTGCCGTTACCTGGAACTGATGAGGTGCAAGGGCCTGACCGTGAGGGTCTCTTGCTGTAGAGGATGGATCCTGGGAGCACAGGCAGGCAGGCAGGCAGACACCCTACTTTGCACCAACAAGCAGAAGTGAGTTATCCTTAGATGGCATTAACAGGGCTGCTACTGATCAAACTTCATCAGGAAGATGTCACAGGTGTTGGTATTCTCTTCACAGTTAAACCTTTACAACACCGTAATGATCACTGCTATTTACCAATGATGGCTGCATTTGCTGCAGGTGCCTGGGCGATGGCAGTGGGGGCTGTGGGACAGTTCTGTGGGCAGGGGTCAGGGCTGCCCCGAGCCAGACACAGCTGGTTCCAGCCAGCTCCAGCCGACCCACCACGGGACACAGCTGAGACCAGCAGCCAAGATGGTGGCACCTCTGGGAAAGCACACTTAAGAAAAGGCAAAACACTTCTCCCAGAGGGAGGAGAAAGGAACAAAAAAAGTGAGAAATACCAGCAAGGGCAGAAGCAAAGGAGGAGGTACAGCAAGGGCTGGGGCAGGTGTTCACACTGCAGCCCACAGGCAGCCTGGGCTGGAACGGGGTAATGGGTGAGACGGAAGCAGCAGCAGCAAGAAACTGCTGTAGACTAACACCAACCCATGCCATTCTTCCCGTGCCGCTTGGGATGCGGGTGGAGGAGTCCAAGTTCAGCTGGGCAGAGGAGGGAGGAAAGGCCAAGAGATTTTCCATCCTTTTTGTTTCCTCTGTCTCACTGAGGAGGGGGAATGAGTGAAAGAGCACCTGGGTGGGCTTTTTGGCTTCTAGCTAGAGATAACCTGCCAAAATAGAAGAGGTAGGAACTGGCAAAGAATACATAACACCCATCTCGTAGTCAGAAATATCTCTCTGTGTGTCTCCGGACATATCTTAGCTGCACTTTCTGACAGATATAAAATACTTATATCAGCTTTGTATGCTTGAAAAAGCATGGCAATTGGTATACACCCATCTTTCACTTATTGTTGGTAGCATGTCATCAGAAAGCAAGATAAGAAAACCCACTGAAATGCAAATTCCTTGAGAAATTAACTCAGTTTGAAAAGAGCAACACCACCCTGTCTGCAAAGCAACAGCTACAAACCAGTACTGAAAGATAATGTTGGGAACCTGGTTACACTGAAGAAACTCCCTGCCCACATTGGAAGGTAATTGAACACGGCTATATACACCTATTGTTCAAGTGATAAATTTTATAAGTGTACAGAGCAGAAGGTATTAAACTTCCTTAGGGGACAGAGTACAGTATTAAACTAAGGTTGTCAAATTATGATTACGCATCAATTATAGTGGTAACAAGGGAAGGACTTAGTCTGCTTAGCTGAGATTAGCAACAAAAAATTCCTATTAAATGTGTGCATGTGATGAGGATTTAATGACTGAATAAGTCTTCTGAAGTTTCTAAGACATTCCCTACAAATAGCTAGATGATTTTTCAGGGGTAGGTTCAGAGAGATTGTAAGTCTAAAATCAATATAACTCACACCATTAATGCTTGCCTAACACTGGTTAGACACATTTATACTGAAAACTAAAGTTTCGTTTGAGCCTCTATGGAATCAACTGTATTATGAATCAAGTCTAAAGTTACATTAAGACAGACAAGATGTTGCAGCTGTAAAGACTCGCTTTTCTTAGCCTGCTGTTTGTCCCAGTGATATTAAGAATCAGTTTCATTATTAAAAAAACCCAAACAAAACAAACAAAACAAAAAAGCCGTCAGAACTATGTAAACCAGTGCCTAACTCATGACAACACTGATGTGTGGGGTTTTACACTTTAATACATACAAAATAAATACTACTTTCTAATTCTAATAATACTACCTTCTTTTAGAAGGTGACTACTCACATTACAAGGATCATAAATCAGCATACTATTACCAATGCAATGGGTACTTACTGCTGACGGACAGGTTGTTCTACCCAGGGACAATGATGAAGAGCCATACAACAGTGTTAGGCAGGAAGCAAAAATGGATCTTGATCCAAGGAGACAAGACATGAAAGTTTGCTACACAGTGAAATTGTATTGTACCTGAAAAGGGCTTTTGAATCTGGCTTCTGTTCTTGGTAATTTTTATAATTAAAACAAGAAAAATATTTGTGCCAGGAAACATAAGCACGATTCCCAGAAGCAGAGCAGCTCATCTAACTGAGATCAGTGGCCGAGTTGTGTTTTTTTGTTTTTACCTGATTTTGATCTCTACGTACTCATTTGCTTACAAAGGATTGACTTGGAAAAGGGACCAAGGAGCAACAAAGCCTGGAATACAACACAAGACACATCAGGACTACAAGTCTTTATGGCTTGGCAGATGTTAATATCGTCAATAAATTTATTTAAAACTATACCTTTCTAATAGGAAAATTACTGACTAAACTAAAATATATCTGACCAGCTTTCAACATGTGCAACTAACTAAATGTCGAAAAAATAAGTATATGGCCTCTGTTTCAATATTTTTAACAAAATGTTATTGGTCACAAATTAAATTATCACATTAGAAAATATGGATAAGATCATTCACTGTTATAAACCAATAAAGCTTTTTTTTTTTTTAATTATATTTTTCTATAATCCTGGAAAGAAGAATTACTACTCATATGAAGTTGTTTCCTTTTAGTAAATATTTTATTATTTTTCATCTCATTTAACTTTAACTCTCTTCTTACTAATTCCACCAGTCAAAAAAGATCATAAATACTGAAGCCATATCCTGTCTCCCAGAAATCACTAGCAACAAAGCAACTGAATTATTGATATATTTTCAGTTTAAATTGAAAAAAAAACTAATAAAAGGGGGAAGTTATTACAGAAAAAAAGGCAGATTAGATACAATCTGCAAAATCAAGCAAATTTTAAAACACAAAAAGTACCGTTGAAATTCTGGAGGAAAGACATTACTGTTTTAAGTAGGGTTAGTGTTCAAATATTCTAAGATAGTACCCCATCATATATTACAAAGCATGGTATAAATACTTTAAAAATAATAATAACAATAACTTTATCTAAAATGTTGGTAACCAAGTAAAATTCCAGTTCTAGTATAAAAAATCACTGACAAGAATTCATAATGATTTTTTTTCATTCTCTGGGTCTGTATTTTCTAGAGACTATGTATCCTTCAGCTCATTATATCCTTTAAAATAGATTTCAAGATGGATCTTTTTATCATTCTTTTCTTTCTAACAATCATTATTACCAGCATTCACTTAAATGACAGTTTTTATGAATTCTGCCTAGTTAAATACACGAGTCCGAGACTGGCGTTATGCTTTTGCCTACTGAACATCCTCTATAGGCAAAGTATTTTCAATGACTGTAAAGGTGCTCTGTCATTTATGCTCTGAAAACCTCCTACCTCTCTTTTCCTTCAGATTATTAAGAGAGGCAATCTTTTTTCATCATCTCTAGCTGAAATGAAAATGCAGAGGTTTAGGTTTCAAAAAGCCTCCTATTGTAGACTTTCTGAGATTCAGCCATTAGTATTTTCCTGTTATTCAGTGTGAAACAGTGGTAGGCACTAAACGGGTTCTTTTATGTTGTGATTTAAGAGGAAGGTTTCAAAGAGGAAAATAGATAATAATGTAAGGATATATGCAGCCTTGACATGATGTAAGGATATATGCAGCCTTGACATGAAGAAAAAGCAAAGCAAAAAAAAAAAAAAAAAAAAAAAAAAAAGGAGCTCTGGACAAACAGAAGTGACAAGCTCACACATGTTTAGGTTTTTTTTCCTTGAAGCTAAATGTGACATGCAGCAACCAAAGCTTAAAAAAATTTCAGTGACTATGCTGATTGGAGTACAACAATATTTATTCACACTTCAGGCACTGCCCATTCTCAGCTACTTTTGCAAATTTTGCATATACAATTGAGTTTTGAAAAATGTAATTTCAACCTGCAATGGTTAGTTTCTTTTTTGTTGTTCTTGTGCATGAAAATAATCTCTGGTAAGTCTGAAAGATGAGAGGAAAAAAAAAACCAAAAAACATGTAAGACCTGTAGAGCCAATCTTCTATGGCAGAAAACAGAAGGCTGAGCTCCACATGTAAAACAGTGAGATTCATGCATACAAATCTGTATTTCCAAATAATTCGATTACTACTCCAGAGCAAATAAGCCAATATTTGGCTATGTGAGTCAAATAGAGCAATACTTCCCCAGGAGAGTGATCCTGCCTCTACCACATGTGGTTTGGTCACACTGAATCTCCACATAGCCTGTTCCTCTCATCAATATCTAACACTCTCCACCAAGCCCAGCATGCCTAGCCCCCATCTACAATTGCACATTATCAATGATATTTGTGTCAGTCTTCAGATCAGATACATATTAATCATGCATCAGTAACAAACATCATGAATTTCAAATTATTTGGTGGCATTTACTGTGCATTCAACACATTTCTCTGTTCCTTCTCTATAGCTCAGCTGGAACCACGTGTGCAAGAACCTGAGTCAATGAGAAAACAGCACAGCAACAGTAAGATGTGCACTAATTTGATTTTTAGCTTGCTTTCCACTTTCATGACAAAAGTAACATTTCTTAGAAGGCACACAGAAGACTTTTCAGAAGAAACTTTGGGTGACTGATTTGTTTTCTGTTTCTTTATCATACTAGGTTTTCTGTATGCCATTCTTTGGGTTTAGTTTAATTCTGGTTTTCAGGAGGACTTTATGGATGATGTAGACTTTCATTAAAAATAGAAAGGAAAAGAAAAGGAAAAAAAATATTGGTGATTTCAGATGCATTCTCACAGGCAGTACTAAAACCAAAAACGTGTTAATCTTGATTGTCTGGTCTTTTCTGAATGCCATTTACTAAGGAGTATCTGCATCCATATTTCAGTCGCTACCACCATCAATAAATCATCAGAACTTGTCAGAATCATAGAATATCTCAAGTTGGAAGGGACCCATAAGGATCATGGAGTCCAACTCCCTGCTTCTCACAGGACTACCTAACACTAAACCATATGACTGAGAGCATCATCCAGGCACTCCTTGAGTTCTGAGAGGCTTGGTGCCATGACCATGTTCCTGGGGAGCCTGTTCTAGTGACCACCCACCCTCTCAGTGAAGAACTTTTTCCTAATGTTCAGTCTGAACTTCCCCTGATGCAGCTTCATTCCATTTCCTTATGTCCTATCACTGGTCACCAGAGAGGAGATCAGCACCTCCCCCTCCGCTGCCCTCCTTTAGGAAGTTGTAGACTGTGGTGAGGTCACCCCTCAGCCTTCTGTTCTCCAAGATGAGCAAGCCAAATGACCTCAGCTGCTTCTTGTAAGTCTGGCCCTTAAGAGCTTTCACCATCTGATCACTCTCCTCTGGACACATTTTGATGTCTTTCTTAAACTGAGGTGCCCAAAACTGCACACATTACTCCAGGTGGGGCAGCACCAGTGCAGTGCAGAGTGGGAAAATCACCTCCCTCAAACCAGCTAGCTACGCTGTGCTTGATGCATCCCAGCACACAGCTGGCCCTTTTGGCTGCCAGGGCACACTGTTGACTCATACTCACTATTACCCCAAACCCCCAGATCACTTGCTGCAGGGCAAATGGACTCAATCCTAAAAAAATGAGCCCTATAGCTCTAGGTTTAAATTTAATCTGAGGTAGTGACTTTTTCTCCTCCTCCCAAGTTCAGACAACAGATAACCCACTTTCTTGAAAGCCAGTGGTTTGTATGGATACAGCCTCACAAAAGTTTGACTTCTCACTAATTCTTCCTGACTCCTGCTACCCAGAAGAGAGAAACATCTGCCAGCTGCAGTCTTGTGGTTCCTCTGTTCTGGGACAGAATGGCAGAGACATGAGTGCCCTGTGCAGCCCTTTTGCCACAAGCACATAGGAGGGCACCTCGTATGCAGCAGCTTTGGTGTGGGGTCAGAAAAAGGGCCTTGGTGGCTTGGAAGACAGAATTATGTAGGTTCACTGGCTATATAAGTCTACATAAGAGTCTTCAGGAAGCGAGTCTGTTTTGCCATACAGTTTACTCATAATATCAGGTTTTGGGCTACAGGTGATATTTATGTACCCTGAAGAGTGGGTTACTTCAAGCCTGGCATGTGCTGGGACTATTTAATTGCACAGTTGAAACAGAAAGTACAAAATGAACAAATGAAACCTAAAAATCAGTTATAAAACAAATATACAACAGAAGAGATTAGTGGTTTAAGTGAAAGAAGGAGCAAATTCAATTGATTTCAGGGATGTTTAAGATTTTAACTTTAATGATTTTTAGGTCATTACTAATATTATGATAGGTATTCCATTTAAATGACAGGCACCAGAGAGACTCAGCACATACTAACTTAATTTGTAATTAAATTTTGGATTTAAAACAAATCCACTTGAAACATGAGAGACGTTTGACAAATTTCTTCTCAGCAATAATCTAAATAGAAGTGTTTATATAATATAAAATGCTAATTTTGGACACAGGGAAAGTATCATACATGGCAAAATTGAAGCCTTCATAATGAAAAACATTCATCCAAAGTGGCTGTTTGCTTTGGGAAGCACTAGCTTTTCAGTTTCTCATTCTAAAACATAATTTGTATTGCCTAATATATTTCATATAGTTTTTTCAGCTTGTGAGCCCTGGAAAGAATTCAGATACTCATTATTCCCTAAGCATTTTTATGATTAATTGTACCTATACATTAATGCAGTTCCACAGAGACATTAAAACAATTGTGTGGGCATTTGTAAAAGAAGAAAAAACTTACCTGAAGAGACATTCAGATCAGGCAAGTAAGAATTTTTGCACCAGAGACTCTAAAAAAAATAAAGAAACTTTTCCCTCACATTTTTAATTCCCTGGAAAGTTGCTAAATGGTACAAGATATTGCCTTACATAAGACATTTCCCTGACCTTTCTCTTTTCATCTTCGAACATCAGAACTTGTAGTTAAAACAAAAAGGCTGACACGGGGGGTGGGAAGCAGAAATGCATACAGATAAGATTCTACAGATGAGAATATTAAGGAATAAACTTTTTTCACTGTTCTCACAAAAAGGCTGTTACTTTGATGTCAGAGCACCTGCTGTGATGGAGGCCTCCTTTGAAACATTTAAGGTGACATGGTTTCATACAACTTTGTAACAAGATCTTGGAAAATGAGAAACAGTGAAAGCTGATGGTAGTGGTAATTCAGTAGGTGACCAGACACTTGTACTAGAAAGAAACCAGCCACAGGAGACAAAAGGGCCAAACTACCTCTTTTGGCAGCAATATCAGCTTCCACTGGCCTCTGGTACTGGAAGGTAAAACCGACTTTCTCTGCATTGCTCAGTAAAAGTAAAGTGATCCTGGCTGTCAGTACTGACTACCGTAATACTAAGTGTTAGAAACAGGTGTTAAACTGTTTTGTTTAACTAAACTTACTGTTTTTTCTGATTAGCCATTAGACTGTTGTCTAGCAAAAGAGACTCAGAGAAACACTTTCAAAGTTTAGCAAAGAACGTAGTTCACTGTGTATGTCACAGGAGTAGTCAGATGCTTGAAATTCAGCATGGCCTTTGTTGAACCAGAGCCTTACTGAAGGTTGATTAGGTGTCCACAAAGACAAGTGTATTTTCACAACCATTCATAAAAATCCCCACTGACTAAAAGGTGTTCACTGATAAAGGTGAAGAGAAAAAAATCTTACGGTATAGCAGAACACAACAGAAAGGTACCACACTAGACAGGCATGGGGTCAGGGGGAGTATTCACAAAAGAAGGCTTCTGCATCAGCTACATGTATGACAAACTCAAAACCTCCAAATAATACTTAAGAAGTTTAAACTTGGATGCAA
This sequence comes from Falco cherrug, assembly GCF_023634085.1. Classification (NCBI taxonomy): domain Eukaryota; kingdom Metazoa; phylum Chordata; class Aves; order Falconiformes; family Falconidae; genus Falco; species Falco cherrug. The sequence continues at coordinate 68,400,845 of NC_073702.1, read as the reverse complement.
GATAGTTACTTGCACAGAACATTTAAGGGTCTTCTAATTGAAAATACTAAATAATAAATGTGGTATTAGATTATTTTATATTTATAGTGCCTTTTATTTGCAGACATCAAATACTTTTAGACCTTTATTTAATTTCACAATAAAGCAAGGAGTAAGGCTAGCATTTATGAGGAAGATTGATATTTGATGAATATGTAAGGAATAAGTATGAGGTAATTAGGTTTTGCATAGTCCAAACCTGAACTAAGACACATAATTTAAAGGGGATATTCCCTAGAAATACTGTTTTAATTTTCTGAATGATCTCTTTTTCAGCAGCTATATAACACCAGTAAGTAAGTGTTGTAATATCTACATATTTTGCTTTTTAAAGCATACTATAATATATTGTTGCTATACATTTGATTTTCTCACAACCTGGTGTTTGTTTTTTTTTTAATCTAATATTATATTTTAAAATCTTAATAAAATAAATGCATCTTTTATCATGTTAATGACAAAAACATTCTTAGTTATTTTGAAATCATACACACTGAAGTGTTGCAGAATACTTACAGGTAGATTTCAGTTACACATGTAAATAAAGCAACTAAATTTTGGTTCTTAGTAAAGTTTCTAATTATGGTGAATACATACATACTGAACTTGGATACTTAAAAGATTATCATATATATCAGAGAATCTGTTTACTTTTGGTTTCCTGTTTGCAATACATGTTCAAGTAATGCAATTTTAATTCGTTTTCAGGCTCTACAGCTGATTAAAATGGTGTAGAGTTTCAGATATCCCATATTCCTAGTTTTTAGGAAAGCAACTCAAAAGCTTATTTTCAAGGAGATATCTCTTTTTTAAATCAGAATCTTACACTATGCTTAGCCAAGTCTAATGGACAAATATTTTATCCTTCCTCATGCCTGGGCTACATTTTGAACATCGTATCAGTACTGGAGGGAAAAAGATAACTAACTTACATTTTGCTATGCGTTTAAATGGGAAAAGATGCTGTGTCTTGCTGAGGATTTTATAATTCTTACTTCTCTACGTAAAGGTGGATTTGATTAAGGCTACTCATACAATCTCCTTGGAAGGAGAGAAATAATACTATACAACCTTGTTGAACTTCAAGCAACTACATCAGTTTTCAACCCGAAGATACCCAATATTACCAGACAGATTCCACTCTGTCTAGTTCTTATTTATTTACTGTAAAATTGAATATTGAGAAATGGGAGTAGGTTCAGAGAACAAGTAATTTAAGGATCTCAATAAATTAATTTTGTAAAAGAAATTTAAGCAGTGACAGAACTCCAAACAGAAGCAGAAAAAGAACAATTCAAACTAGAGAAGGAAAACACAGTACAATGACAAGAATTAGAAAGAGGAAATCTTAAAATAAAGCATAGCAATTTTTAAAAAAATATTTTAAGGTAAATGAATTATTGATACTTCTTGAGAAACTTACTTATCTTTCACTGAATCTTTAAATCAGGACTAGAAAACTTTCTTTATACTATGAGGAAAAAGTCCTTTGCATCTTGAAATTACTTGGAAATGCAGCAATTGATGTAACACACCAGTATTTATTATTTTAAGTGTTGAGATGTATCTCAAAAAAGGCCCAAGTCAGCTCTGAGGTGAACCAGACTAAGACAGAGGAGAAAGGCCTATGAAGGACAGCAAAAGGTAACGCAAAAGCAAGAGTATATGCCAACCTGAGCACTGTTGTTTTGGAGAAAAGTGCTATATCCCTCTGCACCTTTCCTCCCTTGCCTCCCTGTCATTGCCTCCCTCACTTGAATAATTTCATGCCTCCTAAAGTGTTGCAGTCACTAGTCTGTTAGAAATCTGACTGAAGAGCTCTGGTAGCCAGTTTAATTGCATTCATTTTATGTTAAAGACTTACCCAGCAGCTTGCAGTTTCACCTGCAAAAATACTAACAAGCACTTTGCTCTTCCTGCACTTACTTTGGATTATAAGCAAGGTGTCACTAATTAACAAAATTCTACACTGACCTGATAAAGAACATGATGAAGAATGAGGGACCTTTCCCTGTGAGTTGACAGGACTATCTTGTAGGGTGGTCAGGAATTTCCAACATCAGATTATTTTCCCAATCATAATGTATCGAGTGTATTTCTTTTGTCAGCCAAATATTGATCTAGTCATATTTGATTTAAAAGATTTGCTTCTTCATACTTCAAGGACTGAAATCACTGAATCTGTGTTTAAAATTCTTTCTTTTCTACTATGGACAAAAATAAATGGTTGAAGTCCTGGTAAAACCATTAGTTGTAGTCCCTTAATTGCAACAGGTCTTTATTTATTTGTACATTTCCTTTTTGATAAATATCTTAAGAGCTCAGATTAAGTTCTAGCTAAATCATATTAATAAGAGTGCTGAATTCCTAGAGAAACAATGAGAAAAGCAGGCGGAGCATCAAACATCATTCTGATAATTTTTCATCCATTTTCAGTGACAGCCTTGTTGACATCACAATTAATCTTTTCATTCTTCACTGAAAGCATCAATAAAGTCTCGAGGGTATCCCTCATTAAATGGCCCTCAGTACCTGCACACCCAATCACACACTTACTTGCAATTGTTAGAACATATTAGAAAATTGAATTAGTATGAAAACATTTAGATGGAAAGAAGTTAGCAAACTCACATGCAGTGGAAACGTAAGAAAATAGTATGTTTGTATGTACTATATGATCGTATATTTATATATACTGTAGCATCAAAATGTTCAGAAATATATTTATATTCTGTAACTAATCTTTGGGCATCACCTTTTTATGTCCATTATGTGTGCAGATGTTACGAATATGTTATTTGACATACACCTTGGCACTATTTTAATATGGCTTTTCAACAGGATTTACATAATTAAAATGTTTGGGCAACCACAAAATTAGGATGTCCTAATTATCAGGTACCTGAATTAAAAAAACACCTTTATCTTCTTGCAGGAAATTTCGTACATTCCTGTAGAAAGCAGTAGGTTCTTTAGGTGGAAACAAAGACATTCCATTCTATTCCAGTGAAATAATTTGCTCACAATACTTTCAGAGGTTTTGATTTTTATAATTTCTGCCCTGAAACTACAGTACTACAGAACTGATTTACAGGAGGAAAAGAACCATGGATGAAAAATTGATCCATTAGATTTCACAGAGGTAGGAGTCATTCTGGGCTATATACAAGGCCAGACAAGTAATTAAAAAAAAAAAAATGCTTCAGTGCAGTCTCTCAGATCTCCTTTTATCTCACCAGAATGTAAGGGCCTCACAGTACCACTTTAGCAAAGAAGGACTGTGGGTCATCAGAGGTGTCTGCTGGATTTAGAAGGACCAACAGTGGGCTCTTCCCTGCTTCAGCATCTCCTAATTTTTCCGAATCGATTAAATTTAGCAATTGCTCTTGTGGAAAGATTAGATCCTCTTGTAATGTTTGCATACCTAAGAATAAACAAAATCTGAAGTCCTTCTTGTGTATTCCTTGAAAAGAGTAATAATGATTATTTGGACAAGAAAATAATTCAGCTGAAGAAAAAAAATTAGAATTTAGAATTCTATTGAAATGTAATTTCTTTTATTTTTAATATATTGAACAAAACCTATTTTAATGACGGAGAAAAATCAGGTTAAAAACATCCAATGAGATTTACATATCTTTTAATCCAGTTCCTACGAGAATTTTATTTTATGAAATGCTGAGCAAAAATTTCAGAAATGTATGTGGAATGGAAATTTGAATCCAGGGCATATAAGAAGTTTCCAAAATAGTTCTGTAAGGGGATGTACTCCCCTCTTTCTAGCACAAACTGCTTATCTTCTCTCTGTAAAGAATGACAAAATATCAGTTTCCACAGTAAAGGATTTTTGCTTAGATACATAAAATTACAGGCTTATAGCTTAGACTTTTACCAAACCTACATATGAGAATGAGATGCAAGATTCTTACAGCATTATTGTATCAAATGTATGTTACACTACTTTACAACTGTGAGTGGCAACAGTTTTCACCTCATCTTGTTATATTCATTGTCATCAGAGCTGCACTGAATCACATCATAAGTTAAGGTTAGAAAAATTAACTACAAGCCTTAAAGAGATCATAATTCCAAAATATGCTGAACCAAAAGTAAGACAAAAATAACAATCTTTATCATATAATAAAACTTATTCAATGCCCCAAAACATTGGACTACTATAAGAAGTAAATCGGAAGTGTATGAAGTTCAGGTGAGATATGAATCATAGTGTCTGTATTTTGACCTCAGAGGTGTTGTGGAAATTTATGGAACTTTCCACATTTCAAATTCTGCTGCTTTTTTTTTTTTTTTCTTTTTTTCCCAAGAGTCTTTGAGTTTGTCCAAATCCCTACATGCTACCTTCATCACACTGATAAAATTAAATTTTCTGCTACCCATTACAGCTGAACACTACAGCCAAATATGTGTTTTGGATACTCATCTGCATGCTCTGCTGCCAACTACTTGAAATCTCAACAATTACAGAGGTTATAGTGAAATGACCCATTACACTCCAGCTGTTTCTTATATAAATAAGAGGAGACAATGTGAGCAAATCACTGTCAGTTATACCTTTTTGCATATAATTCAGTTAGGTAATCTGATTCATAATATGCTCTTCACCAGTTACTGACATAACATATTAGAATCTTTACATTGAATAACATAAAAATTCCCAGACATCTTCTGTTTAATGAAATAAATTTGGTTCATCAAAACCTAGAAGAAGCATTGAAGATGTTTCCATGTGCCATTTAATGATGTTCAGAATGAAACAAAACAGAGCTAGCCAATGCTGTTTGATAACCACCCATGAAAGAAAAGCTTGGAATACTGGGAAATCCCTTATGCAGAAATTTCCTGAGACTTCATAAAGGCAGCTGATAAGGCTGACAGTCACTACCTAAATAATTACCTGCTTTCAGTAAAGTGTCCTAGATAAATTAAATAAAAACCAGACTATTTCACACTCCCTATTCTTGCTTATATATGACATGACATTTGCCTAAGAAAAACAAATTTTAAAGATGGAGACAGATGTTCTGAAAATCACAGATGTAATCATCACAGTTGTGTGAAACAAAAGAACAGACCCAGTGGCTAGTAGCAATTGTATAAATTCAGATTTTAAAAAAGTTGTGCAGAGTTCAGAAATGGAAGTAATTCACCTCCAGAACAAACTGCCAAAGGAAGTGAGTTCTCTATCATTAGAAATCTTGAACTTAATACTGGACATGTCCCTAAAACCTGTGCTGTACTTCAACATGCTCCTTCAACTTAGAACACCAGGCAAAGTTCTCTGACAGGTGTGGCATTGACTACAATGGCCATAACAGCTCCTTCTGGCCTTGAAATCTACTGCTTACGTATTACAGCATCTCAAATTAAAGTAACTTTTGTGTGTCCTCCTTGAAATATTAGTTCTTCGAATAGCCGTATTCACTCCCCAGAGGTATATGTATCAAAAAGAGTTGAACTGTATGTAGTAACAGCATGTTCTCAGAGCCAGGCTTTGCCTGTTGGGCACAATCCTCAAGCAGCCAGTTGCACAAAAGGATTATGAAAGCACAATAGTGTTGAGGACAGAAAAAAACCTGATCCTTCCAGTATCTCCAGCTCTCTTCTGGGCTTCTCCTTTGTCCTTAGTGTGCACTTAAAGGACCAGTCTCCTTTTCCATAAACTCAGTCACTGTGCCTGGAGATGTCCTAAGTAAAATTTATAAAGTACACAAGACAGAGTATGGTTTATTTCCCTAGAAACTGCAATATGAATTTCACTAAATAGACCCCTCAACAAAATATCCTTTAGGGGAATCAGTTTCTGTGAAAGCTGATATAGAGGACAAAAAAAATCCTGGTTGATAATAACAGAAATAACTCAGTCAAAGCTTATCTGATGAGGCTGAAGGAAAACTGGAACAGTCAGTCATCAATATCCTTTGAAATAATTGGATGAATTTGCATGGAAGTCATAGCAATTGCACATGCTCATACCAAATCTCATTTTCTTCAAATGCTTTTCATAGCTGACATGCTATTAATTATTTGCTTTCCAGTAGCGCACCTGGAAGCCCCAGTGTTCATCACTGTGCCAGGTACAACACAAATTCAAGGAAGAATGATTGTCTTTAATATTTAGACCATTTCAAGCAGTTATTTACCAATAATCCTATATTCTGTTTCCAAAAAAAATATACATCTTCCATTTGATTAATAGAGTATCACCTCTATCAACAAATACTATGACAGTAATGTCATCAGTATTATGTACAACCAATCAATTATTTTCTTAACATTCACTGTCCAATGCATATCAGAAACTCCAAGGTTCACAAAAAGTCAAAAGAAATTAATGGAAAACATCATGGGAATTTTCTAGTCTACTTTCAGGGTGGTCACTCATCCCACACTTAGTTATACCACAAATCTGTCTTTATAAGCACACAATAATCATGAAAGATAATTGTTGCCCATAATGAACGACTTTCTACACTGTTCTTGTATTTACTTTCAACATCAATTTACTAAAATAAAATTCCAGTGATACAAAGCCATACTCTTGGTGATCTTATGCAGAAACAAAGATAAGGCCTTTTTTGTTTCAGGTAGAAAAAATATATCCCCAGTCACTATCTTTATTTGCAACATCTGTGTTTCTTTATTGATGCAAGTGTAATAATATTAAGGTGCTCCCCAAGTGATACTCTCTCTTTGCATGTTGATTGGCATTCCTTATCAGGACAGGAAAATCCTTCAATATCTGTATATAGCCAAGTTTCATTCACAATACTTGGAATTATTATTTCTGGTTTTCTTGACCTTGTTTGGGTTTGGATTTTTTCTTAACTTTAGGACTTACTAAAGCAGTAAGTCAGAAATTTTCTAGAAAGCTTTTCAGACTTTTATAAATTAGATTAATGCTCCTGAAGAAGTGTTCCAAGAATGCTTTCTGGAAAGTTTCACTACTTTCTTCTAATCTTTAAGCACTTACTGATCATCAGAAATGGAAAACAAAAGGTTTTGAATAATATATTTGAGAAGACTTAACCCTCTTTCTACTTAAAAATGTCTACTGCTCAGGTAATGTACAACATTTACAGAAATAGCATCTTTTTTTCTTTCTTTAATATGCAGTCTCATATATATTCAAAATTTCAAAAAAAATATCCTCACTTCTGGCTGGACACTTGTATAAATTCAAGATTTTTATTGTAAGAACTCATGATCATAGATTAAGTATATGCCAATTCATAATATATTGGAATTCTGCCTCTGCAATATTTGCAATAACAATTCAGTTCATTCTATTCCTTGTAGAAAGTGTAAATAAAGGAGAATTGAGCACAGTCAAAACAAAAGTGGTAATTGGGAAACAACAGTTTCTTGCAGTATTTTCCCAGATATATTATATAATGATTGTAATTCTTCCTATATGTGCAATACATCTGTTTTTCACACAAGTCTCCTCTCTTATTAGCAGAGGAACTTTTAGAAATGCATTTACAATTTTAAGTTCTGGCTTTCTGCAGGATTTATTTTTAGTTTTGAGATGTTTTTGGGGTTTTTTTGGTTGAGTCAAATTAGTTAGTTATTAATCATGGCATGAGGAAAATAAAAGCCTTATTATTGTAACCAGAAGGAAAGTACAATGATGATTTTCAAAGCTAAATGGACCCAAATTAATAATTGAGATCTAAAAGCAGTTAGGAAAAAGAAATATTTTTAAATAAAAGCTAAAACCAACATGCAGTATACCAACATGCACAATGGTCCAGTTAACATCAACTGGAAGTCCAACTGGTTCTAAGTTCCTCATGTATGTTTTTGAGCCTTTTTAATAAATATTTCTGAATGCAAATGCTTCATAACTTATTTTTCAATCCTATGATTTTCAACCATATGTTCATTAAAAATGTCATTAATGTATAAATTACATAATTTGTGCACACACAAAAGAATGTGAGGCTTAGGAACACACCAAAGAGAACTGTGTCCTATTAGGTAAAGAATCTTTTCAATCTCACAGTCATGTGCCACAGATTTTGACACTCCCAGAGTTTAAAAGCATTTCTTAGATTTGTGGCTGTTCTTAACTGGAACTACATTTAAGAAGGCTTAAGGTAATTTAAGGTTTTTCGCATTCATCAGCCATTTCAGCTACCCAAATGAAACTTCTAATAAATTCTTCAGAGTTTCACCCACCCACTATTTTATGCAGCAAAGCTGAAGACAACCACAGTGTGTGATGGGATATGCTCTTTGCTCCCTGGTAAGATTAGTGTTGCTTTACTTAACCTATAGTCTATTGCAACTTTAAACTTCACTTTATGGTAAACCTAGCATAAAACAATATCAGTCAGGAAAGGACTGGACAGTGGTTAAAATTCTGATTTTCTGTCTATAGGCCTATCTAAAATTAAAGACTATTTTCAGAGTTACCCTGACTTCTGAAGAGATGTGGTAAGAAACAAAAATACTGCTTTTACAGAAACTGTATCTCAATTCATTAATTATACCTGTAGTTATATATGTTAATATACCTGCATGGCCTCAGAGTACAAATGTAACAAATAGTATAGCTAAAATTTCTGTATGACAAATCAAACAAAAAGATTTTACACTGCACATTTATATCTGCACCCACAGATCTGCAACACCACTAGAGACAACTTTCAAATGATTTACTACCAATGAGCTAAGCCTCCTTTCACTCCTACTTTTGTTCTTCTCTGTCCCTCTTAGAAGTACATTTTACTGCAGTATGTGCCACTGGATGATGGATCACTGGACACTGAGCATGTATTTATCATTTCAAGCTGATTTTAAACAATAACTGAATGAAATAAAAACACCATGTCTCCTTGAATTTCTTTGCTAGAGGAGGATATGATTTCATCTTCTATAGAGAAAAATTTAAAGATACATTTTCCAGGGTGAATATACCACCAGTTGTTGCCAGTGGTTCATCAGAGTGTGCTTTTCCAGCCAGTAATTTTGGTTAATCAGAAGGAGATAACAGCACGATTAGCACATATAACAGGAGCTGTGCAGAAAGTGTTCAGTTACATAAAGAAAACAAAAAAATCTAAAAGTAATTTAGGAATAAGGCTTATAGGTAACTAGTTTGATTCCTTGAAAATCCTAGCTAGGCTCAAGAAGATGGCTCCTAACAGCCAGAAAGAGCAAGTTGTTGACTACTTTCCTAGTGTAAATTACAGAAATCTTCAGGCTGGATGTAACACCAGATTAGGCAGAACTAAATACTAAAGAATATACTGTTTTTAATAACCCCATACTATCAAGAATATGGCTTAAATGGTTTATTGAGTCTTTTCCTTCTCCAGCATGTGTAGTTCACAATCTATTTTCTTCTTCTTGTCCTTGAATTTTTATAGAATGCAACATAAATTTATTTCAGTCCCAGAAAGAAGGGGCAGTCTTGTGACTGTAAAGGCTATGAACACTTGCCTATTGAGATCAGGGGAGTGTAAGGATTCAGCTGAGATTTCCAGCATAATCATGCCTTGCACAGAGTGACATCTTGGGACAGAAAGTTCTATCTCTGATCATTTTCCACCTGAACATAAGAAAATACTTTTTACTGTGACAGTGACCAAGCACTGGCACAATTTGCCCAGGGAGGCTGTGAAGTCTACATCACTGAAGATATTCAAAAGTCATCTGAACCACAGTCCTGGAAAACTGGCTCTAGGTGGCCCTGCTTGATCAGGGTGGTTGGGCTAGATGACCTCCAACCTCAGCCATTCTGGGATTCTGTCATGTCTGTAATCAACTGACACTGACTTTGCTTTGATTAGGTGCTGTAAACTGTGTATCTGTCAAACCTACCTTTCCTTCATAAATAAAGGAACAAACCTATATCAGGAATATATTCTGGCTGTCACATTTGTCTTTTATATATTCACTCTCTACATCCAGTATGTAATTTTATATGTGTAAACATGCCATGAATATTTCACAGAGTAAATGCAATCGGAGCCCCATTTCAACACTATTCAGCAGCAGAGTTTGCAAGTGTTCACCTGTTTCCTGGCCCACCAAGCTCAGACACCTCTATACGAGTTAGATGCTGTTATGTCCCTCCTAGGTAAATCTCACTTTGTAGAAACACATTAGAAAAAACTGCTGGCACCTCAGATATGCATATGATGTTATATCAAGGTGATAGCTTTTTTATGTCTTCCAACTGCCAATGAAAATATTTACACCAAGGATAAATCTCATAATAGGCTACAGTGCTTAAAGACCTGCAACATCCATTTACTTGTAGTATCAAAACTTTCCTAGCAGGCTTAGTCAATTATTACTCTGCCCACTGATATATCACTAGAAATACAATCCGATATTATTTTTTATACAGAAGTGATATTTAGCAATAGTAGCATGTACATGAAATCTGATTTTATTTTTATGCACATCTAAATTCTACTGCACAAAAACCCTGCAGTTAACTATTATTACGATACCTGTTGGGTATCTTTTCCCTTTTATTCAAGTGCGCTAAGCCCTTCTGAACGATGTTTCATGGTTTGCAGAACATATCTGAACTTAGCTGAGAAATTATTTCAAAAGTAGACTTCCACTGGGAATGTCAATGAGGTAAGGACATTTTTGACATATTATCTGCATTACTGAGCTTTATTTGATTTGCAAGATTAAAAGAGATTGAGTTGAAATAAGCAGTGAGCTGCACCTTAATGGAACAATAGCCTGACTTCAAAGATGTGTGTGATTTGAAAGACTGAGTGGCAGCTGCTACAAGGAGATTATAGAATCAGAATCCAGGCTTCAATAGTGTAGTCCAAGTCTTGGTGTGGAACACAAACCTGCAGTTCAGTTGAGGAATAATTTTAGCACATCAAACATGTAATCTTAGGCTGACTACTTTATCGCTTCCATCTTATTCTCTAATTAGATAATAATCAACAGCTTACATGTCTGTCTGAAATATCCAGAGAGAATTATGTTTCTTTTCTACTTGTGACAGCTTTATTTTTAGCTTATTCTTAAACTCACTGTCCTCATCATCTAGGGAATGACTCAGTGGGGCGAAGTCAAAAATGACAATCCAGACATGTAATTTCACTTCCTAGGAAAGGAAACCAGAGAGAAATCACTTGTGTCAATCCCTCATTCCTATGCAGGCGTATGTTGTTTTTTTCTAGGATAAAGTTAATTTTCTTCATAGTAGCTGACATGGGGCTGTTTTGGATTTGTGCTGGAAACAGCGTTGGTAATTCTGGGATGTTTTTGTTCTTGTTGACCAGTGCTCATACAGATCCAAGGCCTTTTCTGCTTCTCACCCACCCCACAAGCAAGGGGGCTGGGGGTGCACACAAAGGTGGGAAGGGGCACAGCCAGGACAGCTGAACCCAACCGACTAAAGGGATGTTCCATGCCATATGATGTCATGCACAGCATATAAAGCTGGGGGAAGAAGAAGGAAGGGGGCACACTCAGAATTATGATATTTTGTCTTCCCAAGTAACTGTTACAGGTGATGAAGCCCAGCTTTCCTGGAGATGGCTGATCACCTGCCTGCTGATGGGAAGTAGCGAATGAATTCCTTGATTTCCTTTACTTGAGTGTGTGGCTTTTGCTTTCCTTATTAAACTGTCTTTATCTCAGTGCACAAGTTTTCTCACTTTTCTGGTTCTGACCCCAATCCCACCAGGGAGGAGTGAGTGAGCAGATGCATGGTGCTTAGTTGCCAGCTGGGATTAAACCAGGACAAGGAGATACGTAGGAATTTGAACCTACAGCTCTCTGGTTGGTCTGGCTCTTGGGTAATGTATCAGCTGAGGAATTCTTTTCTAGGTAAATGTATTCTTCTTCTTCACCTTTTTGTCTTCTTTTTGAAATAAATGTCTTACTTGGTTTTGACACTGAGCAGTAGGGTAGGTTTGGTAGCTATGGGTCTCTGACTATGAGGTATGCTCCTAAATGTTTGCATGACTGGGATAAGGCCATGCCTTAGCACTTCAGCATTTTCCAGTGACCAGTTAACACTCACTACCAACTGCCAGTTTCATTCTTAGGCACTTAGCTCCCTTTATATCATGTATGGAGAGCCTTGGCATTTAACTTGGGCTTGTGAATTCAGCTGCATGGCAGGATGACTAAGAAGAATTGAAATGTTCTGTCTTTCAAACCCTGAGCAGTGGCTTTTACTTCAGTGATAATGTAAGAGATATTCCGAAGTTGGTATAAAAGACTGAAGGTTGTAAAAGCATTCTGAAGGGCAAATCAGGATGCTTTCATATTTGGGCTATGTTGGTTTTGGCAAGATAAGAGGCCTGAGGGAAGGGACTTGGCTACAGACACTCACATTCACCTTCTCTGGCTGGTAGCTTATCCAGAGGGCTGTTTCCCTTTATAAATATGTCAGCTTATATTAAGAAAAAAATACATAACACAAAAGCATAAAAACAATCTTACATATGACAGGATGGAGAATTGGCACTCATGTTACAGTTGGAACATCATCTCATCCCAAAGATATTGTCATACAGGGACACAGGAAAATGAAAGCTGCTAATTGTGCCTGTAAGAGTTATTTGAGCTCTCCTTCCCTCCCAGTCAGATGCGTAATTCAAAAAAGATTTTTCAAGTGCTCTGGAACTATGAAAAGAGTAGATCAGTAAAACTGAAGTACCTGTAAATGGCATTCTCATGGAGTGCAATTCTGCATCTTTGAAAATTAGTAGCCTCTGTACCTTTAAAAATATGTCTGTCCAGAATCAAAATTGATTTTGAAAATCTGAGTTATTTGTAGAGGAAACAGGTCAGAGGTCAAAAAGTTAAAAAGCTTCAAAGCTTCTGAAATATTGTGTTCAGTGCAAAAGCCTGTGTACTCGTCTGATTCTTATTTATTTTCTACTAAAATTCAAAACTGTACTACAACATCCACAGAGTGAAGTGAGTCTGGCTGTGGAGACAAATTATTGCTAAATCTGAAACCTTTTGTCTTCATCCATGTTGTCGATACACACATAGGTCTACATGATCAAACAGATGTGACAAATGACACGTTATAATGATGCCAGACAAAATCAGATGTAGGTGTCATCCCATTATAACTGCTCTGTACACACCATTGCCATTTCTGAGGATGCTAACTGCACTGAATAAAGTGAATCCTTTTTTTGTAAGGAGCAATTCCAAACACAGAGGTTTGGTAACAGCTAATTTATCATCAGTAACAAAACAAAAATCTCGTCTCATAAGCAAATAAAAACCAAGCCCTTAAAAATATTGAAAGCCCAGTAAATAAATTGAGAAGGTAATAGAATAGAAAAAAGTAAATGTATTTTTTAGGGAAGGAAAATAAATTTTCATCTAATTACTATGTAAGTTTCCTTCCCTGTGGCCCAGTCTAAGTATATTCCTAGACTCAGGTAGGAGCACCACACAGAGCTTAACTAATCAAACTGAGAATAGTTAATCTTCTTGACTTAATGAGCTTAAAGTTATTCAATTCACTGTGGATTTGTGTATTATCAAACGCTTCTCAGAGGCAACATCCTATATGTGAGATAACAATCACTTCTTCAACTAAGCAGGATAAATCGTCCAAAGGCTTGTTGTTTTCTTTTTTAAAAAAATGTGAATTTTATTATGAATACTGTGTGATCAAAGTAATTAAAGACTGATGAAACTACAGTAACCTACCATTTAGAAAGTGTTATAATAGCCATGCAGTGCCTAGAATGGCCCACTGTTTAAAATGCTAATGGATCTGGTCAAATCATGGCATTTTTATAACCTGAACATTCAAAAATGTATTCTAAGCCTACAAGATGCACAAAATTTTTCTTTGGAATCAAAGCTCTGATATGAAGATGTTGAATAATTAATCTTTCACAATGCAATAATCATGTAGTGAAGTATGTCAGGTAGTGTCAAAATAAATATTTCAGTATCAGTCAGGAAATATTTTACTTGGAAGAATTCTCTTTTTGAAGATATTTGCCAAAATTAAAAAAAAAAAGGAAGTCCAGACTATAAATTCCTGAATAATTTTTGCCTTCAAGAAAATAATATTTTATAACAAAAATTGCAGTGAAAATATTTAAGACAAAATTAGAAATGAGTAATGAATGAAGAAAAGAGCTTTACATGTTGCGATTACTGCATATGTAGAGCCTAATTAAGCTGTAAAAAGGATAGTCAATACTATGACTATTATTGCTGACCCAGCGTTTTTACTTACAAGACTCCTGACCTTGCTCCAAATGCTGAACATGCCTCCATCTGGTACACACGGTGATAATATCATTGTCATCACAAGTATTAGATCAATGATCGTTCCCATGTGACTGCAATCTAAAAAGTCTCATACTTGATCATTGTGGGCAATGTTATACAAAATACTATAAGCTGCCTGTCAAGTGCCTAAGAGCATTTATTTTTTTTTATTAGATAATACATCATCAAATCTCTCCACCTATGTCATGATTTAGTACAAATTCACTGAGACAGTTTATCTTCATCCCAATCATTATTTAAAGCAGTTTTCTAAGGCAGTTATGCTGTGCTCTGCTATGTCACTCATTCCCTCAGTCACTTAGCATTGTATATGTTCCCTAGGATTTCTGTTCCCTGTGAGTTCCACGGTCTTTCTGGTAAATATACATGTAACTCTCATAAATCAAAATTTTCTTGGATTACCTATCAATATTCCAATACAAATAAAGATAAGACTCTCTGCTAACTCATGACTATAATGCTACCTCAACAGTTTCAATTTGTATCAAAGGTAAGCTTTTTAACATGAGGAATAGCATGGTCTGATGGTCTCCTTTTAATCCCCATCAAAATATCCAACCCATCAAAAATTTCAACAAAATCTTCTGCTTTACTAGTTATGGCTGAAGTAGAAATGGGTACATTCTCATAATTGAAGTTGTAATACACTCCTCTCTCCCAGACCAGTTGTTGTTGGGTCATATAATGTTTGCTAAGTACCTGCAAAAATTTGCAGTTTGGCCATGAGAGCATGCTTTTTTATCTAGAAAGGACTGGAGATTCACACATGCAGGTCTAAAGCAATTAAGTGAAGCCTTACAGTGATAAATATGTTTTAGAGATTACACATATTTTATCTACATACCTATGCAAAAAAAAAAAGATGAACCCCCAAAAGAGGTTTTGCTATGCTAATCATGAAAAATCTCACTTATTCAAATCAATATAATGAGCCCTGAAAAAGAATCAGACATGTTCTACTGCAGCATGAAAAAGATGTGCAGGAAAACTGCAGCTGATGCATTCTGTATTACTATATAAGATAAAACTGTACATATAACCAATCAGGAACTTATGTCATTTTTGCATCATTTATGTTATGAAAAACCTATTTTTATTGATATATAGATACATTAAATCAATTTTAACAAACCTTGTGTTTCAGTGTTTAACCAGGTGTTAATGCGGTAAAAAAATAATTATTTAATCTCTGCACCAATTAATTTAACAGACAATGGATTAATGAGTTTCCTGTGTCGTGTATTCCTTTTTATTGTTAATGTTTAAGTAACTACACAACCACAGAAAAACTAGGCTAATATGAATAAACTGAAATAGAGCAGGGAATAAAAGTGAAACTGACACGGACAAGACTACCAATGGAAAGAATGAATTCTTACATAAATATCTTCTGAAATAAAACAACTTCACTACCTAAATAATGGGATTCCATGTTATAAATAGATGCACATATTTAATTTTCTACATGACCTAGTCCTCTGGAGTTACTCCCATGTGAAACACACTTGGAGTATGTATGGTATGATAAACCTCATACTTCTGTACAAATCAAAGGCTGAAACATCAATTTGGTAACAGAAAAGCCTTTTCACCCAAGAGCAATTAGACTGTGGAGCCTTCTGCTGCAAGTTATTGCTGATGTTAGTAGAACAGTTGGGTTCCATGAAAGGAGCAAACTGGTAAATATATTATAATAATGATGTGGGTTATAGTAGAATAAAAACCTAACCAGGAGTTTTGCAAGACATGTCCTCATACACCAAAGCACAAAGTATCCTACGTCAAAATGGTCCAGCCTTTTACAGGTGTAGTTACAGGTTAAATTTCAGCTGTAGGATATTCTCCAACATCACAGGTTCCCTCTCATCTTTTAACCCTCATACATAAGCCTTCCACTGTCATCTGGATATAGTAGCCGCAGCTCAGCCTCTATGAACCAGGCTGTTTGCTGTTAGAAGGAAGTATTAGACTATTAGGGGAAGTATATTTCTTCCAAAAGCCACTGTCATCTCCTTGTGTTTTCTCTCATCTTTCTTTTAAACAGGTGATACTGACCACTGCCAGGACAATAGACCTCCATTCTGAATCTGTGTCTGCATCCGTCAGTGTCTGGCAAACATTCTGCTTCCTCTGTCTGGATATAAATAAATATAGGCAAGGTTTCTGTAAGGATGCTGGGGGGGTCCTACATTTTTAAACAGTTCTAAAGCTGCATTTTGGCAGCAGAAACATAGCCACTGTGCTGATATACTTGATCCAGTTAATGTCAAAAACCTCAATATGAAGTCACGGTGAGAGCCCCGTCATATAAATGCATAAAACTCAATGTTCTGTTGCTATTTGTGGTTTAAGTACTATTCATGGCTTGTCTTTGAAAGAAAGCATGTGGCAAGAGAAATTCACATGAGAAAATAAAGGCCTTACCCAGAAGAGGAAAGACTCAATAATGATGTAAAATCCTTTCTGTACACAGGATTTATTAATATTTTGCTGCTGGTAGCATTCATCTCTCTACTTTAGACAGCTCATTAAACAACTGCTAAAGTGATTAATAAATTAACTTATGATAATAAATTAACAGCTTACCCAAGATCAGAACCACTTTGACCACACAATTATCTCCAGTTCCCCAAGGCTCCATTCACACCATAACCTTATACCTGGTAAACCAAGCAGTACTTAAAGAATACTTACTGATAATTACATTAGATATATCGCATTTTTTTTTTTTCCTCTCTGAAAATGATGCTGCAAGGTTATGGACTTTGTATTATGGTTTCTAGAAGCAATATTGACTCAACTATAAGCTCTTAATAATATAATTATTATGCTCTATAAAGGATTCCAGTCTGATGTTACTCTGTTTTCAAACCACAAATGTGTGAAATCTATAGCAAACCAACGTTATTGAGAAAGTTCTACAGATACAATAGCATGTTTCAGAAGCGCTACTCTGAAACCTGCACAACTAGAAGCAAATAATACACTGTCAGCATGCATTTGAAAAGACAAAAGCATCTTGTACAATCTCATAAATGTCTGAGGATGTCATTTTCACTGAAGTTTCTACAGTGGCTCAAGCATCAAAAATGCTTGCAGCCCTTTGAGTAACCACTTCACATACACTTCCTTTGAGTAACAGTTTTGCATACACCTACAGGTCATCCTGTCACACTACAGATGAGCCCTAACCAAATGCCAGAAATTAAGACATCTACATTTTCATCTTTTTCATATTTGAATACAACCTTTATTGTGACAAGTCCATCATGAGGTCCAAAACATATTTATGGAGGAAAGGTCACAAAACCAGTGTTTACCACCTGGACTATATTAAGTATACATTCTTCTGCATTTGGTTCTTATTGCATCTTCCCAGAGAAAGGGCTGGTGATGATTAACAGCTTAAGAATTTTGAGCAGGCTGCAGATAATTTTAGGAGTTTGATAACTCTGATTTGATCTCTGAGTAACTTTTCCTGATCAGTGGAGAAATTTCTGTAAATTATCACTCTACAGAGTTTGACTGAAGAAAAACCCATGTGTATCTTGTAACCACACAGAGCACTGGCAAATAAGTAGAGAGGAAAGGATGTCATTAACACTTTCTGTAGCAAGACACAGCCTCACATAGCATTCACGTAATCGTATCAGGTCATCACTCTGGATGGATGGACAACCAGATGGGTCCTGTTTAATATCTTTATCAGTGATCTGGAGCAGGCAATGGATTGTGGTCTCACCAGGTTTGCAGATAACACTAAATTCGGGGAAATATGCCGGAAGACAGGCTGCCATTCACAGTGTTCCAGACAGGCTGAAGGAATGGGCCAACAGGAACCTGATAAAATTCAACAAGGCTAAACACCAAGTCCCACAGCTGGGAGGGAAGGACACCCTGCACTGATACAGGCTGGGGGCTGCCTGCCTGGCTAGGGAGCAGATCTGCAGAAATGCCCTGGGTGTAGGGGCAGATGGTGCTCTGGGCATGAGCCAGCAGTGCACCCAGGCAGCAAAGCAAGCCAAAGGTATCCGGGGCTGTGTTAGCGGGGCGACAGCCTGTAGGTTGGGGGAAGGTTTTATCTGTAGTCAGATTTTACCTGTAGTCAGAACTTATGAGAGCACATCTAAATACCACATCCAGTTTTGGTCTCTCCGGTGCCAGGCAGACATTAATAAAAGGGAATGAGTTCAGCAGAGGGCTGCCAAGACAGTGGCAGGGCTGGAGCACTTGCCTCATTAACAGGGGTCTGCTGAGCCTAGAGAAGAAGAGGCTTCAGGAGGACCTAACAGCATAAATTGAAAATAAAACCCGGATATAAGGAAAACCGTGTTCTCCATGTAGTATGCAATGTAGCAAGTTGTGCCCAGAGAGGCTGTGCATCCTCCACCACCGGTGGTTTTGAGGACCTAGCTGGATAAAGCTGTGAGCAACCTAATCTCATCCCATAGCTGACCTTGCCTTGTGCCAGGAGCTGGACCAGAGATCTCCAAGGCCCTTTCCCACACGAGTTATCCTATGATTCTGCAAATAGCTGTATGAATGGGTAACCTAGGTGTCTATCAGATGTGGAAAATATAAAGCTAGTTTATTTCCATTAAATACTTCAATAATTTTGAAGTATGATCTGAAAGAAGAACTAAAACCTGCACACCTATCCCTATTTCAGTTAGTAGGTGCACATTCACAGAATTAACTTTGAGGTGCTTTTGAAAAACCTGATGACTATATTTCCAGATTTCTTCACAACTTATTTTCTTAATATTTTTAAGTTGTATCTGCATATTAACACATTTTTGTCTTTTCATCTCTGTTTCTTAGCCAATTCTTATTCCGATGATTCACATCACATGTCAAAAGAATACAACTTACATGCTTAGATGTAAGATGCTGAAATTAATTTTCTTAATGAGTGCTACCATATGTATATGTCATACAGTGTTCTCAAATTACTTCTGCTTTCAGGATCATAGATCACATTTAAAGATTAAGAGATTAATTAGAACTTCCATAAACTGCCTGAATACACTGTAAATAAATCCCTTGCTTGGGTGCTCACTACAGATACGTTCCAAATACGGTCTGTAAAGCCCTCTTATCAATATCAAGGTTCTTTCATGACACTGCAATGAAACCTGTTATTCATGCATTTTATTTTCAGATTTACATTCATTTTCTGTACTAATAAAACACCAACATATACTAGGTCCAGATTTCTCAAGGACCACTCTTTAATGAGAAAGTTGGCAATCTTTTGAGAGCAGCATTCCAGACTGCATTTTTCTCTCTTAACTTAGACATCAAAGAGGTCAAAGAGTAATCTCAGTGAGAACCAGAAGACACTGCTTCTCAGAAACCACAGGTGTCTTATCGGCAAGCGTATCAGCCTTTCTGCGAGGCCTAGATAGCAGGAAATGTGGATCTCAGCAGGAGTGAGCTGCTGCCTTTCACTGCTGCCTCACTCTAGATGCTGTGGCTTTCTTAGCCCTTTTATCTGACATCCTAAACCAGCCTTTACATGGGGTTCTGCTCTTCTTTAATAAGCTGCTGATCTCCAATCCAATATTATAAATGATTGCATTTGGTGACAACTTAGACACATAATAGGAGATGGTAATCTCAGTTTCAATCTTTTCCATGGAATCTAGCTCTACAATTTAAAAGGAAATGTCCTTCCAGGATTTTATATAGATTAGACACATCTTATAAAAAAGGACAAAACCAGATTGTCAACCACATCCAGATCACATGTATGCAGACACAAATACAACCTTCAATTAATAAGGAATTGCTTGCAAGAATATGGATATCAGCCATTTCCACTCAGGAAATGCTGAAATAGTAAAACAGCCTGAAAACTTTATCATACTACATTAGCAATTTCCCATTACATATTATTAGGAACTGTCATATTACCCTAGAGTTCAGCACAATCATGGATCTCCATTAATTTATCAGAGGGGCTTTCTTCTCTCCCTGACACAACTGCTAAACTACACAATGGTACTCTTTCCTTCTGTCAGAATACGGCTCCATCAGATTAACCATCTGGCCAGAAATACTTTCCTTTCCTGTTCAAAATCTGTTCCATATTCTACCCAGAAGAGGTTTTGAACACAAAAGGGCTATTCAGGCCTTGCCATTTATCTGGCAGAGCAGACTTCTATCCAACTGCAGATAGACTCACAGCTGTGATGATGTTCTGCAGAGAGTAATTTTCTATCCACAAGAGAAACTGTTTAATAAAAAGAAGAACCTATTCTCTGATTCAGAAGGAAGGCTATATCACACAAGCACAAGGGTGTACTATAAGTATGATTTCTTTTGCTATTTGTAAATCAATGCCAGCTAATCTCAAGCAATTGAGGCCAGATTAGTTTAAATAATTTTATATAATATTTACAGCATATTTCAAGGAAGGAAGTAGGTTAACAGTCATAGTGTTCTTCCTCTAAATTTCCAATAAAGACATTAGCTAGCAGTGAGAGTGCCATAGTGTTACTATGCTATTTTAAGCAAGATAAAGCTCTGTGTTGCAATGAAAAATACTGGACCCCAAATAGATCACGTGATTTTTGAACCAAAATTCCCAGATGAACAAATCTCCATGTGTTCTCTATACCAGCAAGATAATCTTCTTCTTTCTTTCATTTACCCTAACTGTAATTCAATCGTCCACCAAAAAAGTGAAGGAGCGCTGCTAAAAGCAACAGGAGTAAAGAAACTCCTATTGTGCAAAGTTTAGTCATTGCATATAACTTTAAGTGAATTCTTCTTTGAAACTTTATTTGAATTCCTAGGTGAAGGAAGAAAAACTCTTTCAAATTTACATGTACAGTAACTACACAGCATGATTATTTCCCTATTCTTTTTCTCTTTATTGAAGAAGAAGACTGGACAACTTTTTTTTTTCAGATGATCTTACCTTTCTGGTCTTTCTTAAAGCAGATAATTGAGCACCTTCCAATAAATACTATTTTAGCTCAAATGAAAGGAAATCTAAATCACACAAGAGAGTCAGTGCATCATCCAACAATTATTGCTTGCCTTTTTCAAAGATGTAGCCAACACAGAGCCCTGTGCCAGCTAATTGAACATCCAGTTGCCATTGGGCTCTATGAGGAGCTAGAGAAGAGGTGCCATAAAGGCAGAAATCCAAGTAGTATCAAAAGCTGAAAAAATTAGATCCAGTTTTAAGAAGTAAAGCCACAGGCATAGGCTGGAGCTTGTTGAGCTCAAGAGTGCTGGTAAAAAGTCTGACTACTGGACTGCCTAGACATCAGTGTACCTTCACTAGCTACAGTGGAAGCTGAATGCAAAGCACTCAGAGGGAGAGTGCAAATGACCTCCAGTAACACTGACCTTCTCCGTGCTGCTAATGTTGGTTTGATTAGAAATTACTCAAAGATTACCAGTGGCAGCTCACTGGATCTAGGTGCATCAACCTTTTAGCTTTGGCTTCTTCACTGAAATAATCTCATGTAATAATAAAACAATACAATTGTGCACAGGAACCAGCCACTGTCAGGGCCTCTGTAACCTATGCATTTGCCTATGAAGAGCATGTTTTTGGAAAGCAGAAAGGGTTTTTTTTTTTTTTATCCATTCCTGTTGGCTTAAGGACACCACACAGTAGCATAAATACAATATGGGACAATCGGCAATATTACTTCTCTGTTCAGGTGGTTAATTCCAACCTAATATAATTCTTGGGCTGGTGTCTTTCCTTTCATCCCTTTCAGGGAAAAGATCTTTTCCAGATACACATCCGACTAGATTTCTCCTGGAATCCATAAAAATGAAAGTTTGGAAACAGAGGAGAGGTTCAGGACTCAGGACCTACCCTTTTTTCTTTCTTTTTTTTTTTTTTTTATTTCCCCCCCTTTAGTGTACGTTCATTCACTCAATACTATTAACAAGAGAGTATATATTAAAAAAGTCTAGTCACAGTCTTAATGTGACTGATGGTAGCCTAGAAATAGGAGATTTTTCTTTTGAGATCATCTTATAATCGCTAACACGAAACTTTTTATATCATGTAGATCTTAGGAACTTCTAGATTTGTTGTTCTTTTCCCTATGAAGTGTACACCTTTTCATGTGTTCTAATTTAATTATAAATTTCTTTCTATTTCCAAGACAGAAGTGTTCTCCCTCTCTAGCTTTATTATTCTTTAGGCAGACTATGAATTCTTTACTTCTACCTGGGTTTTATTGCCACTCCCTGTTACTCTGTGGGTTTTTTTCTTACAGCACTGTGGTGGGTTGACCTTGGCTGGATGCCAGGTGTCCACCAAGCTGCTCTATCACTCCTCTCCTCAGCAGGACAAGGTGGAGGAGAAACTAAGATGGAAATAACTCATGGGTCAAGATAAAGGCAATTTAACAAAGCAATAGCAAATGTCATGTGTGGAAGTAAAGGAAAACAAAAGTTTTTCTCTACTTCCCATCAGCAGGTGTTGTCCAGCCGCTGTCCAGGAAGTAGGGTTTCAGTACATTTAGCAGTTGCTCCAGAAGACAAACATCACAATAAGGAATGCCCCACCTCCTCATCCTCCTTTCTTCTAGCTTTTATTGCTGAGTGTGATGTCATATGGTATGGAATATCCCTTTGGTCAGTTTGGGTCAACTGTCCTGGCTATATCGCCTCCCGAGATCTTGCCCACCCCCCAGCCTATTGGTATGGGGGAAATATTGGAGAAACACCCCCTGATACTGTGTGAGCACTGCTCAGCAGTAGCCATAACACTGGTGTGTTATCAGCACCTTTCTAGCTACCAATACAAAGCACAGCACCATGAGGGCTGCTATGGGGAAAACTAACTCCATCTCAGCCAGATCCAATATAAACACAAAGATTTCCTCCTGAGCTTCCAAGTGGTCTTTGTTTCAGACACCACCTTCTACTACTACAGTGTTTATTTTTACAGTAGAATAAAACAATGTACCTTTCATGTGACCATTCCCATCTCATGTAACAGGTACTACAGATAGATTCATTAATCAATCCAACTTTTCCTCACTGAGTCTTTGTTCTCATCATTTTCTTGTGGAATTGTGAGGAATTTTTTGATTACTGAAGTTTCTAATGTGTGGGACCTGGGCACGGGGAGACTTTGTTTTCCTGAAGAAACACTTGTTAATGGCAGTCATGAACTGTGAGATATCCCACACCTTGGCACACAAGTAAAGAAGTGGAATCAGGGAAAATAGTATTTCTTTATTTTTAACTCATAGAATCAATTTTCAGCTTACTCCCTACATTGTTTCAGGCCATATGCTTTTATGTATCTCACCTACCGCTCCCTTTTCAGCTTTAGGCTGGACTACAAAGCTCTTACTCCTGTTTGCTGTAGCAGTGGTAGCACCGTTAACTTTAGTGAGACTGCTCATCCAAATAATAATTTGCTACTGATTTTAGGAATCTGCTGGGAAGTGAGTGAGTTCAAATTCACATGTTCAGCCAGTGAAATCAATAGAGGAAAGATGAAAGGCACCTGCCGTCATTCTGAGGGGTGCTTAGCAAAGTAATCTGAAGCTGGATGTCAGCATGATTTTGATAGCTGTGTTTCTATAGAGTACTGCAATGTCCACGACTTGCATCAAGCTGGCAATCTCCCCATGTCTGAGGAATCTCTGGCTAGTGTAATAGTTACAAATAATAATATATTTGGTTTATGTTCTTGCTATTTACCATCAAAATAGCGTATATTCTTCTATATGATTCAAATCCATAAAATGAAAGGTGATAAAATCATTAAGATGAGGTTCTGGGCCACTTCCAGAAGTGAGGTATGTTGTACATGGGAACACGAACAAAACTCTAAATTGAGAGCTGCTGTAACTCATGCACCAAGAAATCAGAGGGTTCTAGTGCAGCAGGGGAAGCTGGAGAAAGCATGTACAATACAGCAATGTACTCTGTATGGGTAATGTCATAATAGCTGCATGGTACTTCAGTGAAGCATGTATCAACCTTTTCACTCTGTGTATCCTTTTCAAGGGACAGGAAAATATTAATTAAGCATTAATCTGCAGTTTGTGCATTTTATTAAATGTAAAGCTTTTTAACTAAAATAACAATAAATGCAAACTTTTCCTTTTTTCAGAAGCAGTATTGAAAGGCTTTCTACTATAGGGCATTCTGAAGGTCATTTGCTGAAGGAGAGCTCAAACCTGGCAGGGGTCATGACTGCCATAAGTGTCTAATCATCTGGGGTCAGACCAAATCACCCAGGTTGCTATTGATAGCATCCTCTGTGGCTGCATGCAGGCCAGCACAGCCCCAGCTGCTTCCCACACTCTCTGTTGCATGTTCAGCATCTCATGCTTTCCTTTAAAAGGCACTATTTTTAGGGAGGCGATCAAACACTCTTTGCACTTGTTTTAAGGAAAGGCATTCAATAGCAATACAGGTGATCTGAAAACTGAGCTGAATCCTTAATGCAGTGTAAGCCTTCCATTGCTTGTACCAGCTTAAAAAGTACAGTTATAAGAAAATATAGGGTATATGGGTTTTTTTCCCCTCTCACTGCAGACAGGCAAAAATTTGGAAAATATAGAACTTTGGACGGTGACAATATGATTTATAAATATAGGCGGCAAGGGAAAAGCATTCAGAAAAACAATATACAGATTTTTCCAGTGGGTACACAGTTTAAAACGTGCCTGTGCCATATGGAACATTGATGATTTATAACCAGGGGACTTCAAGCTTGCGAAATGTATAAAACTATTCCCAGAATATTTATTAAAAAGAAGAATAGTTGCCATGCAGAACAGCATTTACTATGCTAATTTTTTTCTATTTAAACAGAGGAATAAAAAAATAATCCATAACTTAAAAGGCCAACCATTCATTTATTTCTTTGTTCTTAACAACCCGCTTTAACACAGCAATTTATCCTTATTTATTTATTTTCCTTTCAGACTACCCTGCAAGCCTGGATGGTGTCAAGAAGTATTAGCAAAGAATCGAAGGTCATGGGATGCTGCTGGCTACTGTGGCATGAAGCTCAGTCAGCTGGGTGCAGCACGCTCACTTGCTGACATATGGAAGACAGTATAGTGTGAAGAACCACTCCCCCATCAGCACTGGGCACAGCTGCACGCGTGCAAAGAAAGTGTGATATAAAGACATAGAGGAAAAAGGACCAGTATACATGAAGCAGAAACAGCTGTATGCATGTTTTCTCAAGGTATGAATGTGTTGTGGGTTTAGCCTTGGTAGGCTGCTCAGCCCCACACAGACACTTGCTCACTCCCTCCACAGTGGAATGAGGGAGAGAATCAGAAGAGTAAAAGTGAGGAAAACTTGTGGGTTGAGATAAAGATAGTTTAACAGGTAAAGTAAAAGCCATGCATGCAAGCAAAGCAAACAAGGAATTCATTCACCACTTCCCATGCGCAGGCAGGTGTGCAGCCACCTCCAGGAAAGCTGGGCTCCGTCACCTGTAACAGTTACTTGGAAAGACAAAATGCCCTAACTCTGAACATCCTCTTTCCTCCTTCTTTCCCCCACTTTTATTGCTGAGTGTGATGTCATATGGTCTGGGATATCCCTTTGGTCACCTGAGTTCAGCTGTCCCAGCTGTGTCCTCTCCCAACTCCTTGTGCACCCCCAGCCCCCTCACTGGTGGGGGTGGGTGAGAAGCAGAAAAGGCCTTGGCTCTGTGTCAGCACTGCTCAGCAGTAATGAAAAGCATCTCTGTATTACCAACACTGTTTCCAGCACAAATCCAAAACACAACACCATGCTAGCTAATATGAAGAAAATTAACTCTATCCCAGCCAAAACTGGTATAGGATGGTAGTCCTTTAACATATATAGTAGGAAAAAACATTAATGTCAGAATAAAGCAGAGGGAGAACCACAAATCAAAGGTCCTTTACAGTTCTCTCTGTGACTGAGAAAACAAATCTTTCTGTTCTATCCATTGCAGTTAGCTAGATGCATTTTTTAGGATAAAAATCAAGGAGAGTAAGTTCTCTGAGACCGAGAATATGCTGGCCCTGACCCACTTCCCTCTTGTACTAAGTATAATCTGAGCTTGGCCCCTGCAGTCCTGCGCAAGGGCAGGGCAGATGTCTGAGGCAGACATTATGGTCTAAGACTGCTTGTCAGACAGAAGATGGCTTCTACCACCTTCCACGGTGGCCAGCCATGCCATTTTCAGGCACTACCAGTACTATACTCCTGGACATTATTTCCATTAAATATGCTGGAAGGTTATTGACACAGCAGCCATTAATATTCTTTGTAATGACAATTGTTACTCTGCCAGGCATTTTGTACTTACTATGCCTAGTAATAATTATGTTGTTAAATAATCCTTGAATGACTGTTAAAAGCAGGGGAAGGAAAAGTTGGGGAGAACGAGTGAAGTTTAGGTCCAAATCAGGAATTACGTGAGCACTAGTAACTTCTCAAGACTCTATTAATATTCTTGCTTTTCAGGAATGATTATTGCTGTCAGTGAGCTTTGCTCTTTCTGTGGGCTACCATCACCAACAGAACTGCAGTCTACGTAACAGGAAACAATGAATGCATCAGTCCTCAAACAGTAAAAGCTACTAGACATTTCCATTTTAATTTCAAATGTAGTCTTTCTCAAGATTTAAAAACAGTTTACCTTATTTGTATTTCTTTCCTTTGTTCCTTCTGATCAGAGCTGAAGCAGAAGATCTGAAATACAAAAAGAAAAG
This sequence comes from Falco cherrug, assembly GCF_023634085.1. Taxonomy (NCBI): domain Eukaryota; kingdom Metazoa; phylum Chordata; class Aves; order Falconiformes; family Falconidae; genus Falco; species Falco cherrug. The sequence continues at coordinate 68,373,813 of NC_073702.1, read as the reverse complement.
CTTCTTTAAATATTACTGAAACCAGGAAATACCACTGATTCTAGTTTTCTGGCTTATTTCAAATATCTAAGAAATTCTAATTGCTATGATTAGGCTCAGTTAAATAGTCAAACTAAATCTTTGTTTAATATAAATCAAGGACATCAGATTTAGACATCAAACTTCTCAGCTGTTATTTAAAAAAAAGAATACCTATTAGATATCACTGTAGCAAGTGCAGTTCACAAAATGCTTACAGTCACAATTTCTCTACAGAACCCCAGAATTCACAGTGAATCTTCTTTAATTCCTCTTTCAACTTCTTTTTAAATCTTGTTACAAAAAAAAGAAACCTGAGAGAGTGATATAGCCTCTAAAACACATCTTTAAAACTTTAATATTCTGTCTTACACTTTCACTAAGTGGTTTAATTGATTCCCTTTCCTGAACGATTGATGTACAGGATTTTATGTGCTGTTGAATGCCACCTGTTCTATAATCATTTTAATTATTGAATTGCATCATTTTTACCAGCACATAACACCTTCACTTTAGTTTAAAATGACAGATCTATTTATGCCTCTGTATGATCTTTCCTTGCATTAGGTTCTTAACTGTCATAATACAAATCCAGAGGCCCTTATTTAGGAACTGGAGCAGGTCTTCTCTTTTTCTTTATTTACTCTGAGCTATGAAGCAGAAAATAGTCAGATTGCTTCAGGCCAATTTTGGTTTTTAGGGTAACACATCTAAAAGTGAGACTGGATGAAATTAGGTGTGTTCAGGTTTTTTTAATCGCTATACTACTAAAATGTGAGGTCAGCTACAGAAGGAACTGTTTTATTTTGTTTTCTTTAAATGTGGGATCAAAGAAACCCATAAACCTGGCAGAACCATTTATTTCATTCCACAATATAAACTCGTTTCTTAGATCACACTAAACAGCTGTGCGTTGACTATATATGCTTATGACTATGGCTGTAATAAAAACTTTGAAGAAAATCCCTTCTGTAAGCACATCAGTTGAGGAACATAGAATGTATATCCCACACCATTAGTCTCAGTGCTTTTTCTTTAGTATACTGTTTCATATTTATCTACAAAAAGCCTTTGTAAACATTTTTTTAAGAAGTCACCTATAGTCAGTCTAATGACTAGAGCAAAATATGTATTGCTCAGGATATGCAATGAAACCATTATCGATAAATCACAACATGAATATTACAGTATTTAGACAAATTAACAAGTTTCACAAAGAATCTTCCCATTTCCAGTGAAGTGTCTTGGAAATTCAGCTGTTCACCTATTAAGGTGAATGTCCCTTCACACCAACTTGAATATGTTGGGTAGCTATACGTAACATAAAATACCTCAATAAGAACATGGAAAGGTATGGAACATATTCCTCAGTACTTTAGTAAAAGTATTACAGGAATGAATGAATAAAATTAATACTCCAGTCTTTCTATTCTTACAGTGCCATTAACTACTTAGGTTAGACTATAGTCAGACAGAAGCAAGGAATGCCCTGCATTCTCGACATGTATTGAAATGAAAAATCTTCCTGGAAATTAAAATGAAAATCTTCAGCTCAGATGTCTATTTTGTGTTTTTGTATGACACCAGAACAAGCTGTAACTTCTTCATTTGCTCTTTTAATGTAACATAGATTCACAGCACCAGCCTTCATTTTATCTCTCAACCTAAAATAGTATATGCAGCTTTTATGTTGTGACATTAAAATAGGCTTTCCTGTGACTGCTACTGTTTTATAGCAAAATTTTATTTCCTGATGTAAAACTCTGGAAGTGACCTAAATCTGTAACATAAATCTATGAGTAAGGCACAGGATAGCTAAGCTGAAAGAAAAAGCAATTGAACAATAGAATGAAAGAGAACATTAGCTTTATGTCCTTGTCTTTCTCGAGACCTAAACTCAAATCCAGGCTTGGATCATAAAAGAAAATTAGTTTGATCTTCTCATTTTGGCATCCATTTGTGGAAATCAGAGTACTTCAATGGAGTTAACACTCCCTGGTCAAGGGAAACATGAAACTGAAAGTCCACAAGTGTTCAAAGCAAGCAGATGGAGGATGTTCTGGCATAAATTGCCTTCAGCTGTCCCCCTCCTTGGGACCATATCTGGGACCAAGCCAGTGCAACTCATCTTGATTTCAGAGAGGGTGTAAAGACCAGATAAGTCTCAGGATGATAATTGGCTTAAAAATTATTAGCAGAACAGACCTGGCACTGACCATGAAATGGCAAAAGTTTCTCAAGAATATCTAAGAACTGAACACACATATTCTTTAATATTAATTTCAGTTTAGCATTTTCAAGGACTGAAAATTCCAGTTGCTCTTCATTTGGAATATGTCTTAAAACCTTATGGAATGGCACAAAATAAATGGACTGACTTTTGTGATTTGTGACTTTTCTGAGAGCAATGGGTTGACTCCATATTATGCAGCTGAGTACATTTACATTTAATTAATGTGATTTTCTTCACTGTGGGCTTCTTTTGGGAATCAAGAAAATAGACATCACAATAAGGAAAACACAAAAACCATTCTCACCATTTCTCTTTCCAGCCCCACTACCCAATTTTCTGGATACTGACAATACTTACAAGTGTATCTATGGAGCTCATCTTCATCTTTCAAATCACAATACTTTATGCCTCTTCAAGAAGTGAAACGGAACCCAAAAGACCCCAGCCTCATTTAGTCCAGCAAATCACTTCTGCATTTTGGGCCAGAGTCCATTGACCTCGCTGAATATTTTCATTTGTATGACGACAGGTAAAGAAATGTAGGCTTGGGAAAGGAAGAGGTTTATATCTCCATAAATAACCCTAGCTCAATTTCTCCATTACCACAATTGATTTTCCTCGTATCCTTTATTCACATACTGTAGTGTTTGATCCAGTCTTGCAGTACCATCTACTGGGACTTTTGCTTAAAAGAATTTAGGGGAATATCCATCCATTTACAAACAAACTGGGGAACCAACTATTTATACCTCTTATTCATGTCAAGTGGGGCTTTAAAGTTAAATTCCAAATCTTGGTATTTTGAAAACACAGCTGCAACCTCACTTGAGATAACCTAGTCCAATGTTATTCCCAATGTATTCTCATGAAGTTTTTGCCAAATACTTTAGCAAAATGGTAGCACAATATCTTAAATAAGACAGTAGCAACAGGCTTGAATTTGAAAATAAGCTGGTGAGAACAAAAATAAGAGAATAAAGAATCAGAAATAATCTACAAAACAGTATTTTAAAGATTACATATAAAAAGATGAAAACAGAATACTAGCAGTTTAAAAAATACAACCCACTAACTTGAAGAAGGTTTTTTTTTCCCTTTCTTTTTCTTTCCACCTTACAGGAGACTTGGAGGAGAAAGATCATCATAGGATAATAGAACAGTTTGGGTTGGAAGGGGCTTTTAAGATCATCTAGTCCAACTCCCCTGCAATAAGCAGGGACATCTTCAACCAGATCAGGTTGCTCAGAGCCCCATCCAGCCTGGCCCTGAATGTTTCCAGGGATGGGGCATCTACCACATCTCTGGGCAACCTGTTCCAGTGTTTTACCACCCTCATCATTAAAAAATACTTCCTTACATCTAGTGTAAATCTACCCTCTTTTAGTTCAAAACCATTACCCCTTGTCCTATTGCAACAGGCCCTACTAAAAAGTCTGTCGCCATCTTTCTTATAAGCCCCCTTTAGGTACCGAAAGGCTGCAACAAGGTCTCCCCAGAGCCTTCTTTTCTCCAGGCTGAACAACCCCAACTCTCTCAGCCTTTCCTCATTGGTTCCATCCCCCCAGTCATTTTTCTGTGGCCCTCCCCTGGCCCTACTCCACAGGCCTGTGTCTTTCCTGTGCTGAGGGCTCCGGGGCCAGATGGAGTACTCCAGGTGGAGTCTCACCAGAGTGGAGGGGCAGAATCACCTCCAGTCAAGCTGCTGGCCACACTTCTTTTGAGGCAGCCCAGAATATGGTTGGCTTTCTCAACTGTGACCACGCTCCGTCAGCTTATGTCCAGCTTTTCATCCACCAGTACCCACAAGTCCTGCTTGACAAGGCTGCTTTTAATCCCTACATCCTTCAGCCCTTATTGATACCATGGGTTGCCCCAACCCAGCTGCAGAACCTTGCGCTTGGCCTTGTTGAACCTCATAATGTTAACACAGGCTCACTTTTTGAGCTTTTCCAGGTCCCTCTGAATGGCATGCTGTTCCTCGGGTATGTCAACTGCACCACTCAGCTTGGTGTTGTATGCAAAGATGCTGAGGGTGCAGTTGATCCCACTGTCTATGCCACTGATGAAGGTATTAAACAGTACTGGTCCCTGTATGGACCTCTAAGGTCACCCATCACTGATCTCCATCCAGACATTGAACTGTTGACCACTATTCTTTGGATGTGTTTACAGCATCTGACTCACTTTTCACAGTTTAATAGAAAACTAAATGGTAGAAATACTGAAAGTGCTTCATGTGCTTGGAAAGGTCTCATTGTCCATTCTCTCTTACAAGGACTATAGGAGCTAGTAACATTATTTTGATTACTATTGTTGGTAACTCCAAGGTGATGTGCACTTTCAGCCTTAACTGTATATGCTATCTATCATTACTTTTCAAGCATTCTGGTCAGTCGACATTGACAGCCATTTCCTTTTCTCCAAAGGCATGCTGTATTAGCAGTTCAGTAAAGTTGCCAAATATTTTTAATATTTTTAAAGGAAAACCAGTCCAAAACTGAGTATTTGATATTTTCCTTTAGTAATAAAAATAGAAAAGTTGGCTCCACAGAAGAGTTACCAACCGTGATCTCTGTTCAATGTCTGCCATTAACTAGTAACAAACAGGTTTTCTTTTCAACTGCAGCTTTTATTTAGGCAGGATAAATGAGAAGTATAGCATTTTTAACTATGATCAAATGTTTCATTTTACTGTTTCTCTTGAACATGCATAGATGTATATTCCCTGAGCTGAATAATTCCCCTAGGTGTGTTGAGCTAGCAAAAGAGATACAGATTTAAAATAGATTCAGATGTACCAATTACAGGAAAGCAAGTCACTATGCATCGACTGGACCATGGAAACTGTCCATATATGTGCTCTTAGGCCACAACAGAGGCCAGATAATAGAGATTAACTTAGCCCTCAGCAGGATGGTGTGTGCAGACGAACAGTTCACACTGATCAGCTAAGGGGTGGTAACTTGTCCTCCACCATTAAATTGGTTGCTTGTTTTAGCTCTATACTTGATGGTGGTCCAAGGCTTCATATAGAGCATTACTTTAATATATAAGCTTTTATCTGTGTGTAGTAAGTAGCACAGTGCTGCCTAGACTATGATGGGACTCCTAAACTAGATGCCATAAGGTGCAACACAAATTACAAATACTAGAAGGAACTTTAAGCATAGAATTACAGTATTTCACTTCTGGAACCAGGGCTTCCCTGATTCCACCACAGTCCAACAAGCTTTCATTACAGTTAGCCTACGCTGGACATACACTGACTTTGAACAACCACCTTTCACATCTACACTCTTAAATCTTTCAGTCTAATGAGATAACACTCATCCTTGAGGAAATGTAAGAAACATTCCACAGTACGAAGGGTATTCTGATATAAAAAAGATTAATCAAAGATAAATGTGATGCCATTTTCAGAGTAAAACACAAGTGGGATGTTTCAAATTCCCTGTCTGGTGTAAGGGGGATTTTGAGAGATGTGGTTCAGTAATCAACCCATCTGAGGGAAGTTCTCAGTGAAATACATGGCTTCACATTATAGAGCTGAAGAGCAGAAGGGAGTAAATTCTGTGGTTGTTCTCCAGACTCTGTTTAACAGGTCATTCAGATTCTGCCAGTTACTTCTCTCCAAGTCCCATAAGTTATGTTTGACTTTCAGAAAGGACATCGAGCAGTGATTTGAAGACTGCAATACAATGAGATTTCAAGCAGTTCCTTTGTTCCAATGGTTAATCAATCTCACTTTTAAGAATATTGTGCCTCATTTTAATTTTAACTTGTCTGTCTGCAGCTCCCAGTCATTGGTTCAGTGTTCTGTATTTTTCCCCTGAAGATACTTACACACTATAATCAAATTATATCTCAGAGATTGTGCAGTCTCTGAAGGGCATTTTACGGTACGTTTCTGTACCACCATTCCAACCTCCTTTTAAAAAATGTTGAAACCAGAGCAGCACATGATAATCCTCTACTAGGCTTACCACTGCCATAAGTAACGTTTAAAATCATTTTCCTGCTCCCATTTGTTGCCCCTCTGCCTATGTACTAAAGGATCTGCCAGCTCCTTGATGCATAACACAAGCACAAATTTAGTTGCTTGTCCACCATAACCCCAAATTGTCTTCCAACACTGCTTTCCAAGACATAGTACCCTATTCTGCTTATTTTTCTGAGTTCCTTATTTCTTCTCCAGTTCAATGACACTTTGTTTGGCAGTGTGTGCCTTAGACCAGAACATTAATGCTATGGTATTAGTAAGAACATCATTACCTTCATTTAGAGGTGGTAGATTTAACTGAAAACAGTTGCCTTTTTATAGACTGAAGCTCTGGACATCACATGGGTATCTGTGGTCACGTTACAACATTACAAGCTGCAGCTGTTACATAGACACAAAGACAAATCATAGAATCATAGAATGGTTTGGCTTGGAAGGGACCTTAAAGATCACCTAGTTGGGCAGGGACACCAGATTTCCCTGCCCTAGAACAGATTTCCTAAAGCCCCATCCAGCCTGGCCTTGAAGGCTTTCAGGGATGGCTCATCCACAACTTCTCTGGGCAAAATCAGTGAGGTAAAGAGAAAGGAAATATATATATATATATACATGTCTGTATATATATGTGTGTATATATATAAAAAACTCAAAGATTTACATATTGTAATATTCTTTAATATTTACAGCTTTACACAACTTTAATTTTACTGTTTCATAAGTTTAATTTTAAAATTCTTCTTCCTTTGTTCATACATCTCAAATTTTATCACACCATCTGCACTATACAAATGCCTGCACACTTCACTGTAATTGTGTTTTCCATGCAAAAAAAAAAATACAGTAAAATTATATTATCTGTATAGCTGCTAGAAGTTCTGGCTCTGCAATCAGCATCTCTCATTTAGGCAGGCCTATGCATTTCTACAGCTAATCACAGTGCTTTTGATAGTTCAGTTCCTTCAAAGGTGAATTATTATGAAGATGTCAGTGGCAAGGAGAGCTTTCTTGTGCCTTCAGCTTGTAATATACTGTTAGAAATTACAATGTCTTAGAAAAATACTGAGGTAAAATAAACTAGAACTGTCAAGGTCCCAGAGTATTTTATCAATTTTTTCCTGGCTTGAGTTTGGGGTTTTCTTTAATAATAAACTGGGGGGAGAGAAGATATTGTTACATTTCTGTATTTTTCGTTTGGCCTAAGAGTTTCTTTACATTCACTGGGTTGGCTTTATCCCAAAGTAGGACAACCCTGTCAGATGATTTAGTACAACATGCAGACAGACATGAATTTAAACTGTGGATTTAAGACCTTTTCTGCTGTATTATATACTGGCTTCAGTATAATGTTCATGGCCCACAGAGATTTTGAAGTGAACTCAGATTTGATCCATTCATTATTTTCAAGTTCTCAAAGAAGAACCAGAAGAAATGAGTAGAAGAGACCAAGAGAATCATCACATAATGAGGTATAAGATAAAGCACAGCCTAGCCTCAGTCCTTGAAACTGCTGTTTCCCATGTGCATGGTTAGATAAATTGCCAAATGTTTCTGCAACATAGATCTCACCCCACTACAAAGAAACAACAGAAAACATCCCTACTAATTTGACAGAAGAAAATTCCTTCTGGACTCCAATGCTGCCAAGCCTGATACAGCCATTTCATTACTCTCATATCCTGCCTCAGACAAAGAAAGTAAGATTTATTTCATTTTTTTGTAAGGAAGCCAACAGACCATCTTAATCAGATCAGCATGTTACTGTAATGAATGAATGTATGAAGTTCTGATTTTTGGCCCGGTTGGAAGAACCTGACAAGTAAGTAAACATCACTGCGAATGCTAGGGCTATGCCTCACATGTCAGGGACACAGATATTTCAAATGGCTCTGCTTGTGCTGACACCAAAAGCAGGGTCTTTGGTGAGCACAGCATATATTCAACCCTGAAGCCACTGCTGAACTGTGAAGACTTAATGGTGCGCAGCTCCAGCTGCTCAGGGACCTCTGCAGCACCTCCTGTCTATGGTGCAGACCCACCCTGAGGTCATCACTGTTCTTTATCCTAGGAAATGTTGTAATTTTTAAAAGTTTACAATCTGAAATACATACTAAAAAATAGAGTATAAAAATATAAAATACAGATCACATCTACCTGTACCTAACCCAATATATCAGAATTTCTGTGTACACCAATATAACCCATTACACGCTAGTTCTGTCCTCTCATATTCTTCATGGCCAGTTATTTACCTCCATGGCTAATGCCCAACAGATCTTTCCCCTCAGGAAAACTGGAACTGTCTGAAAAGCAGAAAACATTTGCTAGAAATAACCATAATGAAGATAAGTGTTAACACAACATTCTAAACTCAGTCCAGGACACAGGCTTTCAAACTGCTATTTCCAGCTTGCAGTTGAGAAACTGTTTCAGACAACATAAAAAGCTGTATCTAACACTTTCTGACAGTGCCATATTGGCTGGGACTAACACAAAAAGGAGGTGTACATGAAAAAGCAAGGATGATTTTACCTTCATTGCTACAAAAACTTCTAAGCTATCAAAATAATCAGAAATTTAAAAGTCAAAATACAGCAAGAAACCAGCCAACTTGCCTTCCAGCAGCTTTGGTTGGAAGATCAATGGGATCTTGACAGTATTAGTATCATCTGCCCTTTACAGCTATTCAGACGTTTGTTTAAAGTGAATTAAGGAAAGCCAAGCTTTAATAGTGAAAACAGAGAGAGCAATAATAGAACAACTCAATCAAGGGAACAAAACTGTGCTATAGTCCACAGAGTTCAGAACAGAAAGGTGTGCACTTACCATTGATCAGGACAAATAATACCCAGTGAATAAAGGTTAAATAAAGCAGTAAGAAAGGTACCAAACGCCACTGAAAACAACAAGAAAAAGGACAAGCTGTAAACCTACACAGACCTTTAAAAGAGGTCTGCCCAAGCTTTGTCTAGCTGATATGTATATTGACAACAAGCAGAGAGCTAATGTACATGTAACAGAGAGGAATTCAAGCTTCTTTTTGTTAGAAAAGGTATTGATTTAAAATTGGCCTTGCATGACATGAAAAAAAAAAAAAAGAACCGAAAAAAATCTTCCCAATTCAGTGTCTTAAGGACTGAATGCTACTCTTTGCCTGCATCATTTACTTTCAGACTGGTTTATTTGCCCAATCTCAGCAGGGGCAAAACCTACCTCCAGGAACAGTCACCAACAGATCTGGATAAGTGGGTCTATAAGAGTTCACAGGCACTATCCCTTTCTTCATGCAATCAATTCCTCATAAATGGACCTAGAGGAGTCTCTCATTTTCCTTCCTCTCACCAGATGTCCACAGTAGAAATTAAACCCAAAGCAGCCACTTTAGCAATCTGAAGTCTTGAAATTCAATTTTAAGTAAGAAAAAATATTTTTTAAAGAGACAGCTTTTTTTATTTAGCCTTATAAAGTATACAAAATATTATTCATTTGGCTTTATTTCATATTCTTTCATGCTATGTAAGGCCATTGCATTGGTTTTCTAGAAAAAAAACTTCCAAAATAAGCAAAACCTTTACACATAACTTCCACTTGTAAAATGAAAAACTGATGTTTTAATGTTATATGGGATCCTGAGCAACAATATCTTGGATAAGATAAAACGTCTTTTACAGAGGTGGTGAAATCAGTGCATGGGCCCACTTACTCCTTCTCCAGGTCAGCCCAAGGAGCAAGCCAGAGCTCAGCCATCAGTGCGAGGGGGGCTGGCAGGGTTGATCAGGAACTTGCCATGGTGCAAAAAATGGGGTCAGCAACGCAGACAATAAAGCCATGTATCCAACCCAGTGCCCAGTGCTAGATTTATTCACTAGTAGTTTCTTTGTGCAGACACAGAGCAATGCAGACATACTCACAGATTTTACTTTGAGAAATCCAATGAGAGCAAGCAGAGTGAGGAGTTACAAAGCCTACTGCGATGCACCAATTACAAAGTTAGGATGATCTGATGAAAAATTAATAACATAGTTGTTCACAGACTCTGATAAATCTTATTCCTCAGCAGGACATTTGTGAACTGAAGGAAGATTTCAATGCCTAAACCAAAGGTGAAAGCAAAAGAATGGAGAAAGTTGCAGACAAGGAGATTCTAGCTGGTGGAGTCCGCTTGGTGACGTACATAGAAAGAAGCTTTTAAAACAATGCAGATGCCTTATCCTTAGGTCTCAATTTTTGGGGGTTTGTTAGAATAAGGAAAAAATAAAGTATTTATTAGAATTTTCCAGGGGAAAAAAGACAAACAAAAACCAAACTGCCTTTCTTGCTTGGCAAATACCACCTCCTCAAAAGCAAAGACTTTTGTAAGAACTGTCTAATGCAATGGGTATCTGTCAGAGTCCAACCAGTGTCCTACTGGACACTCTGATCTCTTGCTGCTTACTTACTATGTCAACTCTTCCTTATGTTTTCAGATCCCCAGAAATTAAATATCTTGGAAGCTGGCAGCACAAGAAACTAACTCATCCCAGCTCCAAGCTACAGCCCTTTCAGTTGGGGTTAAACTTTTCTTCCCTACATGTACAAAAGGAGCATGCAGATCCTTCAAAGTTAATTTCTTCAGAATATAGTCTTTGAATCTCTTAACAAGATAGTCTTGCATTTTTTTTCCAAAATAAAGAAATACATGGAGTCACCAGAAGTTGTTTTTTGGTTTAGCTTTTCACTCTACAGAATTTTTCAGAAAGAATATCCCGTTTTGTTCCCCTCTAAGCTTTACCTTATTTTTGCTGCATGGAATGTAGTTATCTTTAATTCTATCTGATAAAATTTTATCAGGAAGTCACTTCATTATACAATTACAGATATTTAAGACATCTTTTAGTATAAATATTTTAAATGTTCTGAGCTCACCATATTCGTAGCAGCTTTAGTCACAGCTGGCAATATTAATTGCTCTAATTTCTGCCTCCATTTCTTGCTCATATTTTGTGCTTTCTCCCTGCTGGAGACAAAATTTTGCACTCAGAGTAAAGTAACACTTCAAGGAAAAAGAACAATTGAAACTATATGGTTAAGACCTTAGGTTTACCTGGTATCCACTGACATCAAATAGAAGCTGGTCTCCAGAGGGCTTTGGCGAATGCATTTGCACCTGCAAATTGTGACCTTTTTGCAGTTTGCACACCCTAGATCAGCAAACAGATGCATTAATGAACATCTGAAAAGGAAAATTTCTTTGGACATTGCTCATCTGTGACCACTTGAAAAAATTGTTTTGTCTGGTGCTTTGGTTGTAAGGGATAATTTATGAGCTGCGTCCTAGGAGAGCCGTCACTTCTGTCTCTTTCATTGCCACAAACGCATGAGTCTGCTGGGACACAGGAACACCATTGTGAGCAGAAGGAAGACAGCATCAACAGTGGAAATACATCACAGATAAAACTGACATGCAGACAAAAGACCTATAAATCAGATTGCAAATTAGCAACAAAAACAGTCAGCTTCCTTGCTGTCAATATCCATCATCTCAGGAGCTAGGGAGGCATCAGACAGGCAATGTGTTGCTCTGATTCAGCAAACCTGAAAACCCTGACAGTAGTCACTTGACGGTCAGCACAGCTAGGTATGATGGTTCTCCTCAAACATGCAAATGAACTCTGAGCAGACTGCTCCTGTGCACAGAGTTAATGCCATGCATACAGATTTTTTTCCTTTTGCAGAAAGGAGACTTGGGGCATTTATAAATGGGCTCATTCTATCTATCTGATGTAACTAATTCCCCAGCATTTTATTACCTAAATTTCCAGGTGATAAAATCTATTGGTCCCTGAAGCTAGATAAAGAAGCTGATGTGAGTGTATCCATGTAGATGTGTGAATGTTTGTAAGGAAAGGAGAATAGACATTGTAGCATAAGAGAAAAGGCCAACAGATTTCTTTTTTATTTTCTCTTAAAATCATATAATTTAAAATTATTTGCCTAATTATTGCATTTTTAAATATCAATGAATTCTGTTATTCTATGTAGGAAATTACAGAGAAGAAATGAAAATCCCTTACTAGACATAATTAACTGATAAACAATTGCTAAGTAGGAAAAGAAACAAATATACATAGACCAACAAGATATCAGGCCATTGGTAACCAAGTAATTATTTCATTCTATAACATACTTGGCCATGAGAAAATCTGGTCCTACAGATAACCTGATCATTTTCAGTATAAAAAATCCAATAGTAAGAATGACTACTGAAGCATTTTATAAATGTAATATTACAAAGGAAGTTACTTGTTTGAAATGCTAGAGTTGTATGTTCTCATTTTGTCTCAAGGTTTGAGAGAAATGACATTGCTAAGGACAGGCCAGAAGACTATATAATTCTAGAATTTTAAGAAGAAAATGCGTTAGTTTTATTAACATTTGTTAAATGCATTTAAATACAGTTTATTTTGGGGCACTGTTTTTTCTGAAGTAGTATTTACATTTATTTTTTAATTGTGAAAAGGAAAAAGATTTCCTCATATTTATGTATAATAAATACGGGGGGGGGGGGGGGGGGGGGGGGGGGCTCGGGGGCAAGCAGATCTTCTTAATTCTTCACACAAGACAGCATACTGTGGCCAAACATTGGAAGAATTCCAAAGACGTCATTTCTTTAGATGCAAAACCAAAAGGTACCTATGTCAGCCTACTAAGTTGGAGTTTTTCAAGTAGATCTGAGACAAGGCATGTCTTTACATCTAAAAATATTCTGAAATTATTAGGGTCCAATAACCGCTAACATAATTAAATTTAGTAGGGCTGTTTACTGTGGTTTTAACTGCTTTAACTGCAGTAATGAAGAAGACAATACAATACTTGCAGTTTTCTACCTTGGACAAGAACAAAAAAGAAAACCAGAAAGTGCCACTGTGGCATTGTACAAACCCAACCATTGCGCCATCTCAAAAAAAAGAGCAGAACTGGAAAAGCACAGAGAAGGTGACAAGAATGAACAAAGTTACTGAACCTTTGAGTTACAAAAGGTAAAACTGCTTAGAGCCTCAGCTGGATCAGAAACATCTGTAAATAGGAGACATGCATATGACATCACGACTGTCATGAAACTGAGTGTTCCTTGAAGAAAACAGTAAGTTACAGGCAAAAATTACTTTACGATGAAATGCATAGCTGAACTGTGAGTTCATTGCTATGATGTGGTTGAAACCAGCATTCTGTGCTCAAAGACAGATTTGTAGACTGGGAGAAGAAACATCCATCAGTTATTATCAACCACAACACTGTGGATACAACATTTGACGGGAGTTGGAAACACTCAAGTAGGGAAGCTTCAATAAATACCCTCTTCAGAAAACCCTTCCCTACACTTGTGGTACCAGCTTCTCTCTCATGGATGACTCTAGGCTCAGCAGAGTTTTAGTGTAATCCAGTGCAGCAATGTCTTTAAACATTATTAGATGTGGAATTTTAGCAATGTATTTTAGTCAAACAGTTCTTTTTTAAAAACTTTTTTTTTTTTTTTTTTTTTTTACTAGCAATGTAAGCAAAAAAGAAAACCTGACTTTCCTGCCTCAGCTCTCTGGGGCGGTTCTGTATGGTCTGTGGCTGTGTCTTCCACCTTTATCTGCAGCTGTCAGTTACTGGTGGGAATGTTCTCTGAAGCCATCTACTGTTCATTTTAAGATCAAACACCAGAACTCAGAACATCTGAGCTTGAGTCAGGTTTTACAAATCAGACATTGTCTTCTGTTAAAAAGTTTCCCACAAGACTTCTTCAGCAGATGGTAGAAAAGTTATATATTATTAATGCCATCCAACTCCATTAGAAATGAAGGGTTTGCTATCTAGGACAAAGATGTAATTCATAACCTCCATCTGTATAGAATGTTTGATTCTGAAGTTTTACATAAACAATGAAAACAGGTAAGTCTACTCACTAGTTATTGCAGAATCAGTGCTGTATAACAGACATCTACTTTTAAACCCATTAAAAGTTGTTCGTCCTTCTTTATTTTTAAACCTCAAAATCTAGACCGATAATGGAACTTAATATATAAAGCTGAATTGAGTCTAAAATCATACCAACATTTACAAAATAGATTTTTTTTCCATCAAGTTCAGAAATACCGTTAGGAAATCTGCTTGTTTTGTAACTGGAAAATGTCACAGCCACAAAATATTGGTGTTTTCATCCAAGAGATGTTGATATTAATATTAAAACTGTCTGAGGCAAGGCACTTTCATCTATATTTCATTTCACATTTAGATTCACAGTCTCCTGTTTTACTGAACTCATCTGCATCTCTGTCTTCTAAAATGTTCAGTGGGCAGAATTCTCCTCTGATTTATACCTTGATCCAGCTGAGTGGAACAGACACATATGTTTTGGAGACCAGCTACAGGTACTGAGTCTCTCATAAATGCTGAGTTCCCAGCTCCTATCAATTGTATCATTCTATCCATCTCACTCTCTGCATTGAATCAACTTAAGAAGATGAGCTAACCAGCACACAAAAAAACTAAGAGCTGTTAGGATCCAAGTCTGAAGGAAAAAAATATTTCTCTTCCAATGGTGCATAAAAGAACCTTTTGTCTGATATGGATGCCAATTAATCCATGTGGCTTTCAGTGACTCCCTCTGAGAGGAACGGAGGGCCTGATATGCCAGCTGCACCCAGCCCATAGAGAAGTCTGTTGCCTCCCTGCAGACCGGGTAAGGGATGTTACTAGAAAACTCCCTTGTCTGGTACAGCCCTCTGATTACTACCCATGGCTGGTCTTCAAAGGGGTAACAAAGAATTCCAAACAACAGGAAGTCTGAGGGAAATTGATATCTCAGGGTCTTTGGATGACTGGCTGAGGGATGAGGACCACAAGTTTTTTCTTCTATCCTGCCAGTTGCAGGGAATGATGGGGCATATAATCAGAAGATCACACAGATCAATACCTGGATCTGGGACAGCTAAATTTCAGGTGTTTGTTATCATGGGTCGGTTTACACAGCACCAGGCCTGCTGGCAACAGATGAGGTTCACCTGTCTCAAAGGGGGGAAAGGATCCTAGGTCAGGAGTTAGCAGGGCTCATTGGGAGAGGTTTAAACTACATTCAAAGGGGGAAGGGAAGAAAATGAAGCTCATTAGAGATGAGCGTGGTGGTGGCATGCCAGGGTTAGAGGCAGTATCGACAGCACAGCTGAAGTGCATCTATGGCAATACCCAAAGCATGGGCAACAAACAGAAGGAGATGGAAGCCAGCAGGAAGGCTATGACATAATCACCATCATGGAAACATGGTGGGATAATTTGCATGAGTGGAGTGCTGCAGTGGATGGCTGCAAACTCTTCAGAAGGGATAGGCAAGGAAGGAGAGGAAAAGGGGTAGCTCTGTGTGTTAGGGAGTGTTTTGATTGTCTAGAGCTTGATGATGGTGACAATAGGGTTGAGCGTTTATAAGTAAGAATCAGGGGGAGGGCCAACAAGGTAGATATCTTGGTGGAGTCTGTTATAGATCACCCATCCACAGTGAAGAGGCAGATGAAACATTCTACAGGCAACTGGGAGAAGTCTCAAGATCACTAGCCCTTGTTCTTGTGGAGGACTTAAACTTATCAGTTGTCTGCTGGAAATGCAACACAGCAAACAGGAAAGAGTCTAGGAGGTTCCTGGAATGTCTGGAAGATAACTTCCAGACACAGCTGGTCAGTGAGCCAACCAGAGGAGATGCCCTTCTGGACCTGTTACTTATATACAGGTAAAGACTGGTGGGTGATGTGCTGGTCAGAGAACATCTTGGATATAGTGACCATGACATGATAGTTTTTGATTCTTAGGGAATTAAGGACAGGAGACATCAGAACCAATTTGTTGGACTTCTGGAGGGCAAATTTCAGCCTGTTTAAGAGCCTAGTTGACAGAGTCCCTTGAGAGATAGTTGTGCAGGGCCAAAGGGTCCAGGAAGTCTGGACATTCCTCAAGAAGGTAGTCTTAAAACTACAGGAGCAGTTGGTCCCCATGTGCTGAAAGAGGAACCGGAAGGGAAGAAGACCAGACTGGCTGAACAGAGAGCTTTGGCTGGAACTCTGGGAAAAAAAGAGAATTTATGACCTTTGGAAGAAGGGGCACGCAACTCTGGAGGACTATAAGGAAGTCATGAGGTTATGCAGGGAGAACATTATAGAGGCAAAAGCCTAGCTGGAACTCAAACCAGCCACAGCCATAAAAGAAAACAAAAAATCTTTTTAGAAATTTGTTAGAAACAGAAGGAGAGCCAAGAATAATCTGCATCCTTTATTGCATGTGGCAGGGAACATTGCCACAAAGGATGAGCAAAAGGCTGAGGTACTTAATATTTTCTTTGCTTCAGTCTTTAGTAGTAAGACCAGTTACCCTCTGGGTACTCAGCCCACTGAGCTAGAAGACAGGGATGGGAAGGAAGAGAATAAAGTTCCCACAGTCCAGGAGGAAATGGTTAGGGACCTCCTGCTACCCTTAGACATGCACAAGTCTATGGGGCCAGATGGGAACTACCCAAGGGTACTGAGGGAGCGGCGGAAGAGCTCTCCAAGCCACTCTCCATCATTTATCAGCAGCCCTGGCTAACTAGGGAGGTCCCAGAAGACTGGGGGTTAGCCAGTGTGACACCCGCCTACAAGAAGGGCAAAAAAGGGGATCCGGGGAACTACAGACCTGTCAGCCTGGCCTCGGTGCCAGGGAAGGTGGAGCAGGTCATCCTGAGTGCCATCATATGGTATGTGCAGCACAGCTCGGGGATCAGGCCCAGCCAGCACAGGGTTATGAAAGGCAGGTCCTCCTTGCTGGACCTGATCTCCTTCAACGACAAGAGGAGCCACCTAGTGGATGAGGGAAAGGCTGTGGATGTTGTCTACCTGGACCTTGGTATAGTCTTTGGCACTGTCTCCCACAGCGTTCTCATGGAGAAACTGGCTGCTCATGGCTTCCACAGGTGCACCCTTTGCTGGGTGAAAGGGTGGCTGGACAGCCAAGCCCAGAGAGTGGAGTTACATCCATTTGGTGGCCGGTCACAAGTGATGTTCCCCAGGGCTCAGGATCAGGGCCAGTCCTGTTTACTTGTTTTGTTTTGTTGCCTGAAAAGAGGTTGTAGGAGGTGAATGTTAGTCCTTCTCCCAGATAACAAGCAACAGGACAAGAGGAAACCATCTCCAGTTGCACCAGGGGAGGTTTAGATTAGTTATTAGGAAAAAGATCTTCACTGAAAGTTTGGTTAAGCATTGGAACAGGCTGCCCAGGGACATGGTGTAATCACCATTCCTGGAGGTATTTAGAAAACACGTCAATGTGGTGCTTGGCAGCACAGTTTAGTGGTGGTCTTGGTAGTGCCGAGTTAGTGGTTGGACTTGATGCTCTCAAAGGTCTTTTCCAACCTAAATGATTCTATGATTCTATTCCTTTTAAAAGATAAAAAATACTTTTTTCAAGTATTTTGGAGCCAATATAAAGAAATAAAAATATTTGAAGTCTACCTTCCCACACACTGTGTTTAGCAGGTACAAAAGTCAGTAGCTCACACTTGCCCAGTCTATGAGTAATTCTGGTTCTTTCCATTTCTACAAAATCTAAACGTGAAATACTCAAGCTACATACATAAATACATATTGAAATCTCCACCTAGACACCTAAATAACTGGCTTTTGTACTGCATAAATTTTCCCTCTTGCAATAATGTAAGAATTTCACTGACTCTTCAAAGTCACTGCAGTATCTGCTAATGATAAGACCACCATCATTACAGAGGGATGGCATTATTGCTGGTTAGCCCCCACTGAGGCATCCCAGCTTCCTACTTCCTAAATCACAACCTTGTCAACACATGAGCTGATGACCGCCCAGCATTCCCTGTGAGCAGCCCACCTAAGTGGATGCCTGCATACCCCAGTAGTCTTCAGAGGCAAACAGAAACCAGGCCAGCTACCTTTGAGCAACACTGGATAAACAGTTCACATCTAGATTATCGAAACAGGATTTTTCCACCACTCTTCCGAGGGAAGATGACCCTCCCACTGGAGCAATGTGACAGGGGTGTCTCAGAGATCTCAGCTTCCCTGGCTGGGGACAATAACAGCACTGAGCTGACATACACTGTAAAGTCTTTGGGGAACGAGTGTCTTTCTCTTCATACTAATTTTCCTGTCCATGAACAGAACATGAAGGCATATTGATAATAAAAATATCATCAACAAAACAATAGCACAGCACTAAAATAGGAAACCATAAGTCTGCTCAGGATTTTTACTTTACTGCTATTGTATTGATATGTATTAGTGTAGTGTACTCTAGTATTTACGAACAAGTATATTTAAATCATGCTTATTATGACATATCTGTTCTACTTAAACAACTTGGGAAATCTCTTTTTGGGCTTTTCAGAACAAAATTGATTTCAATGAAAAACAAGTTCCTTTAGTCTTTCCAAAAAGAAATGCTTCTGTGTGAAATAACAGCACAGTATTTCAGCCTTTGCAAATTTGAAACTCATATGTCCTATAGCATATGATGAGTCCTGCTAGTATACAGTATATAGATGGCTTCTGCTAAACACTAAAACATGAGACATACAACAGGTGAAATAGGCTGTTGAGGGACAGTGATGGGTCTGGTCATCAAAATGATGTAGCTGACCATGAACAGGGGAAGTTTTTTGACTTCCCCAAACACTGTTATGACTCTCACACCCACATTAACTGGGTTGCTGAGTCAGGGCTTGAATAGATGAACAGCTTCTCTCTAAGATAGAGTACATGGCATTTTCCACAGTATAGTTTTGATTGTAGAGGAGGATTAGAATAGCCTTAGTCTGAGCAGAGCCTGCTCTACAAACACTACAGCTTGGTGGGGCATCTTGTTTGTATGGTACACAAGGCAAACTAAGTCATCCAAAGCTGACCCTTATTTTCATGAGTATAAAAGAACATGAGAGCTTTCTTTTGTTTGGTCTGAGAATATTGATTAAATTAATAGAAAATGTCAAGGAATGAGTTTCACAAAACTGTTATGCAGAATGCTTTGGGGGAATCCAGTTTCACACCAGCTCTGAAGCAACAGACAGTGATAGGGAAAAAAAGATGCCATTTCCCTACTAATGTTCCCAAGTTGTTTCACATTCTCCCTTTTAATTCCTTTTTTTATAGGCATCTATTAAATAGAAGAAATCATGTGATGAATACAGAGAGTTAATTTTTCCACTGTTCAAAAAGAAAACATTACTGAGTTGCAGTGGAAAAAAGAAAAGGAGCCATGTTCCTCTCATGTATTCACATTATGAGCTTGCCCTGCCAGTCAATAAAAGTATTAGTCTGATACACTGGCTAGTTCACAGGGGAAATGAGCTCTGTACCTGAGAAATATAGACTGATATCTGACATATTTGTAGTTAAGAGTGAGTAAGAGATGACAATGACTATGACAGCAAAAGAAGCAATCAACAAGAAATCAAATTTGGCACAAGAAGGACACTCTGAAGTTCTGTCAGGCCAGACAAATGCCTGCCTTCCCCAACTGAGAATGTTTGGCTCTTTAATATTCAGAAAGAAAGAGAACATATTAAAGATCACGAAATATTTTAATTTCATGCCAGATCATATTTAATTCACATTTTCAAGCTTCTTTGCTTAACTACAAGACACCTAAACTTGCAATTTTTTAAATGAAAGTTGAAATTCTAGCGTAATCACTGAACTTATGGCAGGCCTTCAAGAAAAGACACTGCATTAAAACCACAAGCTGGCAACAATGAGTCTGATTCTGACAGAAGTTTTAGCACTTTCTAACCTTAGCAGTGCTAATTAATGATTATCAAGCTTCTGTTTCACACAACAGTCCTGTACTTTCCATATTTATTTTAAAATTTTTGTGTACATATACTAGCAACACATTACATCCAGAAAAACACAAGTACAATATCTAGAACATGGGGAAATATGAGACAAAAAATGAATGTGTGACCCTGAACATGGTTTTTTGTTACTTATTGTACTTTGATTTGTTTTTTTCCTTCCTGAGAAATCACTTTGCATAAATGTTATTTCTCTCAGCATATGGTAGTTGGATAATTTACAGACGAGGTTATAGAGGTTTTATTTTAATAAAAAATAACAATTAAAAGAAAAAGCAATCTTTGACTGAAGCCCTAAATCAATTCATACCGATCGATATTTCTAAAACATCTTTTCTGCATGTGTCAGAAGAAAATTAAAAAAATTGCAGTCTTTCTTCCATAGCTAAGGTGGTTGAATCAGGAGTTAAATAAGCAAAAAAGGATTTAAAGAAATATCTGGTGTGATTTCCAACATTTAAAAGCATTTCCCCACACAACTCTGAGAGGTAATTTAGAGCCTCCTGCTGCCCAGGGGAAGAAGACAACTCTGGGGAACTTTATATAAGTTTAATATACATAACTAATTTTTCTAGGCCTCAGCAAGGTTAGCAGTATTTCAGGTAAGCAGCCTGCAGTCACAAAAGCAGCGCCGTGCAACAACTGCCTGCCTGTAGTAGTAACTGTGTTATGCGGCGAATGAAGAGACGGGACGCAGCTTGATGCAAGCAAATGTCAATTTATTGTACAGAAGCACGAGTTTTTATACACTTTCAGAAGCTGCGCGTTTTAAACAGATTGGTTCTTGAAGCTAAGCCTTGCATACTAGGCAATCCCTGATTGGTGGTTAACTACCAGCAATTAACAGCAAGGTGTTACCTTTCCTTGGCGCCATCCGTCTCCCACTCCCCTGTGCTCTGTAAACCTGCCCCATCATGTTAATTGTTGTCTAGACAAGCTCGAGCACATTCCCCTCAGCTAACTGATTGCCACGCATGGTCCTAGTTTCCAGCCCGCTCCTGCAATGTTAGGCATGTTTTGGCCTCCAACTTCATCTCATTCTGTCTGCTCTGTGTTTGTTTATTGAAGTTTGTGTCCTTCATCATCATCATCACCACTTCTTTTGAACACGTGTTAGTCCTCACTTGTCCTGCTTACCAGCATCATAAACATCCTGAGCCCACTTCTACTGTATTCGACCCAGGTCACATGTCTTTCTTCTTCCTGCTCTTGAAACTTGCAGCACCTAGATGAGTGTATGGCAGGAGCTCCCAGTGGTGGCAAACGCAGCAAAATAAGTTGGTGCAGTTAGTCCCATGCATGTCGAGTGTCCCTAATTCCTCATCTTCTTTAGGTCACTGGGGCCATAAAGAAATCACTTATACCAACAGTGCATGGACGTGGCCAGGGCATCTGTTCCCAGAGCAACTCTGTGTTCTTGGAAATGTTTAAGCATAGCCAAACAGCATGAGTGCCATTAGACAGGTGCAAAGCACCTCTATTTTTGGATGAAAATAGAAGCTTTGAGCAAACTAGGAAAACCTAGTACAGCCAGTACACTGCAGTACAGCTGTTTATTGTACTAGTTTTTCTTATTCCTCATAAACGAACTAATGCTAGTAGTAGAAACCCCTAATAATGGATCCATGGATCAAATGATCACTTCCCAATTTATTGTTCTGTAACTGTTTTATATGTATTAACGTCAAAACATGGAAAAGGATCAAACAGAATAGGTGTTTTTTACAAATTTCTAACACACTGAGATTTTCATGGGTTCATTGGGCCATACAAGGTTTGGTGTAATAGGTAGGTAAGACTAACGCAATAATAATAAATTTTTGATAATGTCTGATGCTTTCTGTTGACCTTATTTGTCCTTTTTGTTTTTTCCAGATTGCTCCAGAATTCCAGAGATCATCAGCTTACCCAGACAGAACAGCGGGTATTTTTAATGCATAAGAAAATCATGTATTCCCTTAAAAAAAAAAAAACAACACCAAAAGCCTATGCAATCTTTACTAATTGTGGGAAAAGGAGAGAAGAAATTGGAAGAAGCAGAGCATAAAATGTTACAAATTAAATTTTATGAAAGTTATGTCTGCTGCACAGCAAGGCGCAGCAATGCATTAGTTAGAATTCATACTGACGTTTACCCCAAGCATTGAGTTGTCTAAGTAATTAGAAATTTAATGTTACATCCTAGCTTAACTTTTCTGCCATGTTTGACAGCAGCCAAAAGGGTCACAATCAAGAATTTAATCAATAAGTTCCTCTTGACATGAACAGATACTCCTATGCAACTATAAGAAAAATTTTTTAAATCCTCTTTTCAAAAACTCTAGCAAGGGGAACATCATCCGTGCTGGTGGGGTACACAAGCAGGCATGAAAGTCTACTTAGCAGACCTCTGCAGTTCTCTGCTTTACCTGTGTTACCTTAGAGCACAACACCTAGTCATTTGCACAGCAGTGTCTCCCTCACAGCAGGTAAAGCAAAGCACTTTAAGGATTCCTCATAGCCTGGGAAAAGCTCTTTTCCATCAAACTTCTCTAAGACTTGCTATTTCAAAGAAGTTTGAAGTTCCTGTAGAGGTGGCATATGATTTTTTTCTATAAGCATCATCTTGTAACATCTCTTAATTGCACATTTTCAATTGTTCCTAGGTTCTAAACGCAAGTAAAACCACCTTCACTATGGAAGTACATTTCTCTTTTTTAGCTAGTTTTTTAACACTAAAGTTCTCATGGGTATGAATGATATCTAGATGTCATGAGGGATGGTGAATTGGAAGGATAGGAATGTGGTTGACAAACAAAAGCTTTTGGTCTAAAAATACTAATGAATGGGCAAACAGCGATACTGATCTGAAACAAGAAGGATTCTTTGAGTAAGGTATAACAAGCAAGCACCATACAACAGTCTGCTTTTCCCTCTACTGATTTGTTTTTTTCCAGCTTCAAAATATAAAAATACTAACAGTAACTTTCAGTGTTAAGTATCATACTGATTCTGATAAGGTTAGTTTGGTTTTGTTTGGGTTTTTTTAATGTTTATTATCTTAGCCAAGGTATTTTGTGTCCTTATGAATGTGTGGATGTGAAAATTATGTTCCATTGCAAGGTGTCCCTAAAGTAAATCTTGAAGATTGAGATCTTTTCTGAACGTAGATTTATTGAATTAAATGGGTGTTGGAAAGTTACTGGGGAACATAAACCAGGGAACTATACTCAGCTGCTACAGCAGCTTAATTACTGGAATATGAGCAGGTACCCTCTTCCCACCCCCCTCACCCCAATCTACAGGACAGAGATTCCTTCTTACTACAAGAAGGCTTTCTGCATTCACAGAATGATTAAAGTAGGGGGAAATTATATGTTTACATTCTTTCACATATTCCTATGTGATTCATAACACTGACGCTTATTTACTGTGCTGGGGGGAATCTGTCATGTAGTTAATAGCAGGATTTTCAAATCATACATTAAAAAACTATACAAAAGTATACCGGTACTTGATTTCTGTACAGCCAATTGGTAAAAAGCAATTCTTTGCTTCATCAGTTTGACAAAAAAAAAGCAGAGTGAAGCAGCTGCTCTTTCAAGAGAAATGCTGCTGAAGCTTTTAGATTGTTTCCATTTACTTTAGATAGCTGTTTATGTGTGTGCCTGCTTGACCAGGCAGGTAAGGTTATCTTCTATCCCTGCCCAATAAATTAGAGTGAATTGATGTTAAAAGGAGAGGGGGGAAAAGCCTTATGCAGAAGTTTCCATTTTGTTTTCAATTTCTAATAGGAAGTTTTGCAATTATGAGTTCTGCCTAATGTGCTTATTAATAATTAAAAGCTTCTATCAGGAAAAAGTATTATAATGGTATACCAAAATGGGAAACAACATTATTTCTGAGGTTTTCATTTTCCTTTGTGAGGCGCATAATTCAGTTCATCATGCCATTTGTTTAACAAAATATTTATAGCAACATCAGTTAATTTTAGTGTGTTAAAATCATAAGAATCCTTTCATCTGAACCAGTGTTTATTTTGAAAAACAGATGGACTTATTCTTTAAGGGGTAAATATAATTTACATCATTTAAGAATTATAAAATTAAATATTTTCAAGTATTCCTCCTGCTCCTCAAAAGAGATAAGTCCTTAGAATAAGAAGTAATCCATGAACAAGCAGTAAAAGTCAGGCTGTTTACATTCTAGACCAGAAGGTATACAAGCATTAGATGCCTAAGAAGACAACCTGCACTCTTCTGAACTCTTTAAATCTGTAGATGCATCCTCTTGTATGATGATATAGATTTAATTATCACATCTTGCATTTACTCATCATCACTACCCAAATAGACATATCAAAGAAAAGGGAGCCCTCTTTACTAAAAAAAATCTGTTTCCTCATTGGGTTTTTTTGCAGCAAAATCTCCCAATTAAGCCAGAGACCTGGAAACAGGTGACCTACATCACTTAATTGAGGCTTCCTGTAATGCAATCAGTGACAAATTGAGAATGATTCCCAAAACGCCTACTCATGCCACAAAAAACTCACATACACCCCAAAACAAACACACTAGTATGAAAACCCCAAAAGTTGTAAGTAAAAAGTGCCACGGAAAGAACACAATGGGCATTACAAATTTCATAAATTACTACAATAGCAGGCAATTTATTAAATACTGTGGCAAGAGATTTCTTAAAAGATCTTATCTCCTCTCCCAAACTAACCTACTTCATATGAAGAGAAATCCGTTATGAATTTAAGTCAGTAATAGTTTTAATCCTTACCATCTGAACTGGATTTACCAGACAAGCACATCAAATGTTTTTCTGTTGTTAGTCACACCCCTGCACCTCACCTAGTGTACTGTCCACAGATGCAACAATTTCTGGTGCATCAGAGGAAGAAGAGAGGGACAAAAGAGAAGAAAAGCTGGATAAGTGTCAAGCAAGGAAAAAAATAATCTTCCTGTTCCCACTGGTGTTCTAAAGAGTGGGATTAATGCAATACAAACAAGCTACAACCAAACAGCTCTTCAATCTCCCTTCAGCATCTCTGGAGAAAGCACTGCAATGGGTATCCAAGGACACTCTGCAAGCTGAATTTTCTGTGAGTTGGAATGCTGCAATTTGTCATGTAAACCTTTCCTGAAGTTTACCAAGCTTCATCGTGGAGCAAGTTTTGCTCATCACAGAGCTGTTTGGTTGTCAGATTACTGTTGTTCTTCCGTCTTGAGATGGCTGGGAACTTTCTATTACAGAGCAGCCTGAGATGCATTACTCTTCTGGGTGGAAGATTTCCTGGTCAGCAATAAATTAAGAGGTAGCAATTTTAAATTAAATCAATGGAAAATCCAGTGTATCCACAAAAAACATTATTAATACATGTATTGATGAAAACTAGTACAGGTTGGGGGGGGGGGGTGGAGTGGCTGTATTCTTGGCAGGAACATCTTTTTCTTTCATATGCCTCATAGGTGTTATGCTACTACAAGTGGCAAACAAATCCTAGTACGAGGAAGCAAAAAAACTGCTTCTGTTTCTAACAGGGACAAAATCCCGGCAAAAAAAATTAATGTCATTGTCACATTAAGAAGGGGGGTTTCCTCAGACCCTTTATATTTGATCAGCCTGTCAGTTTCCCAAGCAAGTCAAGACCCTTGCAATCGACCAGCCTGCCCGCTGCCTGCGTTCTGACAGCCCGCTGTATTGGGGTGATCTGACCAGGTTGGTCAGGGACTCCTGCTGACAGGGTCACCGAGGGTCAGATCCCCTATAACAACTACTCAGATCTCTGGAGTTTAATATAAAAATGAAGTTCAGATGAAGATTTTCATTATACAACATGCAAGCTTGTGGCAGAATAAGGTTCCAAGGCTGCCGGTGATAATACACTGAGTGCAAAACAAGGTTAAAACAATACACCTAACCACAGCTAGCATTAGTTACCTATAGAATAAATTTCTTACCCAGTAGGTATCCCTAGGAGGGAGAAGACAGGTTCAGCTCATTGACTGATCCCCGAAGTTCTGATGTAGTCTTCCCTAACTTCTCCCCTCCTTTGTTTATTTTTTATACTTCAAAGTACATTGCACATTCATCATCATACACAGGTTTGGTTACAAGTTTCTTGCTTCCAATGCAAATTAGTAAGCACCGTCAGACAGCACTACTGAAGTTTTTCACTAACTACACATGCTTTCCAAGCAGGGTTTTGCCTTCTTTTGGGAGGCGTTATTTGAGTTGGCAGTCACATTCTCCCACTACCACGAATACCTTTGTCCTACTTTCACCTCATCAGTTTGGCCAGAACTTTCTCACTTGGAGGCTTCTTTCTGCATAATTTAGATAATGGTGTTCTTTTTCCCCATCTACTCTTTGTTTCCCAGGGTTGACTCTCTTGATTAGAAATCCTTTCATTCATCAATCTTGAAGACTTTAGAGTGTGATTCAGCTTGACCCAAACTTCGT
The DNA here is from genome assembly GCF_023634085.1 of Falco cherrug. Lineage (NCBI taxonomy): Eukaryota > Metazoa > Chordata > Aves > Falconiformes > Falconidae > Falco > Falco cherrug. Next base: position 68,347,251 of record NC_073702.1, on the reverse strand, counting down.
GCACAGAAATGTTTGACATATAGTTAAACACTAATTCAGAATTTTTTAGATCAGTAGTTTGGACAACAACTCCCCCCTTTTGGACTTATTTCAGTCCAAGACCAATTCATTTTCCTTACATTTAGGTGGAGCTTGAGTGACTCTAGTCATACATATTTTTGTTACTGACTGGTATCATGTGCCCAGTGAGGTGTGGCAGTACCTTTGAGGCAGGTAACTTTAGGATGGAGGTGTGTGTTAGTATTACAATATCATCTCACCTGAGGAAAGGAAATTCACCACAATTGTTGGCTCAGCAGTGGACATCTTCTGATCTTACCAGCTGTGTGGTACCATCAAGTTCCCATTCCTGCAGGGAGTACCACAGAACCTGACAGTGGGGTCTCCACTTTGTTCTACCCTCTGTTACCCCTATCGGCATGTGCTGAGATGGCAGGGGGTGTCACTTAAGGAGCCGTGGTAAAGTAGACTTCATGCATGTCAGCCATCCAGAAGGCAATATCTGTATTTTACCCTAAAAAGCTTTCTGTAACATAACATTTCTATTAGGTCCCAGTTTTCTCTAATTCTCACCCAAAGTAATTTTCCCACAGTCATTCTCTCTATTATTTAGAGCAGTCTGAAAGCAAAGAAGAAAGAGGTGATGGAAAAAGCCAAAATAAGAATATTCTTAAATATCTGAAGGCCTGAACACATGTACATGAGCTCCTGAAAAAAAGTCCTTCAATTTCCTACATCTCTGTAATGTAGAAGCCTCATCTTCCAAATCAGTGAGGTGTTATGGAAAAAGGAAAATTAATTCCTCTGCATGCCTTTTACACTTAAATGCACCAAAAGCCTTTTGTAAACTAGCATTTCACTCAAGAGCAGTTTAAAAAAGGAAATTTACAGCCTGATTTAAATTTTGCCAGAGACTGTACACATACATTGTTAGGAGAACTATATAGATCAGGTAAAGGTTAACCAAATACAGAATTGCACAAGTTAAAGACTGCTGGGTCAAATAGTTAGCAGTTTGTTCAGAGGTTTCTGCTGTGAGCAAAATCTCAGAATAGAGGCCCATATATCCAGTGCCACAAAGGATGAGGAAAAGGATGAGGTAGTTAATGACTTTTTTGCCTCAGTCTTTAATACTAAAGTACCCTCTGGGTACTCAGCCCACTGAGCTAGAAGACAGGGATGGGAAGGAAGAGAATAAAGTTCCCACAGTCCAGGAGGAAATGGTTAGGGACCTCCTGCTACACTTAGACATGCACAAGTCTATGGGGCCAGATGGGAACTACCCAAGGGTACTGAGGGAGCGGCGGAAGAGCTCTCCAAGCCACTCTCCATCATTTATCAGCAGCCCTGGCTAACTAGGGAGGTCCCAGAAGACTGGGGGTTAGCCAGTGTGACACCCGCCTACAAGAAGGGCAAAAAAGGGGATCCGGGGAACTACAGACCTGTCAGCCTGGCCTCGGTGCCAGGGAAGGTGGAGCAGGTCATCCTGAGTGCCATCATATGGTATGTGCAGCACAGCTCGGGGATCAGGCCCAGCCAGCACAGGGTTATGAAAGGCAGGTCCTCCTTGCTGGACCTGATCTCCTTCAACATCAAGAGGAGCCACCTAGTGGATGAGGGAAAGGCTGTGGATGTTGTCTACCTGGACCTTGGTATAGTCTTTGGCACTGTCTCCCACAGCGTTCTCATGGAGAAACTGGCTGCTCATGGCTTCCACAGGTGCACCCTTTGCTGGGTGAAAGGGTGGCTGGACAGCCAAGCCCAGAGAGTGGAGTTATATCCATTTGGTGGCCGGTCACAAGTGATGTTCCCCAGGGCTCAGGATCAGGGCCAGTCCTGTTTAATATCTTTATTAACAATCTGGACAAGGGGAGCAAGTGCACACTCAGTAAGTTTGTAGACAGCACCAAGTTGGGTGGAAGCGTTGATCTGCTTGAGGGCAGGAAGGCTTTGCAGAGGGAGCTGGACAGGCTGGATGTATGGACTGAGGCCAGCTGTATGAGGTTCAACAGGGCTCAGTGTCAGGTCCTGCACTTGGGGCACAACAACCCCACGCAGCGCTACAGGCTGGGGGAAGGGTGGCTGGAAAGTGCCTGGGGGAAAGGACCTGGGGGTGCTGGTTGACAAAGAGCTGAACATGAGCCAGCAGTGTGCCCAGGTGGCCAAGGAGGCCAACAGCATCCCGGCTTGTATCTGAGACAGTGTGGCCAGCAGGACTGGGGCAGTGACCGTCCCCCTGTACTGGGCACTGGTGAGGCTGCACCTTGAATCCTGTGTTCAGTTTTGGGCCCCTCACTACATGAAAGACATTGAGGTGCTGGGGCATATCCGAAGGAGGACAATGAAGGTGGTGAAGGTTCTAGTGCACAAGTCTTATGAGGAGCAGCTGAGGGAACTGGGCTTTTTTAGTCTGAAGAAAAGGAGGCTCAGGGGGGACCTTATTGCTCTCTACAGCTGCCTGAAAGGAGGTTGTAGGAGGTGGATGTTCGTCTCTTCTCCCAGATAGCAAGCAACAGGACAATAGGAAACTACCTGAAGTTGCACCAGGGGAGGTTTAGATTGGTTCCTTTGGACTGTAGGAATGGGACTATGCAAACTAAATCAGTCAGTCTTGACAAAGCCCTCCCCACCTCCCACAAGTCCCTGTGTCATTCTAAAATAATTAAGGCAATGTGTATCCATATTATCCTTTTTCTTTACTATTGCAGTGTTACACTACAGTACTTCGTAAGCTGATTTCTGTATGTCATATTCAAGGAAACAGAAAGGCAGGATGCAAGCAAGTCTCTCAATGTAGCGTCAATGGTAGTGTCATGAAAACCCCTAGTTGCACTGTATTAATAGTAGTTTGACTTGGGAAGAGAGAAACGAGGAAGTCCTTCAAAGAATACAACCAAAACATCTTATATAGGGGTTTAGTATCTCTTTTATTACTTGTGAGATGACATTATGTGAATTACATTTTAATGGGTCATCAGACCGGCCATAGAGCAGAACTGGTTGACTGTTTGCCATGGTAAAATCTTGATAAACTTCATAAGATATCTGTCCACTTCTACAAAGTTATTTGTAGTTAGAGAGACTTTAATTTGTGGGTAACATATCTCTGCTGCCTTTGACGAATTATTGCAGCTGTTTTTCTGAGCAATGTCATGTTTTATTACTGCTTTTTTCTGCTCGCACCTTCTGTGTGACAATGGCTATATAAATATGAAAATGTGTGCAGTATGAAGAGTTTCTGTTTTAAGCAGTGAAAAGCAAATAGGAAATAATACTGAGACTAGAGGAATTTAAAATTGAATCAAGCTTTTGGTAGTCAGCTGCATTTTGATTACACCAGATTACAATGCACCTTAGTTTTTGTTTATTTCTATGAAATCCTGTATTAATCTACCACAATGTTATTAAAACTGAGTACCAATGCAGGTACCAGCCTTTCAAGGGACTTGCACATAGTGATTTTACAGACATTTTTCTATCACCAGACATAGAACAATCTAAAGTACAAGATACAGACTTCATAGGAAAGCAGCATCTTCAGATCTCTTTAGATGCTTCAACCCATCACTGACAAAAACATACCAGCTTTGAGCATGTAATACTTGGTGCTAATAGAGAATATCATCATGTATACTAAGCCTTACCTATGGCCTATGTTCAGGGAAAAAGTATAAGTAAAGCTATTAAAAAAATAGATACAGCTTGTCAAAGATGACAAGCTCTCTGGCTCCCTTTTCACCTGTTCTGAGTGGTGGTCAACTCCCACGAGATGACCAAGAGTGACCTCTATACCAGAGCACCCTCCCTGAAAAATATATGCTTAAGCTTACCTGTGTTAGTATTACTTGTAGCTTGAAAAGAGTACTGATTTGGGAAAAAGAGTTATATAAACCATTATGAAGTCTCAGATGTATATTGGCTTCTGTAAAGTGTATTCCTGCATGGATCGACCCACCTGTACTGTGCTGCTGTCCCTTGTGCTGGAAAAGGGATTCTGTGGAGGGACAAGTTAAATGTGTAAGCCAGGGTGTTCTTAACCACATTTCATAAAGACTTAACACAGAACAAGTTCCCTAACAAATATGTTTTTCTTACTGAAAAACTCAGGTAAGTCACTATTCCAATATTGAGTTTGGTATACAGAAATAGGTAGAATTTTAAACATTGTAATGTACATAAAAGCTTATAACAAAGTTTTACTGAGAACATTGACAGACCTTAGTTCTGTTCTATTAGATAGCAAGACTTCATTTTTCTATTTCTCTCTTTTTCCTCTTTTTTTAATGCTTTATCTTCTAAAATGAGGTAAGGTTTACCAACACCTTCCCCCTTGAACTTTGGGCATTCTACTGAAAAGCAGCCATTTCTACATAAGAGTAGGAGCTGAACACTGGAGATTACAAAGCTGCCTCCATAACCTTTGCATTATAAGTCCATATGTCCAAGGGCACAAAATTATTTTAGGTGATCAAAGAATTTAACCTTCAGGCCAGATAAAGGCTACTGTGTTTTAATGATGTCATCTGGATGGCTTGCCACAACCTGATCAGTCAGAGTTAAATAAGACATTTCTGCCTACTTTATATACTGTCTCATGAAAGCATTGTAACAGTAAATGGGATCAGTGAACTTCTCTAAGAATTTACAAATAGCTCTGCAGATTCAGTTTTTCTCTTTTAAGATTTTCCATAATTGATATGCAGTGCTTTTCCAATGGATGGTAAAGATTTGCTGAGCTTTATGAAGAATGTCAGTCTTTTGACTTTCCTCAAACCCTTTAAACTAGGGATGAATATGAAAGAGTAGAGCTTGTTAAGAAGGCACTTTGAACAGCAGAAAACTATCAGTCAGAACAGTGGTTTGATAATGCAGCCAAGGCAGTAAGTTATCTCAGAATGAACAGTACCTCACCCAATTAACCTGCTATCAGGGTGGAAGTCCATTTGAACATTAAAAAAAAAAAAAAAAAAAAAAAAAAAAAGTGGGGGGAAGCTGTTGCTCCAGAGTTTTCTTTTGCTGCAGCCTTTGCAAGCACAAGCTAGTACAGATAATCAGTACAGCAACCTGTTGCAGAGCTCACTTGTGGTTTGATAAGGTCAAAGTAATGCCTCTTCCTTACTTTCAAACTATAAAGGTCTGGTAAGAGAAACCTGTTAGCCAGAATGACAGCCTCATTAAGAAGACTGTAGCATCTTTGGTCAGAAACTGTTAAAAATCCTGGTTTGTTATTTTGTTACCGTCCTAAAAGTACCAGCAACTTTCACTGAAGCTTTGCAGAAGTTTGGTAGAACAGTTGTTCATATGCGTGCAGTGCCTCAATTAATAAAGCCCTGTTATGTCTGGAAAATCTAGTACTGTGTGTCCCCTTGCCATGCATCCACAAAAGCAAATATCGAGCAATAGTTCTTATTAAATGAAATAATATTTGGCTGTTAATATTGGCAACCTGAAGGCATAAAGCTGAGCGGCATGACATAATTGAAAATAAATGGCAGGTCCTATTGGTCACAGTGAGACAATTGTAAACCTAACTTTCTCCAGCTGAATCAAAATAGCACATACCACCCACTATATTTACAGACCCCAGGGTCCAATTAAACCTCAAGCGACAAATCCTTTCTATAAAGTATTTTTGGCTGAAATTTACCTTGTGCAATGTCAGACTGCAAAAAGTTTTATACGTTCTGAATTAGCAGCAACAAATTGCCAATAATACCCTCAACATTTCAACTGCAATTTGGTGGAATTTATCTGGGGATTCAAGCACTGCTTTTGCTACTACAGACTGTAGTAGCTGCAGTAGGGTTCCTCTGAATCAGTTGCAATTTGCAGAGAATAAATGTTTTTTATGATACACAACGCACTAATTCTACAAGGTTTTCTCATATGCAGCATAAGGGGGAGAGAGGGAGGCTGAAAGCACCCTGTTCTTGCCCCCATACTTCTGAATGGTAATGAATGCAAGAAATTTATCATCAAATCATAGGCATACAAGTGACCAGAAGGGAGCCCATCAGGTGAGGCTGAATCAAGAGAAGACTGAGACAGCTGTTTGCTTACAATTCTTAAAGACAGTTAGTGAGAAGATGTTCTCTAGATGGATAGACTGTGTTTAGTATCCTAATAACATTGGTTTCCTAGTACTCACTTTAAATACTCCTTGATCCAAATGGACTTGATTCCATCTTGTCCTTTCTCAGCAGAGGCAAACAATTTCTCACTATCTTTTTATAACAGCCTTTAAACAGAAGATCATTTTGTGACTCAGCCTTCTCTTCTCTAGACTGACCAAATACTCTATTTCAAACTTTCCTCATAGCTCATATCTTTTAAATCCCTGTACAGTCTTTGGGCTCTCTCCTGGATGCTGGTGTATTTTTCTCACATCTTACTTTAAGACCATTAATCAAGCAGTGGAAAAAGTATTCTTTCTGAGGCCCTACCAACCCTCACAAAGTTACTTATGATCTCTTATACAATATTGCAAGAAATATAAATCAAAATTACCAAGGTTTAGGTATTTTTAAACAGCAAATTAATGGTAACAAGTCCAAGGTCATGTCGCTTCTCAGATCCTCATTTCATTTTTAGGATATTTTTCAATAGGATCTACTAACATCTTACAAAGGATACTTGTTCCCACTCACTGGGCCACTTTGTTTACCAGCCTCTCAGCTCTCAGGAGGTGTACTCTGCAGATTCTTAAGGACTCCTGAAACGACAAAGGGCTGGTGATCTTCTGCAAGTACTTAGTAAACCCTAATTACATTTTCTACCCACTGTGGCATGAGAACCTGAACTTTTTAGGAGCAGTATACTCCTGTAGATGAAGCAACACCCAGGAATACTGCTGAACACTTGGATACACTTGATAGTACCATTACATAGCCATGTCAACTCCCTGACATGGTCCCAGGGAGAACTTGGTCCCACACCACTGGCCACTCTCCTATGCAGTTGCAGGGCATGATTTAGGACAGGTCAGGCACCCATTCTTAGTTTATTTGAAGGTACACTCCTCTGGCATAAGGAAATTTGGATTCACAACTGTAGAACTCAGTGTCTAGGAAAGGTCTAGGAATACTGGATGCACTGCAGTAGGCGCAGCCAATATTCACTGGTATTTATCCTGAAGTCTTTCTTAGTGCCAAGAAAAGATTTGCAGGCAAAATATGAACAAGTTCATTTAAGTGAAAAATAGTTGTGATGAAAGACACAAAGAGATAAGCACAACCCACCTTATTACCCCTCTGATACATTGCCCTAACTTTGGGATTATCTCTGTTTCTTTCAGCTAAACAAAGTAATTGTGCAGACTGAATAAGCATCACAGCTTGACAGAGATAGGCTTTATTCAGTAAGCAGGGAAGAAGGTTTGAGACAAAGGTATCACTGGGTCCGTGACACTGACTTGTGCATAGTTTGTGAGAGACCTTTTGCTCCCAGTCATTCCCCATTTGTGCGTTTGATTTATCCTTGATGAAGTGTAGCCCTTTCTACTCATCTTTTGTCAAGGGGTAATTGAAATCTGAACTAGCCCTTGAATGAGGTGGTAATCCTCCCAGTTCAGTGTCAGACATAACACATAATGTGCCTTCTTTTCCATTATCCAAGTCATTAGCAAGAAAGCGGAACAGAATTGGCCAAGGACAAATCCAGCTGTGCATCTACCTGATGAAAATTTCTTCTCAGCTGTATTTCCTTTGGGCTTGGGGGAGTGGAAGCTGGAAGGAGAAATGGAAATAGGTTGTTTGACAGGACAGTAATGGTATATCTCACAAAGCCATAGGACTGCAGAAACTGTTGCACAAATGTGATTTAATGTAAAATAAGATTACAGCAGGTCACACTATTACACTAAGAAAATATGAGAGAAGGATACAGTAAAGAATTGTGTTTTCTAGTGCTCTGAGATATTTTTTAACTGTCTGCTTAGACACATGTACAGTTGTATATCATTACACAAATACCATAAAAATTCACTAGCTATTTTCTATTCAAGATAGTCTGAGGCATAATTTTCTATTGATTTTGTTTGAATACTGACTTACACAGAAATCCAGTGTCTAGTTACTTAGATGCTACTTTGATTTCAATGAGAAGATGGTCTTTTATATTATCTCTTCATCCCTTCTGTCACATTAATGGGTAATTTTAAGGAAAAAAAAGAAGTTTATGCTTCTATTAATAAATATTTAGTACAGGAGATTAAATCCTGCAGTCTGTGTATAGAACAACTGTCGTGGTTTAATCCCAGCCGGCAGCTAAGCCCGACACAGCTGCTTGCTCACTCTCCCTCACCCCGAGGGTTGGGGAGGAGAATCGGAAAGGAGTGTAAAACTCAAGGGTTGAGATAAGAACAATTTAATAGGTAAAGCAAAAGCCACACACACAAGCAAAGCAATGAACTCATTCACTACTTCCCATGGGCAGGCAGGTGCTCAGCCATCCCCAGGAAAGCCGGGCTCCATCACACGTCAGTTACTTGGGAAGAAAAATGCCATAATGCCAGATGACCCCACCTTCCTTCTTCTTCCCCCAGCTTATATACTCAGCATGATGTCCCATGGTATGGAATATCCCTGTGGTTAGTTCAGGTCAGCTGTCCTGGCTGTGTCCCCTCCCAATTCCTTGTGCCCCTCCAGCCCTCTTGCTGGCAGGGCCCAAGGAACTGAAAAGCCCTTGGCTTGGTATAAACATCACCCAGCAACAACCAAACCCATCGGTGTGCTGTCACCATTGTTCTCACATCAGAGCCAAAACACAGCACTGTACTAACTACTAAGAAGAAAATTAACTCTATCCCAGCTGAAACCAGGACAAGCAGCTCCAATTAATGCCAATGGACGTTCACTCAATACAAAGGTTGATAATTTTTGCCCATGCTTCAGATTTCAGAATCTTTACCCAGAAAAGTCAGAGAATGTGGACCTGCTGTACTTTAGCACAGATTTGTAAATACAGTTAAGGACATAATTATATCGATTTGGCAGCAAGTAATTTACATTTACAAAGTCCGTTTTTTCAGGTTGAATGTTATGGGAATTATAAAAAAAAATCCAATGAACTCTGTGGGGTTTGTGCCAAAATTTTGAAAATCTTACTAAGTAGTTAGCTTTAAATACTTGGGTTTTGTACTTTGTCACTTGTACATGAAAGAATTATATCTATAACTAGTTTACTGGAATGGGTTACAAGCTATATATATGTACAATAACAAAAAGAGTAAAGTCTCAATAAGAAATAATGATAACAATAACAGTAGTAGTAGCGGTGGCAAAAATGATAATAATAATAATGCAGGTTAATGCTTTATTATTTGGACATTAAAATTACCAACAGCTAAATGTTGAAATATAAGATTGAAAAAACCTGGGGCCTAATCCTCTTGTGATATGTATTTATTAAATAAAAGTGAACATGGAGTAACAGAGAATGTAGCCAAATTTTATTGACAAGTATACAATTTCTATCCCTAAAAATTCTTATGCATGTATTGATTATTCTCAGCTCTAATCGTATTTAACAATATACCTAATCTTTAGAGCCCTAAGTAGAGCTGGCACAGGAATTCTGCAATGAAGATATTGATATTGATATATAAGTACAGCAAACATTTTTGTTCAGAATTCCTTTTTCCTCATACATTCACTGTGACTTTTGGTTTGCAAATAACCATGACTGCAGAACACTAAAATTTCTGTTATGCAAGAACCGAGTGTACTCAGAATTGGGGCTTGTTTTTTCCCACTTATTGAGATCGGTATTTTAATAACAAAACGAAAACAAGGAACACTGTCTCTAGTGCAAGCCCCACTCAAAAAACCCATATATGTGTATATATGTGTATATATATATATATATATACACACACACACACATAATGTTATTTGTGCAGACTATTCCTATGCTTAAAGTTGTCCATAACTTTAGCAGTCTTCTGAAGTAAAGAAATGAGGCCGTTTTTCACATTATTTCATGTCTTGCAGCAAAGAACCAAGTAAGTTTTCCATGTAAAAACAGTAAGAAAAGGCACCTCATTTCTGTTGGCGACACGTTCATGTCTCAAATCATTTGGGAAAAAAAGGGATGCATTTAGTCCTTAGTAAAAAATTACATTTTGATTTAAGCTTAAGGACTGTTGCTTTCTTTTCTTCAGTTCAGCTTCGTATGGTTCCTTGCCAGACCACTTGTTATTTGGGCAGCAGAGTCCCATGACATTTTGTGTCCTCATTAAGGTTTTAAAAATACAGTATGGTACTTAATAATCAGTAGCAACTATCCACTACATCTTTTTTGTTAGTTATTTGTTAGCTTGTCAGCTAGATCTCCTAAGGGTTTCTGCAACTATTTAACATTAACCCTTTATTTGAAGGGTTATGAAAAAGACAGTGCTAAGACAGTGCTTTTCAAAGTTAAAACTTAGAGAATCTGCTGGTGTGAAGAAATACCTCTCAAATGAAAGCAGTGTCTCACGTGTTATTTTTTTCTCTAATTAGAAATATGCTAAGAATATCATTAAGGAAAGTTCTAGGCAGTTCAAGCAACAATTTTCTTTTGGTGATCCCAGCCAAATAATGATAAACATGCTGAGGAAAACTAGGACTGCTTAAGCAATTGGCATACTACTTTGGGCAGGAAAGTAAAGAAACCAGCAACAGCATAGTAACTGTCTGACCTAACCAAAGAGAAATAACTTACTATAAAGAGCTGCTCGCTAAATGCGTTTTAACAAGGCAACAAGTAGTGTTTTTAATTTGCAAGTACAGCAACTATTGTAATGAATTCCTCTACATTCAATAAACTCTTGTTTTTAATAGCGCTTAAAACATCTCACATTTCTAAGAAATGCATTTGTTTACAACCTACATTGCTCTGAAAATTACATTCCTCCCTCTACAATCACAGACCTTCAATTTTTTCATAGGTACAAAGGCCAGAATTTTCAAAGAAACTGCTTCCCATTATCCTTTAAATTCTAAGGCTAGATGGCCTACTAAGCTCTTTCGGAAAGCCTAGCCAAAAAAGATGTCACAGTAATATACAGATTGCTCCCATCTCCTCCGCTAAGCCCTCCTACTTTCCTAATTGACTTAACTCAATTACCTTTTGTGCTTGCAAAATGTTACAATCCATCACATTTATAGTGTGATACTTTGAAGCAGGTGACTCAGCCCTGATGTTCTTCAGCCTGCATATACCGCAAATACAAACCACAATGTGCATTGTTGAGTATTACTCGCATAATAGTGCAGGAAAATGGCTCAGAGGTGACTCTTAGGGAATTTGTATGCTTTATTTTACCAATGTTTACCACCAGTATAATAGCAGAGGTCAAATAATAACAAAGGATGGGATTGTCTGTACTGCTTCAATTTGCACTGTATGCTATGGCCTATTTACAAGTAATATTTTGAAAGATGTGTCAGATCTCCAAAGACATTTCCCCTTTTCCTTGTTTTATCCTGGTTTAGTTCATTTCCTTCTATTTTTGCAAACTGTTAACCTTCAGGAAGGCAACCACCTGAGTTAAAATTGGAAACTTAATTATTTGTTGTTCCTTTCACGTGAGAAAAAAGTTACTGAAGTGCTTTTCTGGATCAGTAAATTCTTCCCTGCAGAGACGCATTGTCTTTTCCTTGCTTACCCATTGTGATTTAAGTAACTCTACTATTTAGATTATTAAGTATGCTCTAATATTTGATCACTGATTTTTTTCCTTACTTTTCCTGTGTAAATTGTCTACACTGGCTAAATAACACAAGATTCTGGAATTCTTATCCATACTGAAGGAAAGGACAAAGTCATGTTTTCCATCCAAAAGCAGGTTTTTCCTTTTGCAAATGTAAACCCTTCTTCATGCAGTAAATCTTGCACATGCTGCCTCTGTCTCCAGTGAGTTTACTGAAGTGGATAAGTGCTGGCACACTAAATATGAGACTTCAGATTCTTACCATGTGGTTATTTGCTATACACAGAAATTGATTTACTTTTTTTGGACTAAAATAACTAGTTTCTACAACCAGACCACACACAAGAAAATGCTACACAGCTCTTGGACTGGCCACAACAGGTAAGAGTCATTTCTCACTACTGTTTCTATTAACCAGGACTTGTGTAGAGTTAAGAACTGAAATAGAGCATCATGTTTATAAGCCAAGTCTGTGATTAAATACCACCATTCTACATTGCCGTTTTATTTTTGTCAGCTGTGGATAGGTGGGTACACACAGTTTGAGATTAACTTTGTTTCAGGGCCACAGGTAAAATTATTACCATTTCAACTCTGTTATCATTTACATGAGATGGAATAATATTTAAAATATAAAAAGCTATATCTTTTTACATACTCCGTTTTTGGCAGAAGCTCCAGTGAACATCTAGCAATATTACAAGTCTTCTACCTCTAAGATGTATCTTGTACTGCTTATAATCTGACCCTATGTTCCTGAAGAGTTTGCTCAGTTTGGTAGAAAGCAGCTTGGCAGGCAAGATCCTGGTGGAAAAATATGATGAAGAGATTGCCCACAAAGACAATTAAGGGACTGGAGCATCTCTCCTGTTAGGACAGGCTGGGAGAGCTGGGACTGTTCAGCCTGGAGAAGGACTGGGGGAATCCTGTTAATATATACAAATACTTGAAGGGAGGGTGCAAAGAAGGAGTCAGGCTGTTTTCAGCAGTGCACTGTGACAGGACAAGAGACAATGGGCACAAACTGAAACACAGGCAGGTCTGTCTGGACATAAGGAAATACTTTCTTATTGTGAGGGTGACCAATCACTGGCACAGGTTGCCCAGGGAAGCTGTGGAGCCTTCATCCTTACAGATATTCCAAAACCATCTGGGTATGGTCCTAGCCAACTGGATCTAGGTGGCCCTGCTTCAGCAGTGAATTTGGAGCTGATGACTTCCAGAGGTCCCCTCCAACCCCAACCATTCTGTGACTTTATGAAGAGGTCCATAAAGACACTAAAAAGGATAGACAGGGATACATCCTTTAACACCCCTCATCCAACATTCATGGGTGAAGGGACAGTAAAACAGGTACATCCAGAGCATGGCCAGGCTAACCTGCACCCTAAACATTATCTCCTTGCTGCCACTGCTGCAAACTACTCTCTTCTACGTTGATCCAATACAATATTGCTAAGCCATGCTCCTTCATATTTGAAAAGTTGTGGCAGTCAGGCAAAGTCCCCAGTGACAGGAGAAAGAGACACATCATGCCCGTTTTTAAAAAGGGTGAAAAGAAGGACCCTGGGAACTACCAGCCAGTCAACCTCGCCTCCATGCCCGGTAAGATCATGTGGTAGATCCTCCTAAAAGACATGTTAAAACATATGGAAGACAGGGAGGTGATTCAAGACAATCAACATGGTTTCACCAAGGGCAAATCATGCCTGACTTATCTAGTTGCCTTCTACAATGGAGTAACTGCACCCATGGACAAGGGAAGAGCTCCACACATCATCTATCTAGACTTCTGTAAGGTCTTTGATATGATCCCCCACAACATTATTGCCATGAAATCAGAGATATGGGCTTGATGGATTAAATGTTAGATGGATAAGGAACTGGCTGGATGACTGCATCCAAAGAGTTGTAGTCAATGGCTCAACCTCCAAGTGGAAACCCTTGGAGTCCCTAGAGAGTCTGTACTAGGACCAATACTGTTTACCATCTTTATTAATGACCAGATGACATGAAGCTGAGTGGTGCATTTGATTCACTAGGGGGGAGGTATGTCATCCAGAGGGACCCTGACAGGCTTGAGAAGTGGGTCCATGTGAACCTCATGAAGTTCAACAAGGCCAAGTCAAGAACCTGGGTCAGGGCACTGACTAGTATCAATAAAGTCTGGGGTATGAAAGGACTGTGAGCAGCACTGTGAAGGACTTGGGCGTTCTGGTGGACAAAAAAATTGGACATGAGCCAGAAATGTGTACTTGTAGCCCAGAATGTCAATCATATCCTGGATTGCATAAAAAGAAGCATGGCCAGCAGGTCAAAGGAGGTGATTCTCCCCCTTCAACTCCTCTTTTCTGAGATGCAACCTGGAGTATTGCATCCAGCCCTGGGGTCCCCAACACAAGAAAAAAATGGATCTGCATCATGGTCTAACCCCAGCCAGCAGCCAAGCACTACACAGCCACTCACTCTCCCTGTTTTGGGATGGGGGAGAGAATCAGAAGAGTAAAAGTGAGAAATCTCATGGGTTGAGATCAAGACAGTTTAATAGGCAAAGAAACAGCTGCTCACACAAGCAAAGCAAAGCAAGGAATTCATTCACCACTTCCCATCAGCAGGAAGGTGTTCAACCATCCCCAGGAAAGCTGGGCTCAGTCATATGTAATGTTTACTTGGGAAGACAAACACCATCACTCTGAACATCTCCCCTTCCTTCTTCCCCCAGCTTATATACTCAGCACGACTTCATATGGTATGGAATATCCCTGTGGTTAGTTCAGGTCAGCTGTCCTGGCTGTGTCCCCTCCTGATTTCTTGTGCCCCTCCAGCCCTCTCGCTGGCAGGGCCTGAGAAATTGAAGCCCTTGGCTTGGTATCAACATCAGCCAGCAACAATTGAAAACACCAGTATATTATCAACATTATTCTCACCAAATCCAAAATATAGCACTGCACCAGCCACTAAGAAGAAAATTAACTCTATCCCAGCTGAAACCAGGACAACCTGTTAGAGCAGGTCCAGAGGAGGTCCACAAAAATTATCAGGGGCTGAAACACCTCTCCTATGAAAAAGGCTAAGAAAGTTGGGATTGTTCAGCCTGGGGAAAAGAAAGCTCTGGAGAGACCTTATTGCAGCCTTTCAATATATAAAAGGGGCTTATAAGAAAGTCAGAGAGAGACTTTTTACCAAGGCCTATAGTGACAGGACAAGAGGCAATGGTTTTAAACTGAAAGATTTAGACTGGACATTAGGAAGTAATTTTTTTATGATGAGAGTAGTGAGACACTGGAACAAGTTGCCCAGAGAAGTGAATGGATGGCCTGTCATTGGAAGTGTTCAAGGTCAGGCTGGATGGGGCTTTGAGCAACCTGACATAGAGAAAAATGTCCCTGCCCATGGCAGGGGGTTTGGAAGTAGGTATTGTATAAGGTCTCTTCCAATTCAAACCATGCTTTGATTCTATGATAGCTTGTGTTCTGAAGCAGTTCTGCATAATTTAAAAATAAAAAATAAAAAAATATTACAAATCAGTTTCATTTAGTTACCCCTGTTCTAGGTCATTCATAACTGGAGATTATGAGAGAGAATGATTGATAGAAAATATATCTCACGTATATATGTACTCATTTTATACCTATATAAGCATGCACGCATTTATATATACAAGTGTGTATCTATTCCTGTTTGTTTAGCAAGGAATAAACTTTTCTAGCACAGGGCCAAGGTTTTTATTTTTCATTACTGATTTTCCCATCATTCATCAAAATTTATTAATATTGCAATACCTAACCTCCATGGTGTAGGAAAATCATGACAGAATTAGTGCTTTTACTACAGAACTGATTGCTCAACCACACTCCCAGAAGTCTGCCCTATTTCAATAAGAAGTAACTCTCCATTCCTCACAGCTGTTTCTATTAACCCTTTCAAATAAGCCTTTGCTGATACACAGAATTCATTGGCATGTCTCTTTTAAGGGATATGCCACCCCCTTCAGAGTTATTGTATTGCCTTAGAAAGAGAAGCCAATAAATTTTAATTAAACATTTAGGTTTTTTCCTAGATTTAGTCACTCCACATTCTCTCAACAGAGACTTTTCACAGTGTATGCAATAATGACGTCTCTAAATTAGAGTTTGAATTGAGAATGGTTTATTAAATCTACTGCAGCTATTGGAAGATTATTATGACTATAATTTATAATGTAAAATCACCTCAGAGCCCTAAGCATGTACATGTCATTGCAGTAGATGCTGTACTAGTATAGAACAAAAAGATAGTTCCTGACCTAAAAAGACTTCCATTCTATTGTTGAGAAACAATAAGATTAATTCTTGTGTCAGTCATTTTGAATTATTGCCCCATGTTAATACAGTCTCCAACCACTAAAAAATTCAAGGTGTTCTTTAAATGTTCACTTCATCTATTTACTATTTATGATGGGTAACAAGTCATTAGGGTCCTATGTGAATACTGGTACTGCTTGGTTGTGAGGATTTAAATTTCTCTTTAAAGAAATAGAAAAAAGAGGAAATATACTTATTTACAAACAACTACATTTGTTTAGATTGGAATACTCATTAATGTGCTAAAAAGCTGCTATGGTCCTAACAGCTGTAAAAAAAAAATACATTTGCCCAAATATTTCGGAACTGGAAATAAATAGGCACATCAACAAAGCAAACAAATACAAAAAAAGTAACAACTGCAACATACTGTGTAGCTGTATACTTGTCAGCCTCCGAGAGCCTAATGGTGAGAATATCCATATTTCCATCCCAGATTTTTCTTATTCCAAACCTTTCTCAAGTAAAATGCCTTAAGCAATGTAATAATATCCAGAGCCCAGGGAACATGTTGGAATTGCAATGGCACTCTATTGGTACTCTGCACTAAGTGTCTTTCAATTTCTTTCTTTAAACTGGTTGTTCTGAGCTCAGCTTGTATAACTTATAAATGGGAAATTACTTTTGTTAGCATCAAGGACTCTTAAAATATAGAGTAATTTAAAGACTTATTTAAAAAAATGTCACTTAGCTATACTCTCTATAAAGAATAGATGTTATTTTTAAATTGTGATTTGATGAAATCACAAAAAATATCAGGATAACTCCACATAAGACCAATATGTGCAACTATCTCATGAAAAGCTCAATGCCAGTATAGATGTGATATAAGAAGAGGAGAGACACTTTACAAGTTTGAATTTTGTAAGTTTGACTGATGTGGCAAAGATTTCAATTCACTGTTTGATCTGGTAAACCCAAAACTCTACAAAAGAACTGTAAAAAGAATTTCAGAAGGCAGGAAATTCAAAACTGATCAGGTATTCTTCCTTTTTACTGTCACCAATGGGAGGGTAACAGTTGGGCTGGAATTTATAACTTAACATCAAATTTGCCAGCTTTTGTCAGTAAAAATCAATACATCTGCTGTGCCAGAGGCAGCAACCCCTTTCTGTAGCACTGGCTATTTTAATATATCTGAAAAGCTTTTCAGAGATCCAGGAGACTTACTTGCTGTCATATTGTGTCAGGGAAAGGCTTTAGTTCTTAGCTGAATGCCCAAGCTGAAGTTAAACATATGTTAGGTTGCAGTCTGGATAAGGACTAAAGGCCGCAGGGTTGGAGGTCAGGTGAACAAACACAGGCACCAAGTGTCATTTCAGAAGCCTTATGGAATCATCTGGCTGCACAACAGAGACCCACAATCCTGTGGCGTACCTGTGAGCCCCATGAGAGTGAATCACTCTCCATCAGTAGTTCTAGAATTGAAATACTTAATTCTGGGTCTTGAAATGTCTTAAAGATCAACAAAGAGCTGCTCCTAGGATTAGGATTAGGAAAGCAGGAACCTTGCTTGTTACTTGTCCATGCAACATCCCTGAGATAGATAAATTATGCGCCAGAAAGGGAGAATGGTTATCATTTTGTTCTAATGCCAGGCAGGATCACTAGGTCTCTCAGTTAAACTGCAAGCTGTCATAAACATAAAATTTATAGACAGAAAGGCTATAATTTAGGTTCTTGCAAGCCCTTTTAACAGAAGATTGGTCCTAGTACAATAAAGAGAAATAGCTTACAGAATATTCTCGTATGGGTTTTTCTTATAGTTAAGGTTCTTCTTCCTGTTTACAAGACTTATAACACCTTCTTTAGAATATCACTTCTATTTGGGCACCTTTAACTGTGTAGAAGAAGGGGACTTGCAAGTAGGATTATACAAAACTAATGAGTACAAAACAGTTATCTTCTATACATGGAAAATAACTGGAACTAATAGTAATGCCCACCATCCTGCTGCAGGCACTCGATGGCTCTTTGCTGACCAGCAGTCATCAGCCAGCTGGGAAGTATCAAGTTTAGTTAACTGCCTAGAGCAGGATGATCCTTGATCTTGCTAAATTGCCATTCTCCTACTCTCTATATTTTCTCTCAGAATTTTATATCTTTCCTTCAGGCCAGTATTTTCCTCCTGAGCTACTGCTATTATTGATTCAAGTGATTTAACTTCTGACTTGGTTTTTGCTTTCCTTACCTTCCAGAACTGACACGCTCTCTCAAAGTTGTTGGGTTTTTTTCCAACAAAATTGAAACAGGGTCACACAGATGTATTTTTTCAAAACTGAGACCTGGGTCACAGACAGCTGAGTTTTGCAAAACTATTGTCAGCTATTATTAAATGTTATTATTAGGGGATATTATTAGCTTGAAGTTTGTGCTGTGGTTACACAAAGAGTTATGGAAAGTAGATTCTACAAAGTTACTCTCAGTACTACACTGTGCAGCATCCAGACATGAACTAGACAAATGTGTAAACTGAGAGTAGAGTGCAGAGGGAGATCAGGCAGAGGAGCAGCACAGACTAGAGAGCCCTTTGCAGAATTCCATCAGATTCCCTCAACCTGTACAAGGACCAGCTTCAGGAGAAAATTGTAGAGGGATTTTTAAAGGACCGAGGACATATGTTACCATTGTCCGCCAGGCCTGTTAGCTGAAGCTGCAGAGCAGTTTTAAATAGTCCTGGGAACAAGCAGTGGGAGAAGGAAAACAAGCTACGCAAAACAAGAAACCAGGTGCAGAGCAAGCCCTGGGAACCGCAAAATCAGCATACTCTCATCGCCACACTCTGATCAGGCGCCTGCAGCATGCCCACCAGTCAGCGACACGGACCCCACGTGGCCTACAGACTTTTATACAATCACCTGGGTGTAAAGTCAGGTGACCAGTTGGTTTAAGTTATAAATATAACCTGTTTGTTTAATAAAGTGAGCACGGCATGTAGCCATATTGGTGTGATTGTCATGACTTGGCCAACTCTCCACGGGGGACCCTCTTCGGAAAATGACCATTTTCTCCACTGAGCATGCATTTATTGGGTTACTATTAAGGCTAAAACTAAAGTTGTACTCACAATGAGGAGCACAGATGACAATTCCAAGCAGCTCTGTTTTCAAGGCCTGCTGAATTTCAGCAAAGGCTGGTTCAAGAAAAAAAGAATGGTCTGTGGCTTAGGTTGCAGAGATTGAAGAGTTTGGTTAAGAGAAAAGGCTTTTTAGTAGCAGACAGGAAACCTTGGTTTTTTTGGTGTACCCAGACGCTTCACTGACTTCAAACAAGGATGATCTGAGAAAGGTTTGGGATTAAGGTTATGGTTACTGAGCACAGAGCATCAGGGAACAGCAAGAGCAGGGCTGCTCCCCAAGGGACAAGGAGCCAGGACTGAACCCAGGGCAGTGACTGCAACCAACAGCCCCAAGGTATTCGAGCAGACAGGGCTGATGAAAGTAGCAGGTTGTTTAACAGCCCAGCAATCATCAGGCAGGGTGAAGTCTGGTCCATCCAGGAGTACAGCCAGCAAGTCAGGACAGCAGAAGCCAGAAACAAGGCTGGATCTAGGCATGGCTTAGCCTAGGAGCGGGGGCCAGAACTGATGCTGAAATACTGCTCCTAGCCCATGGGTGGAGGATGAGAGTGAGTGTCCCAGTTGCAGCTGGGCAGGACATGTAGTATGCTTAGGGCCGTGACAGCAGGATTGCCCAGTTGTGTGCTGCAGCACACCAAAGAATTTGCGATGGTAAAAAACGGCCTAGTGCCAGCAGAATGACCTTTCTGACTATATTCTGAATGATTTTTCCGCTAAAACATGAATAGTAAACTAAAACGTCTGCTGTTGCTAAACCTACACTTGAGCCAGAGCTATGTTGTAAACTTCAGAAAAATAAGATATTCCTCTCGTGTGGCTTTTGCTTTGTAGAAAGTTGTGTATGAAAGGCTGTCCTCTGCTGAAGCTGCCCAGATGTTCATTCTGGAGTAGAATGAATCCTGGTGGCTGAAGAGTTTTTCTCAGTCCCTTTACTAATGTTAAACTGTATATTAGTGCTCCAGCACTAGAATAAAGTGCTGTCGCTACCAGATGATGGAGTGATAAGAGTTTATTTTTCTTGCTGTATCCTGCAAGAACTGTTATACAATGCCCATTTTATAAATGAAGAATGATTTTTATCTTGTGACAGCTGGCTAGGAATCTTTCATTAAACCTAAATTAGGATTACAGAGGAGGTCTTGAGAAGTTCTGAATCCCACAAAGTTAATCAGTCATTGATGAGTGATGATTCTGAAGGGAAGAATGGTTTCTGGTTTTTTTCTTAATCTAGTAACAACAGTAACCGAGCATTACTGTTAAAAACAGGATGAGGACTGGGTCAGAATTAGAAAAAGACATTGATATATTACTAAATCCTTCAAAAATCCCTTACAACTGATATTAGAATGGTTAATTCCATAAATTACAATTGTAGAGCAAGTTTTGGATCCTTTGGGTTTTGGTTAAGTAGCACAGTGTGTTAGGAGCTACAATTACTGCTGGCTAAAGCCCCTCAATCAAGGCAGAGCGGTAGTTTACTTTGAGGTCTTTGGTTTACTGTTAAGCTCTGGTTTGAGTCTTAGGTAGGCTCAGGGTCATAGAAACCAGGAACTTGCTGATTCTGCAGGACTTCCTCAGAGGTGGTAAAGAATGGTTCAGAAAGAAGATAGTGACTTCTGGAATTTTTTCCCATTAGACTCGGCAGTGATGTAAAATTGTAACATATGTCAGAGCAAGCTCCTATTTAATTTTCTTCCTTGTATAGGGCCTCTATATAACTAACAAACCTATGGTAAAGAATGAGTCATGGTGAGTGATTTTCCTGAGACGGCTCCCTTTACTAAATCTATACCTGAGGTTAGGATCAGAAAGGAGAGAGAATTAAGTGCCTACTGGACCTTTCAAGGCTTAGGAACATAAAATATGATCTAGTGCTACAACAAAAAAGTAATTCCTATTTCATTCACCACCCAAGGGTGGATTATCTCCATTCTCTAAGCATACCATAACAGGTAAGTTTCGAATTGCAGATGGAATATTGGGAAGAGGAATATGGCTGTTGGTGAATGGTTAATGTCAGGGTTATAGAGAAACACTGCTTCTCTGTGACATCCTGAAACCCTGCATCCCTGGATCGGGAAGGAAGAATACATCATATTTTTACTGAAGTTTCTTTTTGAGTCTCTAGTTTTTTGCATAGTTTAGGTCTGAAGTTAGGTTTATGCTTACCAAAGCCTCTGTGACAAGTTCCTTCCTCTGTTCTTCTCCTTCTCATCATTGTTTCCTCTAAAAAAGAAGAAAAATAAACAACAGAACCCTGCAGAATAAGGCTAAGTTTAGTAGTGGCCATATCACAAATTAGCATCACCTTAGAATAGTGTCTGAGAAATTTGCTTTATCTTGGTTCCTTCCTGGACTAAAACCAGTGGCAGTTTAATTTATATCTTGCCTTAAAATGTCTTGGAGGCTATGCAGTATGGTTTTAAGCACAGGAAAATTGGGGCAGAGATGAACTGCAGGTTCCTGGCAGAATTCCTGGCAGCCATTCAGGAGAATGGATGATAATTTCTTCTGGTCCAACAAGAAACTTCTTACATTTGGGGAGACATAAGGTTATGGTTCTGGTTAGGATGACAAGCATGGTAACCAAGGACACCCGTTTCCCTAATGTCCTGTTATTCTCAGACACAGACTTGCTATAGGCTCACAGTTTACAAGGCTTCTGTGACCTAGGATGAGACACCATGCCAGACATAAAGAATTGTACAATTTTTTATAGCTCAGATCTTGGAGATATTTTTAAACTCTAGCACTGGTAGGGTAGAAAAGAGAGTGAAAGGGGCTTCACTGACCTATGATAAAAATCAGTGTCAGAAAATTGCTCTCTAGTCCTATAAATTTATATACTCCCTAACTGTCCCTGTGATTGCTTCATCTTAAGATGAAGACATGGCCTTTTTGGTTGATCCTGAAAGGTTCAGCCATCTATTTTGAGAAATAATTTCTATTTTCTTTTTGATGGAGTAGGCAGGGATGAAGACTACTGTGCTCTACTATTTGAGTTCTGTTTAAGTTTCTGAGAGCAAAGCATGAAAAGGGGATTTTACTCGGGCATCTTCCAATACATGAATCATAAATCAACAGCTTATGTTTTGCTTTTCCTCATATATGAGTCTACCACAGTGAAGCACAAACTTAGGGTGCTGGCTTTGCTGAGGTTTACAGAACACAACACGGCAGTAGGTTTCAGGGAGCTGACCCATAAGAAAGCTTCTTTTCATGTTGGAAGGGGTTTTTGTGGGTGTTTTGTTCTGTTCTTGCAAAAAGCTATTAGCATACAAGTAGAGCTGCGGGTCATGTTAACTTCCCTGGGAGCAGGGCCTGAAGCCATGAATGTAAATTCATCTTTCTTTATCCTACAGGGATCACTGAGACATTTTGTTCCACTGTGGCAAGAAGAAATAGCTTAATCTATTCTCTTTTCTTCTTTTTCTTTTTCTTTTTTTTCCCCCCCTGCCCTGTTCATCTTTCTATTCTATTTGAGAACCTAGGAACAGGGTCATAGTTATGGTTAAGTTCATGGACTGGACAAGCCAGGGTGTTAGATTTGTTCAAGAACCTGTAAAGCTTATGAATGGAAGTTTATTCCTTAGTGAGTTGAATTCTTAATACAAACAGCAGATCTTGAAAAGCCAGTTTCAGTATTTGGTCCTGCAAATGATACCAGTCTTGAATTAAAGTTTCAGAAAGAAAAAAGTACCTTTTACATTTTCTTCTTCTGGATGCTGCTTAGGGCTTAGACCTTGGGCTGTGGGAAGTTGAAGTAGAAACATCAGGTTTATGCATTCAAAAGAGCTCTGCGTGGGGAAGAAAGCAGTTTCTAGAAAGGAAACTGTGCTTATTTTAATCTAGTCCATAGAGGAGCTTCTAGTCAAATTTATAGTAAGGACTTTGGCGTACATGAACTTAACAGCTCTTGTTACCAAGACCTCCTCCTGCCGGGTCCACCCTTAAAAAGAGGAATTCTGGTTCCAGAAGACAAAACCCTTTATTTTATATTGTCCAGGGACCTGGTTTTCTGGGCTAATATTTATGAATAGTTAAGTCTTGAGTAAGAGTTCGGTCAGAGAATGAAACTGCAGAACTACTTTGTCTGCTGGGTGACAAAAGCTCTGTCAGTTTACATTGAGAGATTGTGCTGAAGAGGAGAAAAGCAGATCTGTGCGTTCTGTTTATCAGTTTTGTGACCTGCAAAGAAGTCTCTGGGCTAGGTTTGGTATCACAAGTATGGTTTGGAAAGGCAGCATCTGAAGGAGATTAGATTAACACTGGATGAGTAAAATGAGGGGAGAGATCCATTCTGTTCTGGCACAGATAGATCTTGGGAGGGGTGTTAGTTCAGGTTAAAGATTTGTTCCAGAAGGAAGTTATTTGCATATTTTTCTGTTCTTCATAGAGGGTTTTGGCTATAGGTGGGATTGGATTAGGGTACGTATAGGATCAAAAAAATCAGTTTAATGTCTGAGGCTTCAGGGTTCCCTGGACTGCACTGGGAACTGGTTTTAAGGACTAAGTGATCTGCTCTCAACAGAAGTCCCTGCTGAGCACAGACATAAAACTAGACCTACAAGTGAGATGGCCTAAAGACATCCATTTACACACATAGACTAAAAAAAATCTGCCTGTTTAGGAAGACAGTTGGTGGCAACAGTAAAAGTGCCTCATACTTCTCTGGTGTGAATGCTCACTGGCTTGGTTTTATGCTTTAGGCTACCCATTGTATTTAAGATTAGGGCTGCACATAGCAGGACCAAAGTTTATGATCACATTTTTTCATCTGGCAAGAATCCAGAGGTTTCAATTAAGTACTAATACTATATCACTATATGAGATCATGGCTTTTTGAGCCCTTGTTAGACTCAGGACAAGGTCAGACACACTTTTGACCACAGAAAATAAGGGTTAAAACTTGCCTAACCTTCTTTCCGAACATTATTTATTTATCAAATCCAGATCATTTGTTTGGCTTTATGTTTTCAAATATTTTACAGTTTCCAAGGTAAAAAATACAAATTTCTTAACTTCCAGCTGTTGAGAAGATGATTCTTCTAAGGTGAATTAGTGGCACTGAAATATCAGATCAGATTAATAGATTAGAAGATTCCAGCAACCTAATGACATTTGTGCTTTCAAAAAAGTAAAAAAAAAAAAGAAAAATATTTTATAGAAAAAATAAAAACTTAGGCATGTAGTATCTAGGGAGTAACCTATAAGAGAAATTTTATTTGATATCTTTCTTTTCTGTATTTTCATTAACAATACTACATGGTACTTGTTTCTTAAAATAGGCAATATTTTAATGTTAAAAAACCCCACAAACTGAAGAAGCCAATTTAAAACCAATTCCAACTGCAAACAATCTATACTTATTATGTGTGTGGTTTCCTCCAGCTCTTCAAATTGGCTCTTTAACACTATTCTTCCACATAAAAACTAAGTGTGCAGTACACTTTAGATAATGATGCAGCAACACTTGTAACTTTTTTATCTTGGAAAATTAGGCCTAATTCTCAAGAGCAACACTATGAAGTAGTACATTTTAAAAGTACAGTGCTATTTTAAAGTTGCTTGAAAAGTGTACTGCTGCAGAATTTGAACCCTTAAAGTGCATTCCACAGAAAAGGCCGAATGCTCCTAAGCATTTCTAATAAATAAAACTCCGGCATTTGCTGACTTCTTATATCATCATTCAGGGAGTGATCAAGTTCATCAGTAGTCCCACTGTTAATAATCTTATATGCATTCTTTCTTCTGGAGTATTGTCATTTATAATTTGTCTTTTTTTTGTGTGGATTATGGAGGTAGAAAGAATGTGTCCCTGACTACATCTCATACAAGGTCCTAAGTACGTTCAAGCAAGATTTTGTTTTGTTATTTCTTGGTCTCACCTCTTAATCGTTCTAAGAAAAAGAATCAAAGCTATGAAAAGCAAACAGGCACTGAAAAAGCCACAGGGAACCTGAGATTCAAAAATCTGCTCATGTGGCTGTAGTCATGTAAATCACTCTAAATGCCAACAGAATGAAGCACATACATGAAGTGGCAAAGGCAAATGCTACTGTTAAATAGGTACAGATTCAGGCTGATATGTAAAATTATATAAAGACTTCAAAATTAATTAGCTGCCTCTACTTTATGTTTCTCCTCTCACAGTCATCTGCATAGATTCATTGCTGCAGTAAGACATCATCCTAGGTCTCACAGTACCGAAATGTGGTATCTTTTAGCATAAGATAAACACAAATCTTGCAAAGAAGGAAGCATAAATCCTATTAACTAGAAAAGCCAAAAAGATTGCAAAGTATCTAAGTAATACCTATTTCTCACAACTTAATAGAGCCAGCATTTTTTCCCCTCTTCACTTTGTAGAGGTCCAAAAGCTTGAGTAGATTTCTCTGTGAAGATCACTCCTGTTTAGGAAGACTGAAAGTAGTAAGCTCATGTAGAGGTTTCTGTGTCGCTCCTCCTCCAGGCTTCCAGTATTGTGCAATTCTAATGTAACTCCTGCTGTCATACACAGCTATAGCATAACTAGCATAAATATTTCCAGTGTCAATGGAAGCACTCCCAGCAATGATGGCAGTATGTTTTATGTTTAGCTCTTCAATATTGGGAAATCAAGCAATAATCCAAGGGTCCAATCAAGCAGACTGCAGCCATCCATCACAGCACTACAATGTCTTTGATGGAGAAATGAGCTTAAATCAGAATACAAGATCAAAGTTCTAAGCATGAGCCCCTTGCCCTTACTGGACAAATCTGAGCTTGCATTTTGAAAACACAAGTCTTCCCAGTTGCTTGCAAGTGGCTTTTTATTTGGCAAGGTTTCAGAGGTACTATTTTCAACTGATTTGCGTAGTTGATTTCAGCTGGGATTCTTGCATAATTAAATTTGGGTGGGTGGGTGGGTGGGTGTGGGTGTGTGTCAAGTTATTCACTAAAGCTACAATCCAAAAGGAAAATACATTGTGTCTTCTGTTTGTTACCTGACCTGAGTTTTCAGCCTAAATTTGAGACAGCTCTAAATTTCTTCTTACTTCTGTCTCTCCAGCAAGGAAATCAAGGCCTTGGTGGTCCTATCCAGGTTCCTTCTCAAAAAAATACCAAACAAACAAAACAAAACAAAAAAGCACTTTCCTTGTATCCAACTGCATCAATAGCACATTTTCTATTCATGTATTCAACTATATTTCCATTATTTGTTACACTGTTTTCTTCTTACACCTTTTTTCCACTTTTGGATAGATCCACAGTTTATGCCAACATGTAAAAATACAGATTTTCTTAGTTTGAGGATAGCCATACACACACATTTTTGTCCTTACCTGTCCCTCTTTCAAACACATTTAGTATAGTATTCCGAAGGGATTTAGCTTGGCCTGCTTATCCAAGCTGAATACTCAGACTACTCTTGGGCATTCATAGATTTCAGCTTCAGCCTGATGACCTACTACTAATTATCATTTCACTGTCATTAAGCTCGTAGTCTGCTATAGATGAAAAAAGCCCATCCCAGCTGAATCAGTGTTTGCTTCACTTCTTCCTGCTGAAGGCACACTTTCTTTTCCTCATCCCTTTCCTGGAAAAGCTTCTTCTAACTTGGGTTTGTTACAGCACTGGCTGAGATTTCAGGTGACACTTGAACTTCCTTCAGATTGGTCTTCTCAGCTTTTATAAATCATCAATTATTTGTTTTCTTTGCCTTTTTTAATAAATCTGATATACTAGCATTAGCAGAAAAAGCATTGACACTCAATAGCACCAAGAAAAATGGTCATGGTATATTTAATGTTAAGTGCTTCTCAAGACTGACACTATTTAAGTGTGAGATGCTTGCATTTTAAAATATTTCTTTTCCTTTCCTGGTTATGACTAGATACACTGTAAGCAGTGCTGGAAGCATAACCTACTGTTAAAGCTGCTCAGTATTTCCCAGTATACAACCCTGATTTGAGATGCTCAGAACTTCATCCAAACCATTCCATTCCGACTTACATTCTTGTTCAAACTGGCTCTGACTAAGCTAGTCCCAGGATGACTTTTTCTCTTAAAAAAAACCAAACTCATCATTCAGTTTTTCTTTGGGGGAAAAGCAAAGAAGAAAGTGGAAAACTAGGTGACATATTGGAATTAGATTAGTTAGGGGTGTGTGAGTTCAACTTTAAGACAAAAGAGTGGTCTCTCTGGGAAAAAAATTATATTTGATCCAGTGAATAAAGAAAGTATGATCACGTGTATGGACAAAGCAGCTAAATTAAAGCTGAATAAGCAACTGAACTGCTACAATTCTTTAATTTTAAGATTACTTCCCAGCCTATTATTAATGTGTGTTTAAAAATGCAAAAAAGTATTTTAAATATTTGCATTGCATTATGCCATGTGTAGATTCAGCTTGACAACACTTCCATGAGAACCCTTCTGCCTTTTAGCTGTATTCAGCTGTTGTCTATTTTCATTTATTGTACGTCTTTTTTGGCATTCAGTGAGATCAGTGGACTTTAGTTCTGGCCCTGCATATGAATCATTTAGAATTAGGCTGTAATGCAACAACACTGCCAGATACACGTAGACAGCATGGACTAGAATGCCTTCTTCCCAGTACAGACACAAATAGCTTGGACCCGTATATACGACCTTAAGTAGAGAGAATAGGATGCTAGGTACCCACAGTAAAGTGTTTGCCACCGACTTTTCAGATGCTATCAGGTCTAAAGGTAGGAACCCTCAATGGGAGTATCAAGCTACTTGAAAGGTAACCCATGAGTTAAGTACAGCACTTTCTATCCATTTATCATAATCCACTTGTGTAAGGAAAAAGCCCACTTTACAGAAATAATTCTTCAGTCAGAAGTAAAGAAGGTATCTATTTGAAAAGTAGTACACTGGACAATCAGAATGTTGTACATGCCATGACACATTTGTCTCTTGAGAAATATATTTAGATGTATCTTTCAAAATCTTCCTACTTATCTCAGTTATATATTCTTATATATCTTAATGATATTCACATCTTATAGATAAAAACCTGTAAGTCAGCGGTTTGCATTTACAGAGAAGTATCTGCCTAGATTCCCAGGCATCCTGTTTTGGTGAACATAGTATGTCTATTATGGTAGTAACCACTGAAATACTGAATTGAACACAGCAGGCAGTAAGTAATATGGTTTCTGCCACAGAATTATAGAAAACACTAGGAGGCACACTGCAGCAATGATACACTTTTACAGATGTCATTGCAGCAAGAGTCATGCTAAACTGCTGGAGGCCTAGATGCTTGCCGTGAAATTGGTTGTCCTTTAAATGTTTTTTTCTAAAACATAATTGCTTGGTTCTGGATAAGAAATAGAGAGGAAGAGGAGCATGTATTCCTTTTCCTTTTGCAACTGTGAGCCAGAAGAGTTACAGCCAAAATTCTGAGTCAAGATAAATGAGAAAGTCATCGTGCTTTTAACTGAATGCCAAACAAATTTTCTTCTGCTAGTTCTTAGACAAGATTCATTTACTACAATAATCTCGTTTACACCTAAATACTGCTATGGTCACCATCTAAAAGCTTTATAAATGATCCTTCAAGTTTGCAGTATAAGACAATTACCTATGTGCAAATCAAAGCCTGCCAAAATTCCAAGATATACACAAGGTTACTATCTTCTTTTAAAACCTATATTTACAGCACATGCATATAAATTGGGCATCCACCAACTAAATTGCAAATGCAGATATGCATTTTTCCCCTACTACAAAACTATAGAGCATTTCAACTTGTGTGCAGTTCCATCTTTTGCATATGAAATTTGTGCACCAATTTTAAATGTGTTATCCTCCCTATCAACAAGCTATATAAAGCATGTTCCTAGTGTGTGTAAATCATAGCATATTTTTGAAATATATAGTAGCTATGATTACGCTAGTGCATAGCTCCATGCCAAATTCACATATAGTAACATTTGTGCCAGTAATCTACTCAAAGGTAAATACAACGAAGTTATGAATGTATTTCTATATAAAGAGCTTTGAAGCTCTGAAATGTAATGAAAACAGCCAAGCAGAAGCTGCAGTACAACTAATGAAATAAGCAACCAGAGTCTCAAGAGAACAGGAGACAGATACAGTTAGAAAATAAAGCCCAAAGAGAAAATGATGTATCGAGTCTGCAAGGGAAAAGAGGGGATGAAACAGAGAAAAGAGTACCTGAGATTCATGAGAAGAGACAAATCTATGCAACTGGGGACTAATTATGAAGGGGAATTAATAAGTCTGCCACCAGTGCAGATCAAGAAACTGGAATAGCAAACTAACCACCAGAGTAAGGATGTAAAATGTGGTTCTGAAGTTGATGGAAGGTAGGGGAAATTCTATAATTATCCTTTATCTATAATTATCCTTAATTATCCTAATTAATCTTGATGCCTTCCATGAAGAAATGACTTGCTATGCAGACAAAGGGAAAGCAGTGTGTGTCATTTACCTTGACTTTAGCAAGGCATTGGACAGTTTCCCATAGCATTCTTGTAGGCAGGCTGAATAGGCACAGACAGGATGGCCAAACCTCAAGGAGACTGAAAAATTCTCTGGATCATCATACTCAAAGGGTTCTGGTCAACAGTTCAGAGTCTAACAGGCATCCAGTTACATGTTGCTCTCCTCAGAGATCATTACAAGGACTGATACTACTAAACACATTTGGGATAGGATCATCTGGTTCATGAACACCACCAAACAGAGGAGCGCAGCTGATACACGGGAAGGGGAGCAGGGAACTTTGTCAGATGGAAAACAGCTGGCCCATGAAGGTGGAGGAAAGCAAAGGCAAAGGCAGAGTCCTGCTCCTGGGATGAGATTCAAACCCAGGCAACAGCAAGACTGGAAGTGACTGGTTAGAAATAGCTCAACTAATAAGGGCATGGTGGGCAGCAAATTGAATGTGAGGCAGCAATACACCCTTATGGCAGCGAGGGATAACAGCATACTGGTCAGCAAAAGCATAGCAGGAGGTATGAGTGGTTATTTCCTTTTGTTTTGCCCATGTGAAGCTCCATCCAAAAAAAGTGTCTAGCTTTGGATGCTCCCAGTAGGAACTGGTGACTAGGATGGTTAGGAGAATGTAGCCTGGAGAAAAGAAGGCTAAGGGGGGATCAAACCGCTGCCTTCAACTATCTAAATAAGCAAGCTGTAGCGAAGACAGCCAGATTTCTCAGAGCTGAAAAGCATAAGCATGAGAGAGAATTTCACATGGGTAGCAAAGGGAAAACTATGTTCATGGTAAGAGTGATTAAGCACTGGAACAGGTTCCCAGAGAAGTTTTGAGGGTCTCCATCCTTGGGAATTTTCACACTTGGCTCAACGTGGTACCGATCAAACTTTGAAATTGAGCTTGCTTTGAGCCAGATAAAATGAACTCCAGAGATCCTTTCCAAACAAAATAATTCAATGATACTAAGTTTGGGGAGGATAGTAAAAGAAGTGGGCTCTGAAGTGACTTTTAGGGAAATCTTTACTTTCTAGCAAAGGACAGGAATAAGCAAAATGTGTATGGTGAATTATGGTTTGTGCCAGAAAGAAAATTTGGGGACTTGATGAAGATGATGATAATGACTTGCCTGTTGATTCACACTCACCTAGGATGTTTCTAGTGATTTGTATATTTTTGATTAGTTATGAACGGGAATAGTCACCCTAACACCTAGATAATCAGTGATTTTAAAAGTTATACCCAAAGAGCATCAGTCTTTCCGAAAATTTATTATCCCATTAAATCATTTTCAGAAGTTTATTCAGACAAGGATCCAAGTCAAGTTAGAGTCCACAGGGATTCTTCAGATATGAATCTGCATGGTGAAGGTCTGAATCTGGAGAAACTTGGAGAAAATTGATGGCACATAAGGTAGTATGTGTCCCCAAAATAAGAACTCTCTTCAGTGAAAGTAATAATTTTGAAGAATGATTTTGTCTGATAAATCCTTGTGTGTGCAAGTCTATCTAACTATCTTGACAGCTTGTTTGATCAAAGAAATAAAAAAACCTTTTGGAGATGATCTAGCGTATAGATTTTCTTTTATGTATGTCCTCCTTCCTCTAAATATAGTAACTAAGCTGTTAAATACTTACTTTATTCTATCTTAACAATTCTTGGCTATAGGGGTAACTGTGGGGAACGGGCAAGCAAGACATTTCACACACTTGATGATTATTAAAACCAGATTACTGCCTATTCCGCCAAGGTAATACTAAAGAGCTAGGGAAGGTCTTTCAGAAACATTCACAGACCAGCTTAGGAAGTGAAAAATCAATGAGCAGCCTTGCCAGAGGGTTTTGGGCATGCAACATGATATGAGTATGTCCCTGAAGAGTCTGAGCCCTAAAGGTCTATCATGGACTTCGCAAAGAAAAAGTATCTCTGCACCTTCTCATCAGACTGACTTCTGCTAAATCCTTGGACTACTGAGATTCTACAATCAGTGTAGGCAGGCATTCTGAGATGACACAGAAATTAAAAATATTGTTGGGAGAGAATTCACACCTGCTTTCAGTACAGAGAGAAAAGAAAAGCAAGGTACATAAGACTACAATAATGGATAGAAAGGCATAGAAGGCAGGAAGATGAATAAAAAAAATCTTTCCACAAAATTAAACAAAACCAACCAACCAAACAAAAAGATCACAATATGAAAATAAAAGAGAGTAGAAGTCAATACAGCTAATCAAAGTTACTGCACTTAATTTACATAAGAAATCGGATGAGTTCTGAGAGAAACAATTTAAAAATTCCTAGACTAATGCAAAAAGCCTGGACAGCAAAGCAGAGAAAATGGAGTTACTAGTACAGGACATTAAACTGCTGTAACAGCCATAAAAGAAAAATGGAGGAATAGCAATCCTGGTGGTAAGAAGGTAGTGGCTTTCTTCAGAAATCCATAAAGAAATATATAGGCAGTGTAGTTGCACTGTACATTAGCAGTGTGACAGAGAGTAAAGAAAAAAAGAAGAAAATAATAGCACAGGTAAAGTGGATCTGATTTATATAAAAAATTATTTTAAGGAAAGATTGGTATCAGGGCAGATTTTTCTAAAAACCCTCAATCAGATTTGCATTCAGATAGAGACTTCATTTTATTACTATAGAAAATAAAAAATACTTGGAATTACATTAAGAAACAAAAAGATCTGGGTATTTCTGCATATGGTACTTGACGAATCTCTTCAGCAACAAGCTTTGGAGTCAAAATTGTTAGGTCATCTTTGGATTGGCAGTGAAGAACTAGTCATAGAAAATGTTATTGAAAGAAGTTATCATACCTGCCTTAAATGATGTTTAAAATACACACAAAAAAATAATTTGCAGCTGAAGTTTCCAAAGCTTGAACAGGAAGAATTTCTGGGAGCTAAACAATTAAGACTGGTTGTCTGGAAGGCTCAAGGATGTCCATATTCTCTGAAACCAGTAGTATAAAACTATCTTTAACCTGTATCCCAAGCACTGTGAAAATCTCATGTGGAACATTCCTGTTCTAATGGAATAAATTGGTGTCTCAGAAAGGTCATTAGAAGTCAATGGCGAGCTAACAAGCAAAGGGAAAGACTGACGGTTCACCAAAGAATGATATTAAGACCTTGCTATCCTTCAGAGCTCTCAGGACCTTCATTTCTGTAACTGAGTAAAAAAAAAACTCAATCAAGGAAGGTGAAATGGTCATTGCTTTCTGTTCTGCCTTGATATCCCCAGCCCTGAGAAGGCTGCCTTGTATCCAGAAGAAGCTTCCACTAAAGAAAGATGAAAGTATTTGGTCCTGGTTAGTGAAGTCTGATGAGGCAAGCGAGACCATTTGGAATTTTTCCCCAGATGGGGACTGTGGAAGTGCAGGGCAGAGATGTGTTTTGTCTACTGCCCAGGCACAAGCCAACCCTCTGAGTATGTCACATGGCTGTGACTGACTTCCCAGCCCTTCAAGAAGACAAAAAGATGTCTTTGTTCTGTACACAGGAAAGGTGCAGTTAGAATTGATACCATTCACGTTTTCACACCTATAGCATTTGCCCTGCAGATGGGGTAATGCCTAGAGCATCAAGACATCCTGAACATCAAAGACTTTTTGG
This sequence comes from Falco cherrug, assembly GCF_023634085.1. NCBI lineage: Eukaryota > Metazoa > Chordata > Aves > Falconiformes > Falconidae > Falco > Falco cherrug. Next base: position 68,314,043 of record NC_073702.1, on the reverse strand, counting down.
TCCCAAATGCCCTTGGTTTGGGCATCTAACTGTTGGCGTCTATGTTAATTTTATTACTCCTTTGACTAAATAAACTAGAGCTGCTTAAATGGCAGTAGGTGGAATGCTTTCTGTAGAGAAAGTGCTAATGTTGCTTCTGATCAAATCAGTGCTTTTCCCCTGTAATTTAGAATTAATAGCTCAATATATAAAGCAGGATTAAAAATGCTTGAACTTCCCAAATGTGTTTCCACTTCTGCCAATTCAGCTGTGTTACAGTAGAAGATTAAGTAGCAGGAGTTCAGGAATCTGACTGCATCAGTTTTGTACATTCATCTGGATTGGTATTTATTTGTTTGTTTGCTATAACTTCTGTGCCTCAGGTTATGCCTCAGAAAACCTTCATTCCCATCATGGAAAAATGGCAAGAAACTAACGAGAAACTAAAGCGGTAAAACTGTCCTTTTTTTAATCCCTTCATCAATTTGGTTTATACTTTAAGAACCTGCAGCCAATACTTTTGCAATGGGCATCAGTAGGAACTTCTCCCTCCCATGTTTCTTCTCCCTCTTCGCAGAAGGGTCTTTTTTTATTATTATTTTTATTTTCTCCCCTTGGGTGATCATTTTATGTGTGAATAGACAAAAATGTTAAGTCAGGTAAACTGCCCTCAGCATCATGGTCCTTATGCAACGTCTGTCAGACTTGAGTGTCCTTCAATGTTCAGGCTCTGGTCCAATTTGAAACAGGTCACTTTCTCTGGCAGATCTTGAACATGAACCGAAAGCAAAAGCCGCCTAAACATTTGATTTATAGGATTAGAACTGTTCTGCAAGAGCCTGTATGAAAGTGACCTACAACAGTCTCGAAACTGTGTCTGTGAAAGACCTGGAAGGGCAATTGCATTTTCAAATGGAGAAGCAAGAGTTGTCTTTTGCTACAATTGTCAAGTTTCACCACCTGCAAAACACTAATAGAAAAGGTACATACTGACATATAACTTGCAGACATTTCACTTACTAATTATGTATTTACAACATTAAGCAGTTTTGCATACCATAAAATGACAAGCAGGAATACATGTTATTGTAACGCCTACTTTAAAGCCATGCTATTTGTGACAAAAACAACTCTGAAAGCTCTTTGCACCATCAAAAATCAACCACCGGGTTACATAACCTTATTCTCTGTGACATGCAAATTCCTTGGCTTGGAGAACAAGCATTGCAAAAGTTGTGCTGGTATTAGCCTGGTCTGAATAGAAGGCTGGATAATAGCACAGAGATTGCCTCTGTTATCTATATGCAAGTTTAGGGATCAGAGAAAATGGATGCAAGTCATTAATCACATCATTGTGGGGTTCTTTCATTGTTTCAGGAGGAAACATCAAGCTGCATGGCTGGCAGACTTGCCCTTTCTGTCAGTTAGAAAGTGATAAAAGTGTTTCTTAAAATAATCTTAGTCTAATACTGTGACTTTCATGCACAATATTAAATTGCCCGGTCTCTACCATACTTCAAAGAATATGATTAGTGACAAATGCACTCTTTCTTTTGCTCTCATTTTGCAGACACTTGAAAATGGTAAATCTACTCAATGCTAGTAGTACTTGGCTGTGTGTTTTTTTTTCTTTGTGAGCTGTTAGAGTGTTTAATCATCTAGTTAAAGGCAGCAATCATTTCCCTAAACCAGAAAATAATTCAAGTAATGAGATATGCAAAACAGACACATACACACACAAAAAAACTTTCATACCCATAAGACTCGCTTTCTGTATTGGCAAAAAATAATGAATCTTTATGTCTGCAGAGATAAAGCAGGACTCCTCACTCTCAGTATCTCCATCTTCAGTTAGATTGCTTGCAGATCCACTGAAATTAGGTGTCAGTGTAAATTATGGTGTAGGCCGAGTTACTAGCCAAGACTATGAAGGGTAGACACATAAAAACAAGGTGCTATTGAAGGTAATTGCTTCTGATCTTAAAGTTCTTAAGTGACAAAATTGGTGCTGATGTGGCATTTGCATCAGAGGGTCCCTTTTAATTGGCACTGACTAGATGGAGGGCTTGCTTTTTTTCCTAGCGGTTTTATTTTTTTCTGCTTAATTCTTAAGATCCACCTTGTAAAACAGTTGCATACTGCAGAACACAGTTCAGCTTACCAGGAAAAGGGTATTTGTTTTTTTCACAGGATTCATGGAAAAAGCATGTGTGCATGTGCATGCATACACGTCACGTGTACACATCTGTCTGTATGTACATGTGTGTGCATGCATGTGTTTTACACAGTGAGAGGAAAAGATCAATTTTAAATTCATAATCAAAACAGTTGTGTATAAAAGGTCAAATCTGAAAAAATGATGACTAGACTTATCATTGCAGTGCTTACCTCCCAGACAAGGCATTGCCTACTGTAGTGCTCAGCTGGATTTAGTTCCTCAGGCTCCCCATATCATCTGTAAATAAAAACTCTTGAGAACACATTGAAGCCATCAAGTCAGAGAATGTACCACTTGAACTAGCCAGGAGGAAATGATAGGAAATGGGCAAAAGTTAAGCTTCATGTATTTAATGCTTTTAAGCTTATTAAGCCAGAGAGATGGAGCCATCCAGGCTTTTCAGTTTTCCAGCTAAACCTTTCTCAGAAGGGTTCTTCTAGTGGAGTGATGCTTTCAAAATGCAGAAGGCACATACCTACCCCTTGTTATGCTTCCCTTAGCCAGTTCTCAAAAGACTTGCATGGTGCCCTGACTGTTTGTCCCACGCATGCCCAAGCCCTTGCTAATATAATTGGTTCATTTAACAGTGAAGTGAGATTACATCTTGGGAAGAAGGGAGTAAGGTAGAGAAACAGCTGCGAGTGTCAGGTGCAGAAGCAGAGACCAGCCAACATGTCTCACCACCTTGTGCTCCCCTACAAACCTTGCCACAGAGTTTCTGCAAATCACTCTTCGCATCCTTTCAAAGGAGGCAATACCGAGGTGGAATTCATCACAGTTTATTTTACCCATCTAAAGAGCAACTGGACTAAGCTGCCTAAGAGCTCTTTGGATTCAGGGGAGGGAGACACACACTGCACAACAACCACTGATTTCTAGAGTGACAACTGATTTCTGGAGTGACAGCTATCTCAGACTGGAGGCAACACTTGCTTCTAACAATAGTTACCGGAATTGAGAAAGCCATTCTCTGCCATGTCTCCTCCAGTGCAGAATGGATGCCCAGCACTCCTTAGTTACACAGCCATCCCTCTGTTCATTAATCAAAGGAAAAAGCTGCCTATAAGCATTGTTTTATTATTACTTTTATAATAACATGTCCAAAGCAAGAAGACAAATTAGTGGAGTTTACTTTCAGTGAGATCGTTCCCCAGAAGCCGGGTTAGCTAACTATACTGCCTACACAGAATTTAGATTGATAGAAACCATATGAATCTGGTCTGAATGTCCCTCTGGAGAAATTAATCTCCATGCTAGTTAGGGGACTAAGTGCCTAAATTCACCCCTGAAAGTGCTCTCCTGAAAGTGGCTGAGCCCATGTCTAGCCATTAAAAACTGGACCGATGAGCCTGACCCACTGCTGCCACCACAGCCACATCCCCCTGGGAGCCACACCATCCCCTCAGATCTACAGGCACATTAGCACCTTCATTCCTCACATTGAAGCCAGCTCCCGGGAGCATCCTGCTCCCCAGGGGACAGCCACAGACCCTGGCCTTGTGTTTCCACCCCACAGCCAACAGATACTCAGCACAGCTCAGCATCAGGCACCTGAGATAACTCTCTAATGGTATGTGTCAGGCACCCCCAGCGCTGCCACCGTCCAGCATGCCATAGCTACATGTTACATGAAGACTCTTGGCAGTGTCACTGACAGGGGGGCTAGTGACAAAATGCACATGTGCTGGTGAGGAAGATGCAGTGCCGTATGGCCAAAAAGGAAACTACAGAAAAGTTTAGGGAACTTTCTGAACTGCCATAAACATGAGTAACCTGCAAGGCATCAAAAAACTGCTCCAGTGAGCACAGTTCCTCGTGGCTCTGTCAGGACTTTATAATCTTATACTGATTCTGTGTATATATCCTGGAGAAATATCATTACATGACACCTATTTATGGCATATTAATGCATTTTGTTTACCATACATTTTTCCAACAACTTCTTTTTCCCTTCAAAGGAACAAATAATAATACTTCCAAAACACCACATTTAGTAGCTTAAACTGAGGAACTGCCAACACCTACACAGTTTCTCTTAAGGTTTTGCTGAGACAAAAACATGCAGCTATCTTTATTTCTACTTTCTCATTCTCTGTGGTCATCCATTCTCATCAATATGCTTACATAATAACTGACTAGCAAAAAACTTACAGGACACTAGCACCCATGTTTATTATAGAAAATCTATATAAACTGTTCTGGGAAATGATGTTATGAATATGTAATTCAAGAACAGAAAGAGAAAATTGAGACCTCTGCATTTCAGTCAAATAAACTAATTCAATTTCCTTTTACTATGCATCCAAATTACCATGTTCCCTATTTAAAAGCACACAAGGAAAAAAATAAGAGAATTCACTCACAAACTGTGCATGCATATCTTGTTTTCTCAGATCTGCATAGATTTATGGTAAAGGTATTAAGAAAAAAAAAGTGATTCCATTTTCCTTTAGACCTTTTTAAGGCTAGAGTAGTGAAATTTCCCTCAATGTACTTGGGTACAGGTATCGAGTATAGTTGGGGCCAAACTCGCTTAGCTTTATGTCTTATCCTTAGAGATCCTATATCCATTCCATCTTTCAGATTTCCTTTCCCTGTTCCCCCTCTAGCAGTTTATTCAAGAAGTGTAACAAGCACATTTCCATTTTAGAAACTGAAAACTAAGTGATACCGAAGGCACAGTGAGAAACTATTTCTACAGATTATACAAAGCCCTTGACAATAGCTAATCAGTTAGTGTTCAGACACTGCTACTTAGCACACCCACTATATTGGCTTTCTTGATAGCTTCCCCCCCACCCCTCCTCTGCAATTGTTTGTTCTCTTTTACTGTTGTGCCTTGTCATATGTCAAGATCGTAAGCTCTTTACAGCAGAGATGGGTTTATTATGCACGTGGATGGTGCCTAGAATAATAGGGTCGTGAACCCTATTTGGGATCCTTAGATGTTACCGCAATAAAGAACAATTATTACAATAAAATGAATTGGGTTGAGAATGGTTAGCACAGTATAAATGCATGGAAGCAGTTAGAAAGAAAGACCCTTTTCCACTGTCAGAAGCAGAAGGTTTGTTCAGCCATTTTTTTAAATCGGTGCCTTGGGTTTTTCCCCTTCAGAATACATAGATATAAACTGCTTACTTGTTTGTATTCTGAAAACAAAGCTGGTGCTAGTTAAAGGTGGAAGGACCACATCTGGATGTGGCTAGCAGATAAGCCAGAATATGTCATTTCCCATAGTAATTTTATTTTTATGTCTTCTGAGTTGGTCTATTATGTCTCTGAATGACAAAGAAAAATGCACCATAGTCTTACATTTTCTCCCTTTCCATTTCACATTTAAATAATGTATTTCCTTTAAGTGCCTTAGCTGTAATAGAAGCATGTCCTGATAAAACTATTAGAAAAGAAAATACAAAAAAAGCTGCAAAGTAACCTTCAAAGCCACCATAAAAATCACAACAAAGGAATTAGAATTTAAAACATCAAAGTATCCAAACTACTTTAATCGCTGAAATGAAGGGTACAGGGGAAGGAGGGAGGGGTTGCATTTCCTATGTTGTTATATTTTTGCGACTTAAAGATCCATGTACTTCAGCAAATAACCTAAGAATAAAGTAACTGCATTTTAAAATAGACAAAAAAAAATGTAAATAGGACAAGTCATTTTTATTTCTTTATGTCATTTAGCCATTCTTTCCCTTAGCATGACATTCAGTGTTCATCTAAAGTCAGAAGAGCCTGTGCGCGCCTCCATTCTTTCTCAGCGATTGTGATTTGCCTCTATTTTCTTGTTTAAAGCAGAATGTGCAATTTGCTACCTAAGGTGATTCAAGTGCAGTGTGGAAGACTGAACACTCAGTGACCTTACCTCAGTGCCCTCTCACTGCAACGAATAATGCAGTTCCTTCTAATTGTCACAAGAACACAACCACATTAAAACCTTAATCTTGCTCCAAAATTCTCCCTGGATAAAAGCATATAATTTCCACACTCCAATGTATATAGCTGTCAGACATGGATTTATTAGCTTCACCTAGGACCACTTTCCTATTCTGCTTTTTCTGTATCTTGCTTTAGTGATTAGAATTATTTTCATCATCTGCTTCTATTTTCAGCTTCAAAACTCCTGTCTGACATTTATCTAAAAAGCAGGATTCTAACAAGAAAATGTAGCTGGAGCCAGATCTCAGTTTCCTTTGGGAACTCCACCTCCAAAACATGATTTTTTCCCCTGCCTGCAGCATCTCAATTGTATTAAACTCTCTAAATCACTGCTGTAATGGCTGTAAAAGTATTTTTCTGGTGAAAAGGGATAAGTAAACATGCATAGAAAAGAGCTTCCATGTTTTTCAGGCAGTGGGAAGCCTTAAAAAATCTCAGCCTCTAGCAAAATTTAATTCCTACTTGAATGCAAGTTTCGTAATGGTATGTAACACTCACCAGTGAGAAGTTGCTCTACCCTATATTTTGGACTTCTTCAGTTTTATCAAGATAAAGTATGCACAAACCACAGGCCTGGCTTAAAATACCTCTCTCTCAGCTCGGACATACTTTATTTCTTTATAACTGGTTACAGTTTGGACTCATCTTCACAAGCACAGCAATTAGAAACTTGTTAAGTGACAGCTACAGTCCTTGTTCCCAGAATATGGTACCACTAGCACAGCATAAAATGTCAAGAGCTGTGCAATAAAATATACAGGTTTAGATAAAAATCATCCAGGGGAAATTCAGGGGGTCATCTAGCCTACCCTATGCCACTGCAGGATCGGCTTCAGTGATGTCCTATCTCATAGGTTTTTGTCTCATCAGCTCCTAAAGATTTCCAGCTCTGCAGATCCATATCCTCCCCAGAAAATGTATTGCACTCCTTCTACCATTAGAAAGGGTTTTCTAAAATCCAGCCTGAATTTTTCTTAATACAAGCTCATTGCTCTTCTCTCATCCACCAAGACTATTTTCCCCTCTTTGCAGCAGCCTTGAACTTAGTTCACTGTGGCAGAGATGCTTTTCTTTTATGGACTACCCATGAATCACTGCACGCAAGATTAAGCCTCATAGATTGAGGCTACTTTTGTGATGCCAAACTGTAGCATTTTCTGATGGTTACCTTGCCTTCCAATGACCCACTAAATCCTAGATTTCCACAGTAATGCATCTTTGCTAGGAAGGCTTTGTACTAACATTCAACCAGCAGCAGCATAAAAACGGTTCCCTTTCCTTTCACTTCATAAGTTACTGTTGGAGGTGGAGAGGGGATTTCTGCAGAAGGAATCCAAGGAAATAAATCTCCCAGTAACATCCCATTTGTAGCCTAAAGAGCACTAGTGGCTTTCAAGACCTGTTAAATTCAGAGGCAAATAATGCCACCACTTACGTTATGAAAAATGTGTTCACTAATCAATCCACAACAAATTTTAAAATAAAGTATTGAACCAAGATGGTAAGAATGGAAAATTTCCTCCCTGCACCCAAGGGGCCTCTGTGTCTTCTCACTGCTTCTCAAAAAAAGTGAGGAAGTCCACAAAGTATGCCAGTAGCCAGTACCCAGCAGGATGGTGGGAGGCCAGAAGAGGAATGTGATCATGCATGCCAGACTAGGGCAGAGGATTAAGACAAGTAAGTTTTCCTCCCCAACAACCTTCTGATTTCCTGGAGCAGATCACAGACACTTGCAACTGCCTTTAACTGGAATTCCAAATCTGTTATCTGGGGAAAGGAACAGACATTGTAAGAACCATTCTGTTCTCAGAAGTGTTTGTTTGGGATGAGAATTGGCCATTCAGGTTCAAGCTGAGGTTCAGTCACAAGACCCTTATCTCACCGGTCAGGACACAGAGACAGGCTGTTGCCACAAGAACTTTCTTATTTTAAAAAACGGTAAAGCTCATTGCCAGCCCAAATCTCCCTCAGCACAAGCTCTACGATGCATATACCATGCTTACAACTGCATTTGTGCTTAGCTATAATGCCTCCAGGAATTTTTTTCCAGAGCCAACTCAACACTCTTCAGCAGAATAAGTGTAGTTGAATTTTACTCCAGGACTACAGACAAAGGAAGTAATTTTGTCCTTTTCACAGTGTGTGGAGAGAGGAGGGCAGCAAAATTTGATTTTGCAATGAAGATGGAGGTAGTACTGTGGGGAAAAAAACAAGTGGAGAGGTGGTTGAGCAACAGCCCTAGGACTAAGGGATGGGGACAAGGAAAAACTGAGCAGGGCTCTGAGGGCTGATGGGTTTTGGGTACCACAGATGTGGGCAGACATCTTTCTCTTCCCTATTGCTAGCCTTGTATCTCTAGCCAGGCTTACTTCAGACTCTCAGAAACTTTTTCCCACTTATAAGTCTCTTGGGAGCCCCATCAGCCCAGGGTCTGGGATCTCCACTCCCTTCTCCAGAAACTAAGGTTCACCTTGCACCCCACAGCAGCCATCCTCCTTTGGTTCCACACAGAGTCCCCACTTCCCAGGCTAACTCCCACACCAGCTACTCTTTAGAAAATAATACAAGCCAATCTAGGAACGTGATATGCTGCAAGTGCCAAAATTAGGTCTGTGTCATGTTAGTTCCTCTTTTGCATTTAGTATAGAGGTTATGAAGGACTTAGATGGGCCAGGTCTTGTGCTGACCCACTCTGCTGGCATATACATGTCCCATAACACTGCTAAGATTGACATTTTTTCTCACAGGTGCACCAGTAGGTCATCTGCTGTGGCTTTGCCACTACTCAGTGAATGCAACGTGCACACTCACTTCCATGGGATGAAGACACAGCTGCCCTCATATATTTAGCACACTTTGATCTGAAAACTAAACAAAAACACCCATACGTACACACACAATTAAAAATTATAGTTTGAAACTGTGCAAGGCACCACATGCAACCAGGGGAAGCCTAGGAATGACTGCTGGATAAGGTGGACACAACTAGCCTATGGCACTGGCTTCTTTTTGTCAGTATGGATGTGGTTCTGGACAATGAACTGGGGGAACACTCAGCTCTGTGAGCAGAAAGGAGTGCAACAAGTTTAAGTTATGTAAACCTGAACTTCAGCCTGGTCTTTGCCTCCCATAATGCAGCCGCACACCATGAAGCTTCTCATGAATTCAAATAATTTTCAATAAGGGCACAGCAGTCTTGAGTTACATAATGTAACTTTTAACTGCTTTAAGACTTTTTCTATAGTGCTAGCAATACTCAGCAGTATTAGTTGCCACAAATTCCCAGGCTTTACAATGTCCTTTTCTTCTTTTTTCTTTTTTCTTTTTTTTTTTTCTTGTCTGGCATTAGGTTGTCTAATTTTCTTTAACTGTCTATTGTTTGCAATAAGGAGGAGAGCTTTTAAACTGGTAAGGAAATGTTCAGCTTTTCTAGAACTCTTCTCAAATGAGTCAAAACGGAAAGGTTGGTAAGCCTGGGGATTGTCAAGTCAGGAAAAGCTTTTACTGCCTTACCTTAAATGCCAGCAGAGCAGCTGTCCTATGTTGGCAAGATGTCTTTGAAGTTGACATAAGGTTACAAGCATACTCTTCAGATAAGAAGGAAAAGCAGATTCTGGACCCATTGGTTCACCTGTGAAAAATTGTCAGTCTGAACAGTCTTATGGGGTGCCTATATGCCACTGACCTTGCGTCAGCAAAGGACCTGGTCCACCGAAGTCCAGCTTAACCTCTATTTTACCTGCTTAAGAGGAACTAACATGGCACACAGTCCTCATTTTGGCACTTGCAGAAAACCGCATTTCTAGATTGCCTTGTATTAGTTCTGTCTCACAATCTCACTAATTTGAACCTTTTAATGGAAATCTGATTGCTCTCTTACCTCTGTTTTGGGGGGGGTTTAGTTTGGTTTGAAGCCCATTAATTTACTGCAGTTTCTTAGGTCTTGAATACAAACTTTGTATTGCACATGGAGTGGTTAATGATATCCACTTAAGCAGTTACCATCCATCAATACCATTTAGCAAAGTCTTCCTTTTCCTCACAGAAACCCCACATTTTTAACAATCCGTTGGTACTCCTTCAGCAGCAAGAAAATTGGTACAAACACATAGTACTCTCTGCAGTTCTACACTGGTTAGGCAAAATGAGCAAAGACGACAGTTAAGTGCAGAGTACAACTAAGAAGTCCAGGAGTAACAGGACCATTAATCTACTTTCCTTTTTTACTTTATTACATTAACATCTCTACATGAATCTCCAAGGAAAAAATATTAATAGTTGTTTTTTGAAGGCAGTTTTATCTCAATAGAGCTTAACATTCTTTACTTAGCAGTGATAAGGATTATAAACAATACTGACGCTGCCTGTACCATTCCACACTTCTCCATATACACAGAAATAGTAATGTATAAATACTTTCCTCTCAGAACTGAGGAGAAGATTACCCATTGGAAAAGGTACAAAAACCAAGAGTTGTGTGAAGGATTTGAATTCAAATTAAAGATTCAGCTTAAACTTCATCACCAGTCGGACTGCCACTGTTCCTCACAGTGACGTGTTACACTGGGAAGCAAATCAGCTGACTGATACAAAAAATATGGACAATTTAGCAGTGGAAATTGGGGTGAATTTGTTATAGTTTTGTTTCTGATAGACAATACACTAGTACTTATTAATGTTTTTAAAGCATTTGAAAGGAAGTTTAAAGGCTCAGATATTATGCATTATTCCATTCTCCCTGTCAATGGAAAATGTATTGCTAGGTCTAGCTGCATCAGGTTGATAAAAATGCACAAGCACATACCTTGTAAGAGGCATCTAAACTTGCATATGTCATAGCTGGATAAATAAGAATATGGTACATAGATCTGGCTATTCTTTTAGTTCTGTAAATGTTCTTTTTAAACAAACTCGAATACAGTTACATCATCATTTGAATGTGCAATGGTATTGAATGCCAGTACTCATACTGCTTTCAGGAAAAGCACTGAACTCCTGCGAAGAGGGAGATACCCCTTGAAGCTGAAATAAGGAACTGCATCAAAAAGAATCATGGACCTAAAATCATTGTTAGTGGTTTGGCATTCTGCATTGTGACTATGTAATATTTTTCCTCATGTACAGGTATTCTAACAAAAATTAACTTCTCCGGAGACATCTGAAAAAATATTTTTGACCTATGATTGCTTCATATCTTGTAGACTTTGGTATTTTTTGAATATTGAATATTCTAACATTTTCATTTTGTATCTATGTAAAAAACTACCAAGGGATAGAGCAGGGCAAAGCAATGTCTGCCACTTCACCGATCTCTAGGGAACCTCAGGAAAAACAACGGCTTCTGTGGGACACAGCATTCACTATGTTGGTTTTTCTACTTTGTTTTCCTTTCATTTCTATAAATTCAAAGTATGGAATACAGCAGGTGTCACTCAGGAGCCCTTATACCATGACAGGACTCAGAATAACATTCGTAATGTTTGGAGATATTAAACGTGCTAAAATAATAAAAACACAAACAAATCTATCTCAGCAGCTTAGTTCTCTCAAACGTAGAGATAAGCCTTGTCTGGGCTTCCCTGACTATCCATTGACAGCTTAGTTTTTCAGCCAGCCAACCAAAAAAATAAGACCAAACCAATTTCTGGAAGCTCATTACATGAAAGATCAGAGCACATATGAATTCACATCTTGGGAAGAATAAAATCTTTCCCACTCGTATACATACACCCCACTAGGCAATGCATGGGAAGGAGCTGGGGGAAGCTTTGCAGAACAAGGCAGAGAGATGCTGCTGTGAGATGATGTCCTGTTGAGCTGCTGCATAGGAAGGTGTTGGATGTAGGACTACCATGTTTGTGAAATGAGACCGCACCACAGTCATTGATGGGCCCCATAGGAACTGGTTAGCACTGAAATCTGGTAGAGGCCAAACAAACTATTGGAAGGGTTTTGAAACCTTCACAGGTCTACACAGGTATATGCACCTAAGCTAGCTATTTTAAAGCTACTTTGGGTGGGTTTACATGTTTTATTATTGGCTATAGTATAGATAATCTTTCCAGGTGTATTTTGGAGACTGTACTGAATTTCTAGGACTTGAAAGAGGACACACTTTTTGATATGCATGGATACTGAGTATCCATGCATTAAAGAGCCAAGATAGATCAATATTAACACCTTATTCCTTCCTTCATCTCCCCTGCCCTCCTCCTTATAGGGTTTTCTGAACGTTTTCTCAGGAGGGTCTTAAATAGATCTGGCAACTCTACTGCTGAGTTACTCATAGCAAAACCCCTTACCATCCCTTTTTCTGGCCTAGGACCATTTTGGCTAGAGATGTTGGCTGGTATCTTACCTGCTGCAGAACAAAAAGAGCTCTGTCCCTTGGAAGTGCCAAAATCCTTACTCCAGGCATTGCCCATCTCAGCACCAATCTCTGTGCTGCATTTAGGCCTTTAACTAAGTCTGCTTTTTCATGCAACAACTTGGTAGACTCTTCCAAAGCCCTTTCCAGACCTCTTCTATGCAGTCACTTTCCAAACATGCCCAAGAAACATGAATGGACTTTATTTTCTTGAGGGCTGCAGCTCCTGTTTCTTTCAGGAACTTTCTATAAATAGATATGCCTCCAATTATGTAAATATTGGTTAAATGAGAAAATGCCAGAAGATGGTGCTCAAGAATATGTAGCAATGCTCTTGTACACATTAAATGCCTTCTATCCTGCCATTTTCTGTATAGCCTTCAGTCTCAAGAACCATACCCTGATGTTATTTTGACTTTGGACTGATCCAGAAACAGACATATGCATCAAATGCAGTCTGAAAGGGCTCCTCCAGTTCCCGAATAGGCCATCGTTGGGCATAACAAAGGAATTCAGACTTTCCATTGGCGTAACCTTACTGGTAATTTTTTTTTTTTTTAATTATTAGTCTGAAAACTGGGGTTGAATACTATTATCCCCTTTGTGCAAAGAGGGACACTGAGGTTTGCAGAGTCTGGATGAACCCAACATCAGCAGTTCCTATCTCAGTGTCAGGGAGGCATTTCTGGCTTCCTACAGTTTCACTATTGCGTTAAATATCATACCAAACAGATGTAAATTTTCCAAAGGGCATAATCTGGCATAAAGGAGGAGATTTCCAATTTTTCCTCTTGATGCCCTTCACACGCATAAACACCTGAGTATGTGGCTACGTAGACTGTTATCTTTTGAAACTAATAAAAGTCAGCCACTGAGAAAATGTACTAACATCCATCAAAGGCAGAGCTGTTCAAGATCTGTGAAGCTCACTGTGAGCTGCAGTATACAATGAAGAAAAATTCACCCAGCAGAACTCATGAACTATATTATCTAGCATGTGAAAACTGCAAGTGTCGGATTTTGAACAAAATGGCATTTCACAGGGTAAATCTGTCTGAACACTTCTTAAAAAGGAAAAAAAAAAGTCACAGAAACTAATAGCATCAGTCAGGCTAAAAATCAGGGAAGGGCAAACATGTCATGCAGTAAATTATCTGACTTCTTTTGTCTATGCAGTGACATTTGAAGGCAACACAGTCTGCAGGTCTGGACCATTTCAGACACAAAAAAGCAGTGAAACAGTAACACAGTGAAACAATAAACCCATGATGATTGGCTGGCATTAGTAATTTATCACATTCAGTTACTGGGTAGTACTTTCACATTATGCCTTAGGCATCAGTTAATGTCATATTTCCAAGCTGCAGAATTCCTTGTGCAATTAGAAGCTGGAAATTATAGAAAACAAGGACCAACATTAGGTGACTCCATGGCAGTGTAAAGGAACTTTCCTATAAGTATTCAGGAAGAGAGCAGAAAAGGCAAGTCTCCTGCATATTAACTTCCAGAATTTGTAAGAAATTATTCCTTTGGACACCAGTGATAAGGCACAGCTGCTCTACAACAATCTTGAGAAACCGAACAGATGGACACATCCCTGTTGGTGCCTGCCCCCCTACAGAGTACTGCAGGCTCATTTAACCCCTGTCAGTACCAATCTTACAGGAACTCTCATGTCTTTAGTTAAGTCCTTTTTACAATCCTGACTACAATAGTAAAATTGCATAAAGATCTTGAACAGCATTTACTTTTTATTAGATTTTCGAATGGGAAGATGGTGGGGTCAGCAAGAGACAAGGTGTTGCTGATGCTCCTAAATCCTATCATCTACCAGAATGCAATTTCCCAGAGGAATTACTCCGGTGTGTTTTATATAACTACTTTTTACACTGTAAGGCAGAATGGTGAACCAGATCAAGCCATAAAAACAAGACTTCTGACTTGCATATGCCACATGCTATAAATGACAGCCGTGCTCTCAAGTGCAAGGTAGAATAGTTATACAGTTATTCTCTTTTGCATTAGCTGTTAACAGCCACAGAGAACATCCCAGCAAATTCTCATAGTACTTGAAATCTGCAAAATACATCTCCACAAGTCTTTCCCTGTAACCACCTGGGGAACCAAATAAGATGTTGCACAAGATGTGTTTGCCTTTTTGACTCCCTTCTGTACTGTGTTCTCCTGCACTTGCAGATTGTGATAAAGTGCTTCATACTATGTAATTGCACCAGCGTTGATAGAACCACAGTTCTACTGACAAAAAGTAAGTCTCAGTGGCCTTAACAGAAGAACTTTTCTGTTTCAGCCATTCCTTGCACCACAGAAAGGAAGTCATCTGGGCCACCACAGCCAAACAAATCATTCAGTCTCTTGGGTGAGCAAATTCAAAGGAAAATCCAGAGAACCAGCAGAATTTACGGTCCTGATAGTACAGTTTCTCAGCACAGAGAAGAGATTCAGATTAAAAAACAGGCAAATTTTCCATGCATTTATAGAAATAAAAATATTTTTAATTCCACATCAAAAATAGCTATTAATCCTCTTAATGGCATAATTTACATGTTTTGCTAGCATTTCTTGTATACATCATTATAGTCATTTAAGAACTGCTGGTAGTATGTCAGCAGCAATACGCTGTTCTGCTGCCACATAACTATGATATAACACAGATAACTAACTACCTTTTCAGTTGTGCCATAAGACGATGTCTAGCAAGAGCAGGTACTGTCTCCTAAGCACTTCCATATTTTGCACACACAGAGTTCAGATACTTTGGATCTAGACAGGGAAGTTAATATTTCACACTACCTTGTAGACTCATGAAAAACAAACCTAAATAGCCTTCTGTTCTTTACACGCTGAAGCTGGACTCCAAGCCTGTAAGAGGTACTGCACAAGTAAATGATCCTCAAGCTCTCCCTGCCCCCAAGTATGAGCTTGCTGTAGCTGTTTGTGTGCTGACTAACCATGATGAACATATGGTGAGCAGAAGACAGCTGTAAATGAAACCATTCTGTGCTTTATAGCCACTTAGCACTCTCTGGGCCACATTCTCTTGACTGTCCGCATGGTTCCCACCACCATCTATAGAGCCTGAGGAAAGTTCATCATTGCATCCACCACATGCTGCAGATGCTAATCACAGGCAACAAAGAGAACAGTAAGCAAAAGAAGAGTAGTAAAGAAGCTTTTTGTATGTCTCTTGTCTCTGGGTAACAGGCCGGGCAAATTTCATTACATGGATAAACCCCTCGAATAAGCAAGAAATACTCTTGGGGGTGGATAGTCACAACACCAGTAACGGAGCAGTTTCTTCAAAATTTAATAATTTTAAAACCCAAGAAATTATCCTTACAAGTGTAGAACGAAAACTCTTAATTTAAAAAAAAAAAAAATGTGCCCTCCAAAAGAAGAGGAAATGAAACAGAAGCAAAGATAAAATATTAGTAGGCAAGTTGAGGGTAGCAGAAAACCTGAAGGACAGTGAAAGCACATACATACCCATCCAGTGCTGAAGAGGT
This sequence comes from Falco cherrug, assembly GCF_023634085.1. Classification (NCBI taxonomy): domain Eukaryota; kingdom Metazoa; phylum Chordata; class Aves; order Falconiformes; family Falconidae; genus Falco; species Falco cherrug. The sequence continues at coordinate 68,298,010 of NC_073702.1, read as the reverse complement.
CAAGAAGAGCGTATGACTCCATTAACATCAAAGTCATTACAGTATGAGATAACGGTTTGTTACATTGTCGTAGAGAACAGCAGACAAAGAGTTATTGTATTCCCATGTACTTCATTCCATACTTTTCTGATAAATTCCAATTAAATATACTTTAAATGCATTACTGAGCAGAAATTAGTCTATTTAAAATTTAAAATTATAGACACTCCTATCTAATTTGATTTGTGATTTCCTTGTGCTTTTTTACTCTGAAAAACTATGTGTTAGAATGTGTTCTGCCAGCTGAGATACTCCCTTTGAGAAGGTAATTAGAGGTATGTGACTAACTCACTTTCTGTCCTCTGATTGTTGTGCCATCTCTTCAATTTTTGACTATCATACTAGGCTGCTGCAGAAGTATTGCTAAAGCAGTGTTCTAGTTTTCAAATTTGCAAAATTACAATAACCTAGTGAATATTCTCATATGGAGTTGAAAAGTTGCAAACTAGAGTTCCTGAAAATGCTCTTTAGCATTCTGAACTCCTAACTTTATCCTCCAGCACATATGTACACGTTTTTCTCTTACATTAATGAATTTTTATAGCAGCAATATGGTAACTCCAGGTGGTGCAGTTATCATCAGCTAATCACTCCCCTGGAGGATGCCTCTTAGCACCCCAGAAGTGAAGATAACCAGGCCCCCTCTCATGCCTTATTGCATATATATATGCTGATGGTAGCAACTAGAAAGAATTGTTAAACATGAAGAGCATGCTGAATTAATCTGCACTGTCCATTTGTTAATTGTAAAAGCAATGAACACTGCCAGTGAGCACCATCTACACTTTTACATTGTCATCATAATTAAAAAGTTTTAGTATGTGCTTTTGTGTTGCAACAACATCGATCAAAGTCCATCTCCTGACATGTGCAGCAGAAGCAATATGTTCCGCATAGGTTATTTCTGGAATTGTATTACTTACTGTAATAGAGCCCTGTCATGATACCTCTATTGCACCAAATATACCTGCCATGGCCGCAATAGCTTATTCCATTTCCTGCCTTAGAAACTTTCAAGCATGCAACAAATAGAATTGGTGAAAAGAAAGGGGGGAAAAAAGGTTGAATTTATATAATATCCTGCAGAATCTTATGCACTGCAAGACTGATTTTTTTCTCTGCCCTCTCCTCTGCTAGGAATAGGGAAACAATTCCTACAGAAGTGGGCCAGAGAAGGGCCAGTAACAACAATTCAACACTAGTGGAAACTGTGTGAAGTAATACTCCAAGTGCAAAGTTAAAGAGCAGAAGGAGTGGATGATGGCTTGGGGCACTCATGCTAGTTGTGCAAAGCATGAGTCACAAGGTAAGGCCACTGTAAAACAGTCTGTAGAGTTTGCAGTTGTGGCTCACTTGAGCCCTGAACACAGGGAACTTCCAGGCAGCACTAAGACGTGAACATCCACATCTCTTCTTCACTATCAGCCACAATACGCTTTCTCAAGAAAGACAGCTCAGAAGCTTTTCCACGGAAGCATAAGGAAATAACATAACTTGGGCTTCCAAAGAGTTAACTGTTTAAAAAACAAATGTCAGGCCTGCAGGGGAAAAAAAATAAAAAAGCATTCATCCCTTATAAAACTACAATAGTAAAGAATGTATGTGGAGGGAGGGAAAGGAGTGGGAAGTTTAATATCCATTTTACGTCAATGTCCCACTTGTTTACTCTTCGTAAAAATATAGCTGAGTTGTCTGCTTTTCATGTTTTAGTGACTAGCAAATTATGCTTTTTGGCACCTTGTTGTTTGCAGAAGAAAAACAAGAGAAAACTTGAAACACAGCAGTGCCTTGACAATAACACCTTTCTTGCTTTTGATTTTCTATTCAGGCTCTATAGGAAGCAGACAATGGGTCATCTTTGAGGTTAGCAAAAAGAAAAGACAGTCTAAGCAGGGAACTCGACAGAAAGATGATAGCATACCTAAATGACGCAAGTATGTATATTGGACGGAGCACTAATTTTTAGTGTTCATGAGAGAAAATCCCCCATAACATTTGCAGAATTTGATTTCCTTCCCAGAATTTAACTAACTGTACAGAATTAACACACTGCCCTGGTGCATTGCATAAATCACTTGCAGTTACAGCCAAGTGCACAATGTTCTATCACAAAAGCATTTAAATGAGGCCAGTTTCAAAATATATAGCAGAATTTATTTCTGGCCTGATTTATGCCACAGGATACCTGCAAGAGATTAACATCCTTTCTTCACTCCACTTCTCTAGGTATAGCTTTGCATGTGCTGTCTTTCAGTAGTACAGTTGTGCTTTTGAATAGTTAGGGCTAGAATATACATCTAGAATACAGAAACATATGGCATTCATGTATGAACCGGTCCACAAGTTGCCAATGGACAAAGATGCTGTTATGCTCATTAAAAGATATTACAAATGTGCAACGGAGGATGAAGACTTCATTACAGTGAGGAGGGGCGAGGGGGTGTACTCATTTGGGCTGTTGACAGCCAGTCTGTGCAGTTCAGAAACGCATGGGAACCGAATACAATGTCTCCTGCAATATTCACTCCTGAGAAAACATTGGTGGGTTTTGTGGTTTTGTTTTTTTTTTAAAAAAAAAAGAAGGTATTTTCAAAAATGTAGTTAAAATACATAACTACATACTCCCACTGAATGAGAAATACACTGACTTTGAACACCTGTGGACATGAAATAGAATCAGAACACCAGGGGGTTGTCTGGTTTCTCAGGCAAGTGGGATAATGAACGTTACCAATACCAAAAAGCAAGCCCATGTCAGGATTACTGAAATCTCAGGCTATGCCAGCTAACTAGTGTCATGACTTTTTCCCAGAACCTGAGCCTGGCTAACACAGTTATAGCTATATATAGAAAAGACTCTCTCCACCTTCAAAACAGGGTAGTGGTTTCTGATTTGTAAGGCCTGTTTTCAAAACTTTGCCCCAGAAACAGTGCCAGATGGCCTGGGCCAACTCAGCTGTATGAAAGACTTAATTCAGTGTAAAAGGCTGAATTATCACGCCTGTCCCTATGTCTCAACACCAACAAATTTCCTGGTACAAAGTGAGTTATAGTATCCTGTTAGAGCTTTTTGCTCCTCCTGAGATCCTAGGTATTCAGTCCCCAAAATAGGAACAAGGATATTTGCATGTATGGAATGCAGGATGTCTAAGCATTGTCTACTTTCTGTGTTTGCTTATGGTAAGCATCCTTATTGTGTGTTCAAGTGACAGGTAGTACACTGTGTCCCAAGCTGGTCACACTTCATGTGTAAGGTTCTTCAGTTTGTGACAAATAAACATACCCTGGAGTGCTCTGTAGACTACCCAGTTTGGGATAAGGAGCAAGGGATAGAGACAGAAGCTTCTCTTCCTTTTTTTTGTCCTTCGAACTCAAAACATAGCTAAAAACAGTCCCTGTATTCAGCAAATCTCAAAGTCCTATCTTAGAAACTTCATTTCCATATAAATGTCCCTGCAGGAGACTAAAGCATCACAGCCTCATCCCCACAACAGAAAGGCACTTTTATGGGATATTTAAATAAGTGGGAGCTTTTCTATTTTCTGCCGTGATTTATAAGTACATGCTTTTTTATTTAGCCAACAGGTACATATATACAACATCAAAAGCAGTGAACAGCACACCTACTCTTCACTGAGAAAACAGAAGACTTTTGCACTTATGCATAATCCTTCTTCTAAAGGGAGAGGGGAAGGATTAAACAGATTGTTCACTAATCAGAAAACCTGTTGTTTTGAGGACTTGAACTCACTGTATTGCTATACATCTTGACATTGAAAATGTTTTCATCCAAGACTTTTAGAAGTTTTGACCAAACTTGGATGTTCATTGAAATTTAATCTCTGTAGTAATTACACAAAAAAGTGCACTTGAAGCTCAAGTAATGTTTTTTACTGAGAAGGACCTCAGCTTAAAATTGCTTGAAATTTGCTTAAATTTGCTTTAACGATATTCTTGAATCCCTCCCTATTTCTGCTTAAGAGCTTTCCCCCCCCCCGGCCCCAGCCTATCCTTTGTGTTATTATAGTTCATTAGCCTAGTTTTCAAGTGGTTAAAGATTTGAACAAGAACTTCTGTTGTCTGCCCATGTCAATAAACACCATTTCCTTTCATCTAACCCATAAAGTCAACATTGTTTGCACTGTCAAAATACTGGATCTCAGTGCCAACTACTCATTTTAAACTTAAAACATATAACATTTCTGTGAGTTTTTGGTTCACACAAAGGGAAAAATGTAAATCTGAAGTTTGACAAATTTAACATAAACAGCCAAATCTGATATGCTTTAAAATCTTCTTACATTTTAATTTTTTACTGCCATTTATTTCCTTGTTATGTTCATACTGCTCTCAGGGCAGACGGTTCACCTGGTGGGTGGGATTTCTAAATAACACATCTTAGATGATGAGACATTTAGGAGACAAGTATAGTCACATGCATAATGTGTGCAATGCCGTAGGACTGTATCTGAAGAATCTCCAAATCTGTATCTAAAGAGAACGGGAGGAAGAAAGTGAAAGAAAAGGAAAGGAGGGATAAAGGGAGATAAAGGGCAAGGAAGGAAGTGAGGGAAAGAGAGAAAGAGAAAGAGAAAGAAAAAGAGAGAAAAAGAGAGAAAAAGAGAGAAAAGGAGAGAAAAAGAGAAAAAGAAAGAAAAAGAGAGAAAAAGAGAGAGAAAAAGGGAGGGAGGAAGAGAAGGGGGAGGGGGAGGGAGAGAGAGAAACAGAAAGCAAGAAAGAGGAAGAGTGCATGAAAGGAAGAAAGACAAAGACAAGTAAGAAGGAAGGAAAAAGAGGAAAGGAAAGAAAGATGAAAGGAAAAAAAAAAGAAAAAACCTGCAGTTTCTGGAAGACAGTGAAAGGCAACCTGGAAACATTACCATATTTCAGTGGCAATGAAAAGTACTTGTGGGGAATGGATGGCTTGAAGGTCCAATAAAATACCACAGACTTTATATCTGGGCACTCAGTGATATTGGAGTGGTTACTGACCATAATTCAGTCTGAAAATTCTTCAGAGGCATGTACAAAATTCCCCTTTGTAGCTCAGGGTGTCCATCCTCACAGAAACATGCCCCTCACCAGTGAGATCTGTACAGAGAAGCAGTAAATTGGTGTTACACAGCTCTTGGCCCCCCTCGTTAGTTACAGGAGCTGCTGCTGGGGAGCAGAGCTGTTAATTTTGCCTGCGAAGTACAAGTTATAATCAATTGGGGGTTGAGGGAGAGAGAAAGCAAAGCAAAGAAATTCATTATCTTCCCTACATGAGGCTTTCAGACCCTCAGCTGGAGGAGAGCTGTACAAACATTTAATTTTACTTTTAGGACAGCAGAGGGGCATGAACAAATGGCTGCCTCTGGTGCAGATCCCCTGCTAAAGGCAAAAATGTCTATTCTGTTGGTGGCAGTTCTGCTTTAGGAAGATCTTTTCCCACCTCCTGCTGCTTTTTCTCTCCATTTCTTCTCTTTTCCTCCCTCTTCTTCATCCCAGCTGAGGGTCTGACCCTTCAAAAGTGTTTGGAAGACTGAACTGATTCTTCATCTGACTGCACTCTGTTGATGCTAAAGAAATCAATGAATTATCACTGACAAAAGTGATAGAGAAACTGACCAACTGACAAAAGTGATAGAGAAACTGACCAACTGATAAAAGTGATAGAGAAACTGATCAACTTTTACCAGTCCCACCAGGAACATACATCGATGTTTAGCACAGATACCGGTGCTCAACCTCCTTTCTCCGGTTGTCTTTTAAACTCCCCTTATTCTCCTTACAGTGAAGATTATTTTGTTCAGATAAACAAAGTGGTGTCTAATTACCTCTCCTTGGGATCTCATTACCCTGAAAATTCCTCCAATAGACTGTAGAAAAGTCCGCTGTTCACATATTTTGTGCACCGTCTTGCCCAAGGAAAAGCCTGCCTCTTGGCTGGTATTAGAAAGGAGTTCAGAAGGGAATTCTCCAAGCTAGACACCTGGAACAGCTTTCACTTGCACAAACGTAGCTGCCAAGAATCATTTTAGGCATTACAGGGGATCCTGCCTAGCCTCCAACCAGAGCAATGTGGGTCTTCCTTAATTGCATGCTGTAGGTAGAGCAGTCTCATGTGGATGTCTCAGAGACCCAGTAGTGTCTGAAATTCCATCAGCACTTAATCTGTAAAATGGAATAAAGTGGGGACTTCACTGTCATATGAGCAGAACTGAAACCAGGTCTGGAAAATGAATGCAGCAGATTGGCCACGGAAAGGAAGTTCCTCAAAGTGACAAGAGTAGGAGGCAGTGAGAGAGATGGTCTTAGGTCAGGCCTTGGAATCACTGCAGTGTTTAAGATCTAGAAAATCAAATAGTGTGTGTGTGCAAAGGGATAGATGTCATGAGCAGACTGGCAAGCACACAGTAATTTGTATACCTGTGTGTGTATTTTGGGGGAACCTGCTCATTACATGCATGCAGGTGCATGCATAAATATTGATTTCAAAAGCCAAATCTGGAGTCATCTTGGACTATGTCTAAACAGAGAAACCCTGAAGTCCTGGATGTCTTAAAGAAATGTGGCTTAATTTTCTGTGTCTTTCCTCTGGCTCACATAATCAGGTTTTCCTTCTGTGAAAACGAGCTGATATGTGTTACTGGTCTTGTCCTTATGTGGCTTTGGGAGGTAAACCCAGAGCAGATGGAACTGTCACACCAGCTTTCATTCTGGTACATACTCCAATTCCATAGTTGGTACAAACAGCTTATGTTTGTTCGGTTACCACACCAGAAAACTTACCATACGGCACAGAGCTCCATAACTTCTGCAGTGATTCAGCACAAAATGCTCCACTGTTTGGTAGCTGCCTAGAAAACTGTCATAATTATCTTCCTTAGTTCATAGAGGAGAAAATGGTCCCCACCCTATAGCTCTATAGAGTTGACTCTGTAAATTGGAAGGACACTCATGATAGAAGTGACTTACTGATAGTTTAAATAACTCTAGAACTATATGCTAGAAAAATATGGCTTCTAAAGATTTTAGATTAAATATGTGATAAATTTTTACTCTGATTTCATTGCAATTTTTTTCAAAATCCCATTATATAAATGTTTATGCCTGCTAACTGGACATGATTTTATAGAGACACTAAATTTGATGTCTCAATTATAAAACAAAAACATATAAAATAACAACTTACTTACATTCATTACAGTTCTGAACCATAATGTGCCAAAGCCCTTCAGACTTGTGGGAGTATAGAATTTCCTCTTGTTTTGAAAAGGCAATATGTAAATTCTCTCTCCATTGGAATTACTAGTATTTTTGTAATGGCTTCAAAAGGTTAGGGCCTGGTTCTAGTGTAGTATAATTTATCCATGACAAAAATGGTTGTTCAGTATATGTCAGTTATCAATGTTACATGAGTAGTGACTAACTAAAGACCTGAAGACTGGACATAATCTGCAGGGCACCTTTATCTGCCCCTCACTGTGGCTGGTTAGCCAAATAGTATGCCTTGTCCAGCCTGGTGACCACCCCCAGTGCATGGGTGCCACTTAATGAGCAGCAAGGGAAAGACATTGCAGTAGAGGTAAATGGTACAGATCCATCTCAGTTCCATCAGATTTTACCACTGCAGGTGTAACACCGTACAAATATCATTTGCTATGATTTGTGTTCAGAGTTGTATTTGTAGTCTTTAGCACTGTGCCTAAGGTCAAAAGCTGTGAGTCAAGTCTGTGACAAAGCACAAACTTATGATACTGAGCAAGGTAATATTACTCTGGGTCAGTGTAGCACATCAGAGCCAGATGGACTCAGGTAGACACCCCTGTCGTTCTTCATCTTCCAGGTTACAGCATTCAGCACAGCCCTGGTTCTGCTGAACCACACTGTCTCCTGCTCAGAGCCTGGGCACTCTGCTATGCTCTACAGTGCACAGGTTATTTGCTGAGCATCTTGAGTTTGGTGATCTTCCTAAAGCAGTAATCCTCACAGGATACAGAGCATAATTCAAAAGCATTTTCTGCATTACCTTCCCTGTGATCACAGGACCGTGTGGCCATAGCATCTGTCTGGCTCCAGTCCACAGGGCTTATGAGATCTGATGCTGTGCCTTGCTGTAGTGCTTAACAGTACTTAACCTGAACTCACTCTGGAAACATGCCATTTCATTTGCATTAATCAACTTTGCCAGCCCAGACCTGTATCAACATTCCATCTCTTCCTTCTTTTCTTGTTGTGCCTCTCCAACTCTAAGTTTCCAACTTTTCCTTTCCCTATCTCACTCCCCCCACCCCCATGCCACCCCCTTTACCTCCCCACTTTTCCACTGCATTATCCCTAATCTGCCTTGGAAGCAAAGAGGCAGCAGGAACTCAAACTCTGCCTGTGTTGTGGACACCTGAGTAGCTGTCACTGTGCCAGAAACAATCAGCCACCAGGTCAGGCATTTGGCTCTGTTATTTGCAGTGTTATCCCTCCCTTTCCCCTGTCCTTCCTTTTCGTCTCTCCCTTTTTAATCCTGAAAGAAAGCAGACTGTGCAGCCACCCCATGGTGTCTGGGCCCTGAACTAGTGACTGGTGAAAACCATAGCCCTGTAAGCATAATTAAGATGGCATTTAGGATGGTGCAGGTGTCAGCTCCATTACAGAGCAACTGGCTGGTTGACCCTCTTCTTCCTAGGCATTTCTTCTGTCGTTTCTAGTATCCCAGTACCGTTGTTAATATTTCAGGTGATAATCAGTTTGCACAACCCTGAAATTCAGCAAGTCTAATTCTATCCTCGCTCTGAGTAGTTATGCACTACCATAAATCCAGCAACTACAGTTGTACTATTTTCATTAAAAGAGCACTGAAAGTAGCCTCAAGACTCCAGAGAGAACAGGTTAAAGCATTTCACAACTTCCAAGGATTTTTCTAAATATGTAGCATAAGGTTGTAATATCACACCACTGATTTTTCAACAGATTCCCAACTGATCTCTCTAGGGAGATGCTCCTGGGGGGTGGGGGGGGGAAGGAGGGGACATAACATGGCTTAAACTAGTTAGTTTGAGCTTGAGAACTCTTGGCAATAACGCAGTAGGTCTTAAAGATAACTTTACATGATCTCTGCATTCCATTGTGTTGTATGAGATCTACATATTAATTGACACTAGCTGTGCATCTGTAAATTGAGATGGTCAGAGGGCTGCTTATGCAAGTTCAAAAGAATTGTAGTTTCATTGCTTAGAATCATGTATAGTGTCACTTCTCTTCACAAAGCTGATCTTAGTATCAAATACTTTCAATTTTCTGCATCAGCACAAGGATTTCTAACTTCCAAAGCTTAATGGAACCCAGAAATATTAGCACCAATTTTTTGAAAGTATCTCTTGTAATTACATCACTGCACAGAATCTACCCAGAAGTACAAAATAGGTCAGAAGTTCCACATTAACGTGCAACATTTGCCACCTGTAGGCCAGCACATCAAATAAGAAAAGTTCATTGCAATTTAAACTTGTGTTGGTACCACTTGTTCATATGCCAGCGCTTTGTTCAACTACATGCTAGTGAGCATCAGTGGTGCCCCCTTTACTTAGTGGTGCTTCAAATCCAGTGTGTATTTACTATTCAAATGTGTAGGCAGCAATGCAAAACATAAAACAGTAGCAATTCAAAGCCCTAGCCTCTGACATTAATTCATGGTTGCTAATTTCTTCATAAGGAAACAGTCACCAGCCAGATCCCCAACCAGGGTTTTCTATGAAATGGACGCATAATCCTTAGTGTGATGGAAGGTTATTTTCCAGAGGTTTCTTTTTTTTTAATTCTTTGGAGATATTTCATGTATCACTCATGAAAATGAAACTGTGCTACTTACACCCCATTTTTCTTAGTTTTCTTTACCCTTCCTCATCTCACCAATAAAAAAATCATAAACAGTTTCAGCACTGGTTTACGTTTCAGAAACCAATGCAATTTTGAAACTAATTGACATTTGCTCTTTCAGGCTTGTCTCTTCTCCTTAAAAGCTGATCTTACAAGTCACTTGGCCATTAGCCAAAACATTTTGCAGCATTATGATTCTGTTAGGTGTTTCACAAGCCTTTAAGTACAGTTTTTAGATTTGCTATTAAGCTAATCTCTGAGTAAGAAGATGCGGAATATTAATGGAAGCATTTTGGAATTGTAAACAAACATGTTTGGAGCAATCTAGATGAAGAGCAGAACGATAAAAATGGTTATAAAAATCTAATTAACATTTTAACTGTAAAAAGCTTGCTGCTTTGATACCACAAGAGAATAGTCTCAGACAGTAGTTAAAATTAAATATTCCCGTGCGGGTTTACAGCAGATGAAACACTGCTATCAATATTTAATGGAATGTGTCAGAATTTACCATCATTTGAAAGAATGCAAATAGAGGTTACCATAGAAATCACCTTGACAGAATACTGCACAAAATGCAACACAAACTACCCCTGAAGCATCCTCGAAGGAGTTAGTAAGATCTTTGTCTGCTGCCCTTTCATGTGGTCCCTTGAAAGAAAGGAGAAAAGGCCCTGCGTGTGTGAATGTGTGTAAATACACATTATGATAAAGTATTAACTAGCAATGTTAAATAAGCGAAATAGGAAGCCAAATATATTCCAAACACTTTCACATCAGAGATACCTGGGCTCAGTTCAGTGCAACAGACAAAATAATAGCAGTGAATGGGTTGCTAAAATGTCTCCATATAGTTATGGAACAGCTAATTGTGTAAGCCATATACCTAAATTATCACTTTGATTTTGACATCAAACATTTGCAAACATTTTATCTCAGGAAAGAATTCCCCATTATCAACTTTCAGCTTATCTCTGCACTGCCTAAATACACGTATGTCCACAAAGTATAGAAACTTGGGTAGTTATCAGGATAAATTTTGTGGGGGTTATGTTTTTCCACTACAAGAAGAATCCATATCTTCTTAAATGTCTATCTCCACAAAAAGCTATTTATAATCCACAAAATTTGGCAGTTCAAGCAGCAGCTATGTGTCAAACTATCCAATCAATTTTGCAATGCCTATATCCAGAAGATACAGTTTTTCCCAACCTACCACATTTTCTTTTGACACCTTTTCATCATATCTCTTGCCCAATAACTTGAACTGGAGCTACTAAGCATCTTTAGAACGCTAGAGTTACCCACAGCTTCTCAGAAACAATATGTTGAAAACAGCTAAGAAGTGCTCCTTGACTACTGAAGAGCATAAGTTGATGCAAACTTCTTTGTGGTCAGAAAACCCACACACATACATTTTCTTGTCTTTCAAGAGAGAGTGAGAGAGCCTGAAGGTAATTTGTGATGATAAAATTTGCCTTTTCTAGAAGGTATTATGAAATAGTTTAGAAAACATCAGTGTAAACTGGAATCTTATCTGCTATCACACCACAAAGCATCACCTTGTTATACTCTTGTCATTCATATTTGAAGTGGACAGTGTATGTTACTACTTAGTACAAAAAGATATACAGATTTTGGTAATGTGCAATATACTTTTACAAAAAATGCCTGAAATCTGGTGTTTTCTTCTTGTCTTTTGAAGGTTGTATGTGTGTTCAGGTAATACAATAAAGCGCACTGCATTACTTTTTTTAAAAAATGAATTTTTTATGATGGAACAGTAACCCATATGTAAAATGACATAATTTCTTCTCTATAAAAATGTCTGCACCAATATGTTGTCCACTTTTTTGTAATACCCCATCCAAAGGAGACAGTGGTTCAAACCTTCATATTGATGCCTTGAAGGACGTACTCATCACCAGGCTACACAACTGACTAAAGCAAAGGCCATCCTCCTACTGGAACTGGACCATTGTGTAGCAAGGTCTGGAAATGTATGAAGCTGGAAAGAAAGGCAAGAAAAAGCCTGCTTCTGGGAGGTAGGAAATTTTGGAACGAGCCCCACTGTTTGAATCTCTGGTGTTTCAAAAAGTCATCCAGGGGACAGAATATACTCACTTCAATTTCAACTGTGACAAGCATGATACAAGTATCTAGACAGAAGATTTTTGCATAAGAATTTTCTGAAAATGTTCAGGATGTATTCCTTCAAGACAGTGGATCTTAGTGGAGCCCAGTAGGCTGCCTGGATATACTTCAGTGCTTTCTCCCCATATTCTGCTTCATTGTATGTTACACACTACAACAGGACACAAACAACTACTTCTTGCTTTCCTCCTGGAGGACCATACATGGTGTGAATTATACAACAAAATACTGCAAGAATGGCAGAAGATCCTGGACTGATACAGATCTGAATTTAATTATCTTACTGCTATTTTTGCTTTTCATGGATTTGCTTCATAGACTTTTGAAGGCAAAAGGAATGTCCCCTCTGATTTGACTGACTTAAACTGCCAGGCCTTTCACTAACATTTCACTATATAAACTCTTCTAAATCCTGGGGACTGGTTAAGAAGCATCCTGTAACTGATTCCGCAAACCACTGAGTTACTGCGTGATACTACTGACACGGTGTTATCTAAAAATGTCAACATTCTTTCAGCCTCAGAAATATAAGTCTGTGTAGCTCAGTTAAACAGAATTACTAGAATTTTTATGCAGCCATGAAACAAGAATTCTTTCTAACTTCATAAAAGATTCACATAGAATCATAGAATGGTTTGAGTTAGAAGGGACCACAGCTAGTTCCAACCCCCCTGCCATGGGCAGGGACACCTTCCACTAGACCAGGTTGCTCAAAGCTCCATCCAATCTGGCCTTGAACAATTCCAGGGATGGGGCATGCACATCTCTTCTGGGCAACCTGTTCCAGTGCCTCACCACCACCACAGAAAAGAATTCTTCCTAATATCTCATCTAAATCTACCTTATTTCAGTTTAAAGCCATTACCCCTTGTCCTATCACTACATGCCCTTGTAAAAAGTCCCTCTCCAGCTTTCTTCTAGGCCCCCTTTAGGTACTGGAAGGCTGCTATAAGGTCTCTGTGGTACCTTACCAAGCAGATTCCTGAAGAGGCTGGTCAGCTCTCCTGAAGTCCAGGACAGTGAGTTTGCTGTGCACCCTGCTCGCTGCCCTAAGGATCTTGAACTCCACCATTTCATGGTCACTGCAGTCAAGGCCGTCCTTGAGCTTCGCATTCCCCATAAGCCCCTCCTTGTTGGTGAGAACAAGTTCTAGCACACCACGTTTCCTCGTCAGCTTCTCTATTACTTGGAGAAGGAAGTTATTGTCATTGCATTCCAGGAACCTCCTGGATTGCTTATGCCCTGCTATGTTGTCCCCCCAACAGATTTCAGGGTGGTTGAAGTCCACCACAAGGACCAGGACTTGTGAACATGAGGCTGCTCCTATCTGTCTGTAGAGGACCTAATCCACTCAGTCTTTCTGGTCAGGTGACCTGCAGCAGATCACCACAGCATATCACCTGTCCCTGCCCTCCCTTTAATCCTGACCCATAAGCTCTCGCTCAGCTTTTCATCTGTCTGCAGGCAGAGCTCCATGCACTCCAGCTGGTCATTGACATAGAGGGCAACACCCCCTCCTTGTCTTCCCACCTGTCCTTCCTAAAGGGCCTGTATCCTTCCATTCCAACACTCCAGTCACAGCAGCCATCCTGCCATGTCTCCATGATGGCAAAAAGATCATAGCAGACATGTGCACATCTTTAACTCCTCTTGTTTATTCCCCATGCTATGTGCATATGCACAGAGGTATTTAAGTTGGGCCCCAGTGAAGCTGACTTACTGGCTGGAGTGGCTGGAATTCCTTTGTGCTGCTCTTCAGGTGCTCTCCTGCTGACCTCTGATCCTCCAGGTTCTGGGTATTTCTTGCTGGCAATGGCATCAAACTGGTAGGAGTGGGATGCATTGAGGTTCTGCTCCCCCAGCAACTTTAGCTTAAAGCCCTCTTCACCAGCTTGGCAAGCCTATGACTGAAGATGCTCTTCCCCTTCTCTGACAGATGGACCCTATCAGTCCCCAGTAGACACCACATACTGTTCCTCTGATCACTTGGTACTCAGTCTGGCCCAAAGAGCAGATATAACATGTAAAAAAAACCACTTTTCTTGCAGTGTCATTTTCCTAAGCAGGAAGCACTTCAAAATTCACAAAAATGGTTATTCACAGGAGATCAGAGCATTTTTTGTAAAATTAAGGGGGATTCAAACACATTTCTGAATCTTGCTCTTTTTTTATGTGGGTGGTATCTTTGAAGTCAGATTACAACAACCAAATTTATCCTAGCACACAATGGACTGAATGTTTTGTACTTCTGCTAAGGTGCTAAATAGATGAAAAGGAATAGATGGAAACTCATACCTGCTTTGAACTGGCATGTAGAACATATTGTCATACCAAGCTTTCTACACATTGTGAGAATAAAACCAAAAACCAAGCAAACAAACAACAATAAAAAACCCACAAACATTTTCTTATATATTCTGCAATATTTTACCCATTGTTTTCTTTGTCTTGCTTAGGTAGATACCCCAACTAAGTACTTTCTTTTAGCTGGATGGAAGGGCAAAAGGTTCCAGGCTAGTTCTGCAATCAATGCTAATGCTGCTCTTTAGGCAACTTGAAATAAGACCAGTTTGCTCCTCTGGAGTCAAAGATCCTGAAGTCATAATACTAGCATCTCCCAATACACACCACTCTGTTTTCTTAGCTAAACTCTTAGACTTGTAGAAAAAAACCTTTTGGGTTTTTGAATAAATGTTCCTATACTTTCAGATACAGTTACTTTCCAAGAAACATAATTCAGCTGTAGCATGCTACAGCACAGGCTGTATGTGCAGAATGCCAAGCAATTTATCTGGTGATTCAAGGAAGAAGAAGTTTGCTTTGATTTTTGATCAAAATGAAATAGAAAAACACCAGTAAGTCTAGATTTTGTCCCATGTGCCTGTTACAGCTGAAGAAAAGCTGTGAACTCATCTAAACAGGAACAATCTGAAAGACATCTGGGGAGGTGGGAATGCAGTAATTCTCTCCTCCTCTTCTAAATGTCAACATATGGAACTAAAGCAGATTAAGGGCTAAATCCAAAACATGTGAAAGTCAACAGTGCTCCTCAGCGATCTCAGGAGCAAGTCTATGTTCCAGCATAAAGACCTAGCATGTACAGACCAAAGAAAACCTTTCCTAGACAAATACATAGCAAATGCATGGCAAATATAGTCACAAATACAAATATAGTACATCATGTAATAATTTAATGTTAATATTATATCAAAACAAGGTTGACAGCTGTGACACAGGTTCTACAGGTGACCTGTACGCTTCTGGAGCAGAATTTAGGCACCAGCAGGGGTTCTCAGATGGGGATGGACACCTAGTTTTAGGTAATTGAGTCAACTGGCTGTGACAGGTGGTCAGGCACCTAACTCAAATGAGCAAACCCGCATTCTAATCACCTACGTTTAGGTGTTTCACTCTGTAGCTGGGACTGACCCTCATGTCTATGCAGCATTTTTTCAAACAGAAGCTTCCCTCCAACAGCAGGGAGAGATGTCAGATGCTGGAAATCTTGCCAGTTCTTTAAGGAATCAGAGCTCAGAGCAGAGCTGGTCCTTTCCTAATATTACTGTGTGATGGAAGGCTGCACTCCCATAAGGTGGATAAGGTTTCTGTTCTACTTTGTTTACCCTTGTGCTTTCAAATTTGTACAATAGTTTGGGTTGGAAAGGACCACTAGTCCCCACAGCAGTCCCAACGTCATCTAGTCACAACTGTAGGACTAACACCATTATTAGACCAGGTTCCTCAGCAAAATATCCAGTCAATCTCTGAACACCTCCAAGGATGCAGATCCCGAAATCCCTCTGAGCAACACATTCCAGTTCTTGATCACACAAATGGTGTGTGGTGGGTTTTTTTCTTCTATATATCTACTAGGAATTTCCCTTGCTACAGCTTGTGACTATTGCCTCACACCCTTTTGCTCTAGGAAAGGATCCTGGCTCTGTGCTCTGATCCCCATTACGTAGCTGAAGACAACAGCTAGATCCTCCCTTAGCCACCTTCTCCACATTAAACAAATCCAGCTCATGTCTCAGGAAAAAAAAAAAAAAAACAACAACAACCCCCCCCCCCAAAAAACACAAATCCAGCAAAATTACTCAGTCTCTCAGTCTCCCCTTAGACAACAGATTTCATATGGTAAGAAACTTGTATTAAAACTTCCCCCCCTTCCTGAGTGCCTACTTCTCTGTGAGTGCTGCTAAACCTAAACAGGAATAATACACAAACTATACATCAAAATGAGTGTGCAGTGACACATACACAAAGTCAAAGAGCTGAATGTATGAAATTCTTTCCTCAAGTAACAACATTCAGGGTCTTCTGAGAGTCTTCATATTTTATGCTGCAAACACAAAACTGTTCACTTCCATTTATTCAGAGCAGCATTTTATTAGAATCAGTAAAACTAAAGTCTCTTCAAACTTCATAAAGCTTTGTATTTTAATAGTAAAAAATATCATTGCAAAAGCATTATTAAATGCATGCATAGCAAAACAGCACTGTTATTTGTATGGAGTTAGACCCAATAACAGAACTTCCTATATCTGCTGAAAGATTTATTTTCAGGCTCATTTACCCTTGGACTGATAGAAAATCTTCACAGAATTCTCTGCCTAAAACAGCTTTGGAATATAAATACAGACCCAAGGGAGTGAGGAAAGAAGAGTAAAAAAAGGGCTGAACTGAACCTTTGCTTGAGTAGGTGCATACACCTGAATTAATCTCCTGCTGCTAAGCAAGAACATAAACTAAACTAATCAAGGAAGGATAAAAAGGTTGGGTTTGAAGTTGAACCTCAAATTCAGATTTAATCCAAACAGTCTAAAGTCAAAGCAAAACTGATTGCTTGAAATTAGACATAGTGTTCTATGTGTGAAAGTTATGAATTGCAGCTGGAAACAGTTGAAATTGCCTCCAAAACAGCATGAGAGAGAAAGGGAAGAGAAAAATCACACCTGGGTATAAGAAGTACCAAACAATCGTATGCTCGGTCAACTAATAATAAATGTCCCATGTCTGGCCGATATAATGAAGCAGGGTATTAAACTTTTGTAAAAGTTTGGTCCAGTGCTGGGTTTAGTTTTCAAGCCCTTTCAAAGAGCATTATATCTCTGTAATTTTGGAGAATGATTTCGTTCATGATCAAAACTGCATGCCATTCTGCCTTGAGATCTGAACAGCTTCTGCTTTATCAGTTCCACAGGCTGAACACAGCTAAATAAAACAAAGCCTGAAATCTCGTCTTTGTGGCAGGCTGCATCCATGTCTGGTTAAGGATGTTTAGAGATAGAAAGCTGCCCAGCTGCCATTACTTTTGCAGCACAACTGACTTCTGGATCACTGAATGGCACAATACCTTTGCTGGAGAAACAATATTTGACATGATCCATGTGGACACAGCTACTGGATAGCTCAGTTGTTAACAAGACTTACTAGTACTTGTTTACACAAAACCAAGCTTGTGTTTGACACAAATAATGGAACCCGATATATAAATCATTGCTCTGATCTCCCATTGGCTGTCTGACATTAATCTTCCACATGCCTGTTTTTCATAATCTTTACTAAAACTTTGCTCTGCTAATAAGAATTCATGTATTATTGCCATAGGAAAGGACTTTGTTTACATACAAAGAGGTTACTCCTTGACCCTGCTACAATGACTTTCCGTGCCATTGCCAAAATAAGCAGCAGACTGATAAATGCCAGAGTACAGGAATGGCTTGGGCAGCAGGTAGACCTCCATGGTCCCCTGCTTTGACACAAGGAGCAGGGCCTGATCTCACCTCCAGGCTCCTGAGAGTCCAGCTTGCTACATCAGCTCCATTGTGCCCATAATTACAGCTCACCTAAAGCTTCCCAGTCTTCTCCTTTGGAGTTCAGCAAAGGAGAGGTCCCACAGAGACTTTCTCATGTGTCCCCTCTAGAGTCTCTTTTTCTCATGCATTTTCTGATTGATGAGGTTAGCTTGTTGGACTGCATAGGAAAGTTTCAGGGTTACCCTGTCTGAAATACTATTGCTAGATGTAGTGGGTGTGCATGGCAAGATTTTGATAGCAGAGTGGTTACAGGGGTGGCTTCTGTGAGAAGATGCCAGAAGCTTTCCCCATGTCCAATGAAATCAATGCCAGCCATCTCTAAGACAGACCTGCCACTGGCCAAGGCCAAGCCTATCAGTGATGGTGGTAGTGCCTCTGTGATGGCACTTTAAGAAGGGGGGGGGGGGGGGGGGGGAGGGGTGCGGATGGCAATATCTGTGCCAGTGAGACAGAGGAGCAAGATCATGTGAGAGCAACAATCCTGCAAACACCGAGGTCAATGAAGGAAGGGCAGGAGGTTCTCCAGGTACTGGAGCCGAGGTTCCCCTGCAGCCCATGGCGAAGCCCATGGTAAGGCAGGCTGTGTGCCTGCAGCCCATGGAGGTTAACGGTGGAGCAGATTTTCACCTGAAGTCCATGGAGGACCCCATGCCAGAGCAGGTGGATGCCCAAAGGAGGCTGTGACCCTATGGGCAACTCGCACTGGTTTTCTGTGGCTGGCAGGTTTGCCGGCAGGGCTTATGACCCTATGGGGGATCTACACTGAACAGTCTCTTTCCTGGAGGACTGAGCCCCCTGGAAAGGACCCATGCTGGAGCAGTGTGTGAAGAACTGCAGCCTGTGGGAAGGATGCTGAAAGAATTCATGCAGGATTGTCTCCCATGGGAGGGACACCATGCTGGAGAAGGGGAAGAGCGTGAGGAAGAAGGAGCAACAGAAATGTGTTGAACTGACTGTAACCTCCACCCCTGTCCCCCTGTGCTGCTTGGAGGGAGGATGTGGAGAAATCAGGAATTAAGTTAAGCCCAGGAAGAAGGGAGGGGTGGGGGGAAAGTGTTTTTTCTGATCTGAATGATAATAAATTAAACTAATTTACCCCAAATCAAGTCTGTTTTGCCTGTGACAGTAATTGGTGAGTGATATCCCTGTCCTTATCTCGACCCACAAGCCTTTCATTATATTTTCTCTCCTGTCTGGTTGAGGAGGGAAGTGATAGAGCGACTTTGGTAAGGATCTGGCATTCAGCCAGCGTCAAACTACCACACTAGAAAACTAAGAATTCTACCTTCCTAAAATTACCACGATGAAAACTGAGCTTGATTGTTTCTGTTTTCCCAGACACTCATCATGAATGGAAACAAAATCGCATTTTCTGATGCCAGAGGAAAATTATATTGAGTGTCATATAAGAAGAAGATTGCCTTTATGACGCTGAAACAGAAGGGGAGCATGAATCAGAGAAAAGTATTCCTTTTCTCAGCATGTCCTGTGCTCAATGCAAGTCCTTGTACCAGGTAGGGAGTACAGAAGGTGGCTTTGCCAGACCATGGTTGAAACCCTGGCTTTGCCCTTACCTGGCATAAGCTGGTATTGCTGGTGCAAGGAGGGGGAAACAAAAAATAATTAGAAAGTGGTCATATGTATCATCATAATTCAGTGCCTGGCTCATCCTGTGATACTGCAAATATGTCACACTTCTTTCTAAGGGCTGTTGTCAAATAACTAGAAAGAGAAAGCTGGCTGGGCTTCAGAGGGATTGGGTTCGATATGCAAACTAGAAAGGACCCAAAAAACACTGTGTCTTTCTTGTAGTTTTGTCCTTATGCAGTACCGCTGAATGCTTACAAAAAATCTTTTGTAGTCACAGTCCACATCTCTGTCAGATTACACTTTAAAACCTGTGCTCTTCAAAACAGTAATTTCATGTGTTTTGACTGTTGTTTGTGTACAAATATTTTATAATGAGAACATTCATAGAACTTCCATATACTATATTTTTCTAAAATAAGCTAGAGAGCACTGGTTAGCATCACTGTAAACAAATCTAGACTACAGAAACTGTAATTCTGTTCCCACCTCCTTTCAGAATCTATGGAAATATATATCCATTAAACTGACTCAAACATAAAAGTCCATGGACGAGACTGGTCAACACCACCCACTTCAGAATATTATTTTATTTTAGAAGTTTATGTGCTATACATTTGTTTAATTATTGACTGCATGATGACTTACAACTTTTGGCAGATAAAAGAATAAACAGCTCCAGCTTCTGGAGCCAGTGTCCTGTGAAAGTCCCAGTTGATATATGTGGTTTAATGAAGTTCAGGTAGAACTTCTGAAAACCTTTATGATTTTGAAGCTTGAGTTCTAATTAATAAAAATATTTAAACAAACAAATGCATAGTGAAGGTGAGTAGAGAGCCTCCAGTCCATTAAGCTGAACTTTATTTATAGTGGTAACAGATAAAAAACTAATGGACAGAAAATAGTATAAAAATCCCATTCTCAGAGATCTAGTAAGATTAAATATGTTTTCAGGATTCAGTTCTAACAATGTAAACTATTAGATGAATGCATGAAAAAACATACGAGTTTATTTAAACACTAAGTAATCAATAATCAATGAAGAGGTCTGCTTTTCTGTTCAAGCCAGTTCAGGATGCTTTTAAACCCATTTCTCTTCCATCCACAGTCCAAATAAAAGCATTTTTCTTTATAAATGTGTGCATTGGAAAGAGAGAAGGGATTTGTCTCTTCATCTGCTTAGGAAGGAATATCAAAGCTGTTTGGTGTAAAAAGCACAGCCTTCCACTGCAAATATGAAGTGGTTTTGCCCTAAGAGAGTTTTGAACTTTCCAAATTAACTAGTGTGATGTAAGACGCTCACAAATGTTGATGTACCTGAAGCACCATGATAACAAACTCATTGAGGGCCCCATCCTGCCCTAGCTGTCCCAGTTATCAACTTTTTCTCCTTTGGAGATAAGTATTTGCTAGTTTTCCATTCCTGGGTAGAATTACTCCAGAAATCCTTTTAACATTAGTGCAGATGAACGGAAATCTCTGCATGGTAGCTGGCAACGGTGAGAGTAAAGCATTTTCTATAATTATTTATCATTTTAAAAAAATAGTCTTTTAATGAAAAATATATTCAGCCATGTACTAACTGAAACTCAAATAATTTCCTGCCTTTTGGAGAAAGCTTCTAACAATATTCATTTTTCAGTATTCTTTTTTCTATTCAGCTATGGAAGGAGAGAAAGCAGAAAAACAAAAATATCCAGTGAGTTCTGAGGATGTTCATTTCATATCTACCTAGTTTACTATTAAAATTTTACCTATATTATGATGAGTCCTTGAAGGAAAATTATTTAATCCCACATGGAGAATGATGGGCATAGCAATTTTACACATGACAAAAGAGCTGGTAAGTAGACATTGTACTAAATAAAAAGGAAGCATTGCAGTGAAAAGAGTCAGCATTGGTGACAGCTTCTTTATTTTATGACAATTAATTGCTGTTTGTATATAGTTTTAAACACTCCTAATCTGTTCCTACACCAATATAAAAACTAACCTAGAAGTAGATCAGTTAGTTTGGCAAGTATTGAAAACCGTGCAAACAAACTGAACATTGTTTTCCCTCAATGTCTAAGAAAATGATTTCTCACTTTTGCAGAGAATAGGTAAGTGTACATTAGTAAGCTTTGCCACATCACCTGGTCCACGTGAGAGGATACTGCGGAGAAGTCACTCTGTACAGCTGGAAGCAGCAGTACTGGGTGGGGAGCTATAATGATTAGTCGAGTTGCCTGACTGGAGCCACCATTTTGGAGGACAGCAGATTCCAGTTGTTTTCCTACCAATAGTTGACAGTGGACTATTATTCTCAATATCTTATTGAAGAGATCTGTATCACAATCACACACAGTGCAGACAGTTTCAGTGAGAATTAGTAAAGTAATATTATCTGAGCATATTTGAAGAAGAATCAGAAAAAGGCAAGGAAATGAAATCTGCTCTACTCTTGGAAATTTTCTGCAATTAAAATCATTAATGCAGAAGAAAAAGTCTAAGAACATTTATAATATTTATTAGAAAAAAAAGACCATTGTGGCTCTAGAAAACAGGTCTCAAGCCTCTGCATACATAAATCATGCTAAATGAAATTGTAACTGTGAATGTGGGTCTGGTCTGCCAATGAAGTATTAAGAAAATTCTCACTTCACTGGTTTTCTTGTATGCAAGAGAATACATCCTTGGCCTCTAAGTTCAATAAAATATCAAATTACTTATAATGTTATACATTTCTGAAACAGTTATGATTAGCCAGATTAAAAAAAAAATAAAATAAAAATAAAAAAATCTTTTCCCTGACTAAAGAATTAAGTTAATACTTCCAGAAACCAATAAAAGAAGGTCTACTGAAGTCAGTGGGTGTCTTTCTGGGTGATTACAATGGGCTTTGTATCTTGTCTCCGGTTCAGATATTCCTAAGCAGAAAATTAGGATCTGAGACTGACATATGTTTTCGATGAACGTTCATTGCAGGCAAATTGGCTGCATGACTGTTCATAGAAACTGAAGTTGTGCAAAAGTCACAAATGTATTTATTCAAAAGCTCAAATGTGTATCAAAACTTTTTGACCTTCTGACCAGCTGCTAGAGGATAGGAAAACTTAGTTCTACAGTTTTAGAGAACAAAGCAACTTCCCTTACTCAGTGCAGAGGGTTACTGTATTTTTGCACTGATACTTCCTTACACTGAGGGTAGATTACATAAACTCCAGAATTTCTTTTCAACCTAAGCTTTTCTATGATTTTTAGGTAAATTTAGAATTCTTACCTCTGATAAACACGTGTAGATTTTTGATTTATACAGACTGTAGGTATGGAAGCAGCCTTTCACATGATAATACTGGAACATCCAAATTTCTTAATCAACAAGATCTAACACCCAGATAAGTGAGGCTACATGCAATTATTTTAAAATAAGTCTTAATTATAATTCAAGAGATAAAAGAACATCACAGGCTGTTCTCAAATCAGTGATTATTAAGAACAAGCATAACTTAATCAAGAATTTATATAAGCTACTTACAGACTGCTTAGAGATACAGTGGACACTAGTGAGTACTTCTTTCTGTCAATACTAGAAGTGTGTCCCCTCAAGGAATTATAAAGACGTGCAGAGAGGTTTCTGTTCAACTAGATCTACCAGAAACAGATGTAGCATTTAAATTTGTAGACCTTCTGTAGGCCTGTACTGTATTAAGACTTTAACTCTTACTCCTTGTCTCAGAGTTGTGGAATTGCTGCTACGGCAGAGGTACAACACTTTGGTATCCTGAAAGGAGAGGTCTGCGCCAGCCTGGCCAGAAGAGCAGACACAGTGTCTTTGGGTGGGTCTTGCCAGACAAATTCCCTTTCAAAACTTCCAGCCAGTCAATGAATCTCAAAGGACGGGTGGCATTATGAGCATGCCCTCCCAAGTGGAGAATCCCTATTCAAAAGCAACTGCACTGTTTTTCATAAAGGGACAGGAGAATACATCTGGTCTTCAGAGTGCCATTAAATCAAATGCATTTTGCTTTGTCTAGTAAGTCATTATAGAAAAGACAGCTAGCAAAAATTACTCTTGCATGAAGTTATTGTTCTGGTGAAAAAATTGATGACTCTGAACAAGGCTTGGAACTGTCTTGGTGGCCTGATATATTCCATTTAGAAGGAGGAACCTAGCTGCTACTTAATTGCTTAAGTGCAGGGATCAATCTAACTCTGATGTCAGTCTCCACGTAACAATAACAGCTATTGAGCAAGGCTGGTTAACAAAATAAGGCAGCAAAGCTCAGGATGGGTTTTGGTAATGTTTGACATGGCAACTTCTTGCCACAAATTGCAGACAAAAGATTAATTATAGGAATATTTAGGTTTTAAAAAATTAGAGTCATGTAAGCTTTTTTGAAATTAAATGTTGTTTGTGCTGCTTTAGTATCAAACATTTACTAGATGCAACCAGGACTGAAAAGTCAATAACTCATCAGAGAAAAAATAAGAATAAAAATCTACTGGGACTTCAGACAGAACAACCAAGGCACTGTAACACATACATATTATTGATTACAATTTGCAGATTAGAAACCTCTCTTCTGAAGAGCCGCTAAAGAACTTGCAGCAAGGATGTTACAAGCTGTCATGCTTACACATTTTAGCCTTTTGAATATTTTACTAGTGGAGCATTTTTAGGAGAATGTAAAAATATTTTTCATTAAACTTCACAAAAATCTCTTTTCACTAAAGATGTACCATAATGGGGGGTGGGGGTGGGGGGGGGTGGGGGGAAGGGGGGGGGAGAAAAAGAAAAACCAAAACAGATCTGTCCACCTCTAATCTTCAGCTTCAACTACTAGACCAACCCTCCCACAAACAGTCTAGTTTCAGCACTATATCCCCAACAATCTGTCACAAAGAGTGTCCCCTATTATTCTTCAGTTTGTTAATGCTCGTTTGTGAAGTCAGATGAGTAGCATCTGCAAACTACCCCAGCCTAGATAGAAAGAGCAAACATTAGCAATGTGCACACTCCTAATATAAATGGAACTGTCTGGAGATTACATCAGCATTCAGATTCATGGCTCTAAAGTCTCCTAGATTTAGTGCAGCAAGACTAGTCAAGGATTAAACAATGTGTTACCAAGGGAATAGCCAACATGTCCTGGAAGAACCACTGAGAATCAGTGCTATCAGCATGTGGAGGAACTGGAAAGATAAATGGGAAGACTTGAAGCGTAAACTGTACACAGGAACACAAATGGAAAACATTCTGCTCTTACTAAACTGTACATTAAAGACCTGAACATATAACTCTGCAATATTTTCTACAATGTTCTGCTGTGTCCCAAAGCCCTAATAAAATCTACGGTTAATTCACTAAAACACAATACTCTAAGACAAAGCCTAGACAAGGAATCTTTTAAGGATAATTAACCTATTTAGAATAAGAACCAACACAAGCTTTCTCTGAAAATTTTAAATACACAGAAGCAGTTCAAATGTTGCTATGAACAAAAACTTCAGATTAATAACAACTTTCACTCTTTTTTTCCCCCTTAACACAGCCTTATGACAAAATAGTCCAGCTGCAGAAAAGATGCAGCAGCCACTGAGAAATTAGCATCATGTCCCCAGGACCAGGAAGCTAACAAAGTTTCAAATATCATGTCTTAGAGCTCTGTTCTGAAGTCCCAAGTACTAAAAATCTTAAATTATTTATCTATTTGAAGATAATAGGGATAGGTGTTCATATTTTCGTTAAAAAAAAATCCCACTTCTCTTTGCCCCCAGTAAGTTAGTGGATAGCCAAAATGGTTCCAAATGGAGTGCAAAAAAACCCACCTTAAAAATTATGTGACAACTACCAAGTGTCAGGTAAATAAATGACAGCTACCAAGCCAACTTGTCCAGGATCTAATAAAATGGACTATGATCTTTTTTGCTTCTTATACCTTTGAAATACTCCTTATGTGAAGGAGTGGATAAAAGGTAAATCAGCTTTATTGCTGTATCTCAGAAATCTTCAGCTCTGTCCTACAGAGAAGTTTTACAGCTACTTCATGCTGTAGGAAATCTTTGAAGACTCTTCCTGATTTCTAAATTGTTTACTGGCAAAAACATCTGAAATTTTATTTAAAAGGAAGTTACAGTTTTCATACAGAAAACTGTTTACTTTGAAGGGTAGAGAAAAATGAGCACTGCATTTCATGAGCAAGTGGAAGTATCTGGCACTGGCTTTAACAGAAAGAGATCCGTTCATCTGTAAGGAAATGTAGGCAAGCCCACTTGATACAGAGCAATGGATGTGACATTTTGTGAGTAGATGTTCCTTCAGGATACATTGAGTTTGTCTTGAAGTTTGTTTTACAGCTGTTTGCAATCCACTTACCAGCACATGCCTAGAACCCAGAAAAGCACAGAAAGTGCAGAAATTCAAAGGCCGGGGCATGGGGTGGGTACTTCATTCATAGATTTCAGGTTAAAATATATGTAACAAACCTTTAAAGATTACTCAAGTTTTTTATTTTAAAAAGATTGAATTTTGAAGGAATATCCAGGCTTTTGTTTTGTACAAAACTGAGCAATATAATTTAGAATACAGAAAAATGTAACAAAAATACTATAACAAATATTTT